>NC_087302.1:8869102-9171150 GCF_015220805.1 Pogoniulus pusillus
GGTCCATCAAGGCCTCATCCAACCTGGCTTTGAACACCTCCAAGCAGGGGGCATCCTGGGCAGCCTGTCCCAATAACTCCCCACCCTCACTTGAAACAATTTCTTTTGCATTCTTAGAGGCCTTTTCCAGCCCAAACAATTCCATGATTCTGTGGCCCAGGATGCTCGAGTGCCATGGGAAGAGAGATGGAGACCTGCCAGGCACTGGCAGAGCAGTTCCATGAGCTCCATCTCTCCTCAGCCACAAGCAAGCTGCAGTGGAAGTTGTAAGCAGGACCTGAGCACTGCCCAAAGAAAACCAGGGGACTCCCTCCTGCCCCTGCCCCAGCCAAACAGCAGAGTAACAATTTCTGTGACGTGCTGTGGCTGGGTAGTTCCCTTGCCTGCCCCCCTGGTCAGAGGGAATAAATGTGGCAGTGTCCAATAATGTTCATTTCAGGGGAGGGTAAATATAGAAAGGAAAACCTGCTGAGGCAGAGCCATTTATTGCTGCCCATAAACAGTCAGTCCTGCCCAGATGGAAAATCCCAGCGTGGTTTCCTTGGCCATCCCAGAAGGAGGTTGCTTTCCTCTAGGTGAAGAAGTTCCTTTTAAATGTAAAAACATAATACTGGCACCTTACTTCCAGCTGCTCTCGGGTGGTTAGGGGCTTGTTGGCACACTGCGGCAGCTCCGTTCTCATGCTATAAACTGCTCTGGTGCAGGATCATGGAGGAGATCCTGCAGGGCTTTCCCGGTCCGTGGTGCTGAGGGAACTTCATTCTTTGGAGTCCCTTTGTTCTGCTGCTGGTGATGTTTGGGGCTTGATCAGAGATCACCCAGCTTTTGGGGGTGCTGATGGGTGAGGATGCTGGGATGTGCTTGGGGGGGATCTTGGGAGCCGTGCTCAGAAGAGTAGAGTGGGGGGATGAGCTGTGCTGAGATCACACTGGACCAGGAATCCCTTGAGGACTTTCCGGGGAGTGTGGAAGGACGACAGTGCAGACTGATGGAGCATCCATCACGCCAACAGCTGGCGTGAGCCTGTGCCCTGCCACTGCAGCACCTGAAAGCCACCTCAAGGAACCTTGCAGGGGACAGCGAAGCAGGCAACTGGAACTGGCAGGCTGCCCCGTGCCGGCTCTTGGCGACTGGCACCGTCCGGGCGAGAGCCAGCTCCCGTCTCTGCAGCTTTCTGCACTCGGTCAGGGTCTCTCCGTGTTTTCCAGCAGGCTTTGGATTTGGCTTGGGCTCGCCTTGGTTTCCGAAGGCAAGAGGCAGTTAAGTTTCTTGGAAGAATGAATTAATTAGCGAATGCCTTTGGTCAGGTCAGTGCCCTTGAGCAGGGCTACCCGCTTTAAAGCGTCTCCTGCGCTGCGGAAGGCTCCTGCTACGCCCAGGGCTTTCAGAGCTGTGCCTCCAGGATCCTGGAGAAGCCCTTTGGAAAATAAAAGGGCGGGGTGGAAAAGCCTTCCTCCACTCCCCCCACCCCCAAAATGCGGTGCGGCTCCAACGGTGGCATTTGTGTAAGCAACAAAATACTGCCGCAGTTGGCCGGGGTCTGGCTGCGCCTCCTGGGAACAAACTGTAGCTTTGTTCAGCTGCAGGCGGAGACGCAAGGGGGAAAGGTGCTGATGGGCAAGTAAACCCCAGCCTCACTGCAGCATGAGCAGTTAATGGGGCTCCTTCGGCCTGGGGGGGGGCTGGGTTTATCCCCAGCAGAATCACAAACTATTTCAGAGAGAGCTGTGCCACCTCTGAACACACACTGGGCCCTGCAAAGCTGTGCCACTGGTGCCAAGTTAACTCTCGCCACGGCTGCTGGCCCCGGGATCTCCAGTGAGTGCAGCAGGCAGCTGATGCCCCCCCAGTACACCCCAACACAAAGCCAGCTGCACCCCTGGCAGAGGACGTGGGTTTGTTCCGTATGGGCAGTGGCTGTGATGTGAGCCAGCAGCTTGTGCTGGTAACGTACTGCAGGCCTCAGCTCTGAGCTTCATTTCACCTGCACAGGACACAAAATGTATTCTTGGACTCATAGAAGCCTTTGGGCTGGAAAGAGCCCTAAGAATCCAACCACTAACCCAGCGCTGAACCATGTCCCTCAGCACCACATCTCCACAGCTTTAAAACACCTCCAGGGATGATGATTCCACCACCTCTGGGCAGCTTGGGGCAGGGCTTGACAACCTTTCCAGTGGAGAATTTTCTGCTCATGTCCAACTTAAACCTGCCTTGGTGAAATTCTACCCAAAGCCCCTTCCTTTTCCACCCACATCTTGATGAGGACCTGTCAGTAGAGGTGCTCATGCTGGAGGCAGAGCAGGAGATAAAAGCCTCAGGGAGCATGCACAGAGTTTGCCACAGCAGACACCCTGGAGTGGTTGTACCCACTCCAGCTGAGTGCCTAGGAATTCTTCTGGAATAAGAGCCTGCCTATTTCAGTAAGAGCTGATGTCACCTGGAAAGCTGTTATAAATCCAACTGGAAAAAGGGACCCTTATTCTGGGATGTGTGGTTAGTGGTTAGCTGGGAATGGGGCTATTCCTGGCTCTGCCATCGACCTTCCTGGTGACGCTGGGTAAGTCACCTCACCTCAGCCTGTGTCACCTCCTGCTGCAGGCTGGGCATTACAAACAGGAGCTTTCACCTCGTGCAGCTGTTTGGGAAGCTCTGTGACACTGGAAAAAAGGTGTCACCAGGTGACAGGCAGGCATTGAGTCGGACTTGGTACTTTCTTACCCACCTTGGAGGCATCCTGATAAAATTGTAGGGTGGGAAAATGAGGGATGCAGCCAGGTGATGGTGATGGCGACTGACTGAGACACTCACACCTGGGCCTTTGGTGTGGGACTGGGAATACAGCATTTTCCTGACTGGGAATAAAAATAGTCTTATCTCTTCTATGCTGGAGACTGCCTGTCATAAAGTGGTGGAAGCTACAGGAGCATTATGGCTGGGCTGCAGAAGATGCCAGCCTGCCTCCCAGCTCCATGTCCTTTCCATGTGGCCTTCCCAGTGCTGCTGACCCTCCCAGCAGCCCCGGCTCCTGGTATTCCCTCTGGGAATGCAATAACAAGCTGGCGAGGGCTGGTGTGTGTCCCCCCATCTTTCCCAAAGCCCCTTGAGCAAAATGCAGATGGGAGAGTTCCAAGCGCAAATGTGTGTGTGCTAATGGGAAATGAATTGCCGCTTGCCCCGGAGCCTCGGCAGCTTGAGGAAAACAAGGCAGGGGCTCGGAATGACCTCACGTCGCCTCCTAGGGAATGTTTTGCCAGATTGAGGGGGGGGAGAGGCAGCGTCAAGACAGCACAATGTATGGATCTCCCTGCCTGTGTAAACATCCCTGTGGCTGCAGAAGCCTCTTAAAGCCCCGTCCGAGAGGAGGCAGCGGCTTTGATCCGGCGCTGCGGTTGCTGTTTACCAGCACGGGTCCCTTCTTCTTTTAATTTCGCTGCAAATTAAAAAAATGCCTGTTGTGATCTTTTTGCTTTTATTCCTTGGCTAGGGAGCAGGGCAGGGTGCAGTAAATTTTCATTACTCCCCATGTAACCGTTTCAGCATGGCTGACAATTCCTCGTCGGCTCTTCAGCGCCGCAGCACAATGGACCAAAGCTCCTGGCCCTACATGGAGCCGACAGCAAATGGATTTTGCCCAGAGGTGCACAACGGGGAGTGGAGGCAGCAGGGAGCGGAGTCCTGCCACCTCCTGCCCTTCCTGAGACACGCACACACACACACAAGTGCACAGCCGGCGAGGGCTGGCAGCGTTGTCCTGATGCCTTTGATGGCTCCAGAGAGGGCTCCCAGGGCCGGATCCGGGCCGGCCCCGCGCCGCGGCAGCAGGAGCTGGTCCGGAGCCGTCGGGGCCGAAGTGACAGGCTGTCCTGCAGGCGATTCCAGGGTGATTCATAGACCTTCTTCCAGAATCCCTCTGTGATCTCGGGAATCTCCAGCTGCCGGCTTTCCCCATCTGCCTGCTGTGCAGGAGGATGGCCCTGCGCTCGGAGGGCACCAGGGTGTGTGTGGCCACAGGACCTTCGTCCACCCCTCTTCCGCTCAGCGAGGCACAGGCTTGTGGAAGCAAACACGACCCTATTTAATTCTTTAAAGACGCCGAGCATCAGCAGCTCACCCCAGCCCTGCTGCTTCCCTGTGGTGCTTTGCAATCCTGCTAGAGAAGCAGGGGTTGAAGCGGTTCAGTCACCATACCTGGATGTATAGTGCTCAGGGGTATGGTAGCTGTGTCCTGGCAGATAACGGCTGGGCTTGAGAACAAGTTGGCAAGGAGTGGCTGAGGGAACTGAGGTTGCTTAGTCTGAAGAAAAGGAGGCTGAGGGCAGACCTCATTGCTCTCTACAGCTCCCTGAAAGGAGGCTGCAGTCAGGTGGAGGTTGGGCTCTTTTTCCTGCTGTCAGGTGATAGAATGAGAGGAAATGGCCTGAAATTCTGCCAGGGGAGGGTTAGGTTGAAGATGAGGGAAAATTGCTGCAAGAGTGGTCAGGCATTGGAACAGGGTGCCCAGGGAGGTGAGGAAGTCCCCATCCCAGAAGGTGTTCAGGAACATGCCCATGGACCTTGGGGACATGGTTTGGTGGCCGCAGTGGTGTTGGGTCTATGCTTGGACTGGATGCTCTTGGGAGGCTTTTCCAACCAAAACAATTCCATGATTCTGTGATCCTGGAGGTCTTTTCCAGCTATAGTGATTCTGTGATGTTGGGGTCAGACCCTCCACTCTCCAGTGTTGACATCAACTTACCTTCCACAGCAAGACCCATCCAGCAGGCTAGGCTCTGGTTCGATGGGGAGCCCTTGGCCAGAGCCCCAGCCCAGCGGTCTGGGCCTGAGTGAGGCTGTGCCGCGTCCCTGCGCGGCTGTCGCTGTTCCGGCGCGGTGATTACAGACGGAGATGTGTATTTAGGGCTGGTTTATGGCTGTTTATACTGATGTCTAAACCTGTAATTTAGCAGCTTGGTTATAAATCAACACTGCCGAAGGTCCTGTCCCTCATGCCTTGAGATCAGCCTCCAGATTTAGAAGACAGGTTAGAGAAGCGGACAGAAAAGAAGGAGGCTTCTTCATTTGTGCCTCTGGTTATGATGATAAAGGATCATAGGATGGGATGTGAACATGTCCTGCTCCAAGTTGTGGTGGCCAGGCACAGAGATCCACCGGAGCAGGTGAGCAGAGCCTCTGCATTTTGAGACTCTGAGGGCGTTCTGACTCTGCTCTCACAACAGCTCAAAGAGACATTCATGCTGGCACAGCAAACCCCAGCCTGCAAAGAGAAGTGCTGCCGTCGCTGCCGAGCTGATGCCTGCAGGAGGCTGCTGGGCATCCCATTAGCAATGTTCTTGGACATGGGCTGCAAGGTCCAGAGCCTGTTCCTGCTCAGCGCTGCACACAAAGAGGAGCAGCCTTCACCCCCAAGAGCTCCTGGCACAGACTGGCACTGGCAGGAGAGCAAAAAACCTCCTCCAGGGCAGTGAAAAGCAGGGTGGCACATTCCCACTGGTGGGAATGGTCCTCTCCCGATGCCTCCCAACACCGACACCTCTGCATTTGTTTTATGTACAAAATTCTGTTACAGATTTATTCATCCTGTCTGTACCTTTGCCCCTTCACAGGCTGTCCTGGAGCCTGGCTGTGCCAGGGAAGGGTTTGCAGTACTGATTTGATTCTCATAGTGAGATCTGTTGGGATGTTGGATTTCTGATGGAGAAATTCTGCTGCTGGATTTCTATTCCCACTGGACAGTGGCAGGAGCAGCTGTCCCTGCTGAGAAGCAACTTTTAGTTATGGTGAGCTGGAAGTTGCTTTTCATTGAGCTGCCAGGCCAGGCTGATAAGGGCCACTCGAACTCCCCTGGCTGTGGGTTTGCCACAAAAACATGGATTTGAACCCTGAAGATTTGTATTGCATGCAAGGAGCCTGACTGTGGATCTGGCCTCCAGCTGATGTTGGTCTCCTGCTCCCCTGAAAGGGTCTGGTTCCCACATGGATTTAGGACCTCAGTGCTTTGGCTGGGGGACTCACCTTCAGCAGGCAGAGCTCCATGGGTGTAAGATGGCTCCACAGGGCCAGGAGGGAGTCTTGCCCTTGGCCTCTGTCTTTGGAAAGATCCAGTGTGTGAATGAGCTCCCGATTTTCACATGTGCTGCTCTCCCTGGCCCATGAAGGCAGCCCAAGGGCCATGTGTTTTTGCAAGGAAATCATCACTAGACTCAGAGATTCTTCAGCATCCTCCCAGCTGCAATTCCTTCCCCCGTGTCCACAGCCAGTGCCTTGGCTTATCTGGACGTTTTCCATCACCTCCAGCCTCCTTCATTGTATCTGTAGGGGTTATTGGAACAAAAGGGGATAGGAGAGGGTGCAGGAGCAGCACAGTGGGCTGAAGGACAATGGGGGCTGCCAATGGGCACGATGGCTAGCTGGGGCCATGCACCCCCACATCCTTGGACAGGTGAGATCACCACACACCTTGCCTCCAACCACTTTCCCAGCTCCCAGCCTTATGTCCTGCTGCATTTTCCTGACTGGAGATGCCTTGCAGCACTCAGGGAGCAGAAATACCCCAGAAAGGTGATGGTGGCAGCAAGCTCAGTGCAGGGGCAGTCCCATGCTCTAGGATGCCAGCTGCACGGGCCAGTCTGTGGCAGGCTCCTGCAAGCAAACAAATCCTGCCTTGAACAGTTCAGGAAGGTCTTTTTCTTGCCTCTTCCACCCTTATTTCCCACTGCCCCTCCCCACCTCTCTCTTGCAAACAGCAGAGCTGCTCTCCAGTCCCACTTTCCACCAACCCAGCACCCCAAGACACTCCCACAGCCTCCGAGCCCAGCCAGGTCGTGCCATCTGCAAACTCCTTTTGTTTTTCTCTTATGGATACATTTTTCTTTCCCCTTTTCTTTCCCACCCATTGCCTCTCCCCATGCCGTATGCCTTCCGCTGCCTACCCCCCACCCCCTCCCCACTACCCCAAGCCCTTGGCTGGCCGAGGGGCTGCGAGGTGCGGGCTGGGTCTGAGGGTTGGAGGAGGCTTTGCATTGATGCATTGATCGCCCATGGTCTCCGCCTGACCTCCCTGCTCCCGGGGAAGCAGTCTCCATGGCTACTGGCCCTTCTCCTCCAGCGCAGACTGTAAATTCCTGCAGGCAAAGCCCAGCCTTGGGGGTGCGAGGGGGGGAGCCGGGAAGGAGTAACCAAAGCCAAATAGAAAGAAAGAAAGGGCTGGGAGAAAAAGGGCGTTGCTTGGATGGGGCTCTCCTTTCCACTCCCCTTTCTCAGGTCCCCAGCACCAGGGCAAGGCGCCTGCTTCCCCCCTCCAGCGCTTGCTGCTCCTGCTACTGCTCTCTTGCAAAACTGGAATTGGCTGGGATTATTTAAGGGGAAAAAAAAAAGGGCGAAGGGATCAGAGCAGCCGCCAGAGAGAGGGCGATAGAGTCCACTTTCCTCCAACTGCCCTGGGTCTCCTTCCCTCACTCTCTGCTTTACCAGCACCAAGAGCCCCAAACTGAACCCAGAGCAGCTTTTTCCATCAGTTCAGTTCCCTTCCCTCCCTCTGTATCACACACGGCAAGGAGCGAGCCCCTTCCTCCTCTTGATTTCCCTTCGCATGCTCAGCCTCTTGTTTCCTTTAAAGCACTAGAAATCCCCCCTGTCTTGCCCCCACTCCTCCATTCAGACTGGGATTGCCATGGGAGTTTTGCAGATTGCTGGATTTTCCATCCTTCTCTTTCTCCACCACTCTGGAAACATTCTGGCAAATAAAGCCAGTCAAGGTAAGAGAAATTTCTTCGCAGCTCAAAGGGTTGCTGTGTGATGTCGTGTGTTGGGCAGCCGGACCTCCCTCTTCAGAGCTGGGGCTTTCTGTGCAGCAGGCTGGGGAAATTAGCAGCAATAACAACAAACAGTGGAGGGGATTTTAAACCTGGCTCGCAGATACTCCTGCCTCTGCCGCTGCCGCTGCCGCTGCCGGGGGTTGGGTTCTGTAAACTCTTGCTGGAGCTACGTTTTTCACACCGTGTTTGTTTGGTTCGGACTTTTTATCTCAAGGCAAAGGGTGTAGGAAATGAAGGTAGGCAAAGCCTGCACCCGTCATAGGGCAAATGTTGCTGTTCGGAGGAGTGTGTGAGTGCTCGGGGGGGGGGCTTTTCTGGTTTTCAGGTGTCAGTGGGATGGGGATAACACCCAGGGCAATGTGGGCAAGGAGGGCTGCTTTCAGTCTGGCTGAGGGTCAAGGGACAGCAGTGCGGGTGTCTGGTGCTGGGGAGGCTGCATCTGCGTTTGTGTGGGTTACACAAGCAGAGGTTGACCCTCCGGTGCTGGGCTGGAGGGGTGTGGGCTGCAGAAAACTTCGAGGAGCTGAGCACAGAAATCCTGAATAGGGAAGCTCATTCCCTATCTCTAGCAAAAAAAAATAAGAGCGATGTCCCAGCACTATCGGCTCCAGGCTTTGCTGTCTCTCCGCTCCCAGTACCGAGCCGGGATTTCTCCCCCACGAAGGTCCGCACAGAGCTTTCTGTATGGTCCGTGCGCACCTTCAGGTTTTCTGTAGCACCTCTATATTTAGCTCAGCCCTCTGTGTGTGATCCTGCTGCCTGCCTCCGAGGGGGCTTTCCTCCTTAGTTCACCGCTGGCTGTACAATCTCTTGGCTTTTCTTCTGCTCCTTTTTCGCCATGGCACTTAGCAGTATGTGAGGTTTCCCCAAGCCCAGTCTCGGCTCTTGCTGTCTCAGTAGCTCCTGTTTATGCGGAGGGCGAGATGAAATAAGGTGTGACAGACATCCGAGCGCAGGGCAGCCCCGAGGCTCTTCCTGGAAGCACATTTCAGCCACACGTACATGGGCACCCCGAGCCCTGTCACCGATCTCGTCAGAAGGAATTTCAAGGCTATTGTCTTATCTGGCTTCAAGTGTTTTTAAAACAATAGGAGACTTTTCGGGAGGGCAGCCTGGGCAAGCACAAGGGAGATTTGCCAGGGCAAAGGCTTGGTAAGGAAGTGTCCAGCTTCATGCATAGCTTTGTCATGTAGGCTCTGAAAGGAATGCTTAGGTTTTTATCCCCCCTCAAATTATCTCGAGTGTATGCATTGCTTTCGTTTCTTATCATAATATTTATTTATTAAGGGCTTTTGGTTTCCAGTTCCATTTAAGCCTGAGCCAGAATTGCATTAAAATAGCAAAGTAAAATTCCATCGTGCAGAGACTTGACAGATCCCTTCAGGGAAGGAGAGAGGGGTGGAGTGGGGGTGGAGAGAGGTGAGCTCGATCCTGCGCCGTGTGCTTGGGACACGGCTGGCTCCTGCTGGTGAAAGCACAGAGCAGACCCGGGGGGTTACGAACGCCATGCAGCTGAGGTGGGGGGGGTGGGTGTTGTGGTGGAGAGTTAGCCCCCGCTCCTGCTGGGAGGTTCTGGGGCTGCTGAGAGAGAGGCAGCTATGGAGGGGTGAAGGCTGGTGCCTGTGGAGATAGATGCAAGGGCTCTGGGCAGGGCTGGACCCAGTTGTTTTGAAACTGCAAGAGAGATGCCCCAAGAATGGGTACATATCACCCCTCTGCCCACACCAAAGCCTTGGCCCTTCCAGGGGTTAGCCACTCTCACCAAGCAACTGTCATGGGTGGGGACTGCTCCTGTCCCCTGGCAGGGGCTGGCTTTACTGTGATAACATCATCGGGTGTTGAGGCTCCCTGGCTCACTTCTAGCATTGAATTACCTTAGAAAGTTTAGTCTGTAGGGAGGGAAGGATTTAGCAGTGCTGTCCACCAGGCCTGAAGGGTGTCTGCCAGAGGACCCTGCAAGGTTTATTGGATCACTTTAGTGCTAGGAAAATTTTGAAGAGGAGAACTGACCATATGAATCCAAGTAACCCCAGGGAGGCTCCTGGCATGCACTCAGCTGGGATGAAGTCTCCCTGTGGTCCCCATGCTGAGCTGCCTTAACAGCCCCAGGCTGCTGCTGTGCCCACAGCTCTCCTGGGTTTGGACAGATAATGCCACCCCCCAGTCCTATCCTCTCACCCATCACACAGCCTGCCAGGCAGAAGAGCCTGTCCTGAGCCCCCACTCTCAGTGGAGCAGAGCCCCTGGAGCCCAAGGACTGGCTGATTTGCATCTTCTTTTGTACCAGGGAGTGTCTGTCTCTGTCCTTGTCACATTCCTCTGGCAGCTCCCCCATAATTGGAGCCATGCCACAGGATTCAGCACCTTTTCCTGCAGCTGGGTTGAACGTCTCCTTGGAGGGGACCAGGGAAAAGGGGCCAGGAGGGAGATGCAGCAGCTCCCTGTGGGACCCTGGCACCTCATTTGGCATCCCTTGGCACTCCCACAGCCCCATCCACCCACCCAGTGAGGGGTCCTGAGTGGACGACAACCCCAGCTCAGCTCAATAGTCACCCATGAGCAAAAGCACCCCCTCTGGCCAGCGTGGGAGCCTCCATCCTGTGGGACAGGGTTTGGTGGGGATGCACCTGCAGAGCCTACACCGCCAGCCCCGGAGGGGGCAGCCTGATTGTGGACATACATTTAACGTTTTTTAGGAGGCTAAAATTTTCCAATTGCAGTCTGGAGATGCTCTTGGATTCCCCTCCCCTCTCCACCAAACCTCCTCTCCCTTGGCCTCCACTTTCCTCCCCTCTCGTGCACTCACAGTGTGTGACTGTTGTGCCTGTCCCCTCCACCCCTCTGAAATATGAAATGTACAACTGTAAACACTGCAGCGTGCAGCAGTTCAAAGGAGAGCTTTGACTGAGGGCGTCAGACATGCCTGTGCCGAGATGAAAAAGGGGAGCTGAGGGGAGGCAGGAGGGAGGCAAGAAGAGGGTTTTTTGTAACTGCCAACAGGAGGATAAATATTCAGACACCTCAAGTCTTCCAGCGCTGAGGGGTGCTGCTGTCTCCACGCCGCTCGGGTTTGCTTTCCAGTGCTCTCAGCTTTGCAGGGGCTTTCCCAGCCACACTGGAGCGATCCATTTGGGAAAAAATATGCATGAATAACCTTAACCTTCACTTCCAAACTTACAAGTCCCCTGGGAGGCTTTAGGAGAAGCCTGGGATGGCAAATAAAGTTTGCTGTGTCTCATTGCACTGGGGAACGCCTGCCCAGCTGCGTTTCGGTCTTGCCCGCTGGAGATCTTGTGATTGTTGCTTCCTCATCTGAAAACAAACGCAGCCTGGGTTTGGTTTTCTGTAAGATAAGGCTGGGCCAGGCCAATAAGCCAAAGGAGCACCAACAGCAACAACAATCCCCCTGAGAGATGAACACACTGCTAGTGTGGGGCATCAGATCTTCCTTGGGAAAACCATGGCTGAGCTGGATGATCCAAAGGGCCTTAAAACCAACCCAAACCATTCCACGATGCTGAGTCTTGGTCTCTTCTCTCTAGTAACAAGTGACAGAATGAGAGGAAAGGGTCTGGAGTTGCACCAGGGGAGGTTTAGGTTGCACATTAGAAGATAATTCTTGACGGAAAGGATTCTCAGACACTGGCACAGGCTGCCCATAGAGGTGGCTGAACCCCCATTCCTGCTGAGGGCCGTGGTTTAGCCTCAGCCTTGGTAGAGCTAGAGAAGAGTTGGGCAGGATGAGCTTTTCCAAGCAAAATGATTCTGTGATTATTTGAATTATGCTGAAGCAACCAGGACTGGCACAAAGAGGCTAGGATGGGGATTTCATAGAATCATAGAATCAACCAGGTTGGAAGAGACCTCCAAGATCATCCAGTCCAACCTATGGAACATTTCCAACCCAGGGGATGCCAGATATGTGCTTCATCAGGATGACCCAGTCTGGTACAGGGGATGAAGAGCTCAAACCAGCTCTGTCCTTGCAGGAGTGGGAAGTGTCAATGAGAAAAAAAAAAAAAAAGAAAAAGAAAAGAGACCCTTTTGAAGTGCTGCCATCTTTGAAAAAGCAAAAGGTGGGGTGAGGAGTGCACAGTGGGGTGTGGGCATGGAGCAATGGCATCACAAGGCTGGGACCCCCCTCAGGTCTTCATTGCAGCTTGTGGTTCCTTGTCCTTCATCTATGCTCCATCACTCTGCAGGGCAAAGAGCTGGGGGGGGGGGGGTTGGCCCTGAGTGAGCCCAAGGAGCTGCCAGTTTGGGAGCACCTGGACACATTATGGGCATGTTGGTTTGTTGGTCCATTCACTCGTGGTGGCTCAAGGAAGTGCCGATGCAGCCCCTCCCGAAGCCCCCTCCACCCTCTCAGCCCTTCCCCCGGGCAGACCTTTTTTTCTTTTTCTTTTTTTTTTTCCCCTAATGGTTGGGCTTGATGCTCTTTGAGGTCTTTTCCAACCTTGATGATTCTGTGATCCTATAATCTTTGGCCAATTTGGCATCGAGCCACCCACAGAACATCTTCCTGCCCTCTGGCCAGCCCCTGGCCATGCCCTGAGCCCGTCCTGCACCCGTCGCCGGGTGCACAAATGATTAATAAAGTGCAGCAGAGTGTCTGAGGTGGTTATTAATGCCCTGCTAAAAGGAGCTACTGAAGTTATAAAGTTTTAATTTGGCTTTAAGGCCGAGTGGAAACTCCACGTGTCTGCCAACAGCTACACACATCCCTGCACAGGCAGGCTGTTAATGCCGATTTGTGCCTGCACGAAAATCAGGAACTACATTAATTTGAAGGAAGGAGCTGAAGGGCTGGGAGAAGAGAGAAAAGGGGTGGTAGGCTTGTTCTTTTGGGGTATTTTCTGGCTGGTTTTCACTGCTCCATCTCCGCTCCCCCTCCAGACTTGGGGCCTTGAGCAACGCAGCCTGGTGGAGGTGTCCCTGCCCCTGGCAGGGGGGTTGGAGCTGGACGATCTTTAAGGTCTCTTCCAACACAGCCCATTCCGTAAGCCTGTTGAGACTTTCAGCCTTTGGTTTAAACCGTCTTTTATTATTTATTAATGTTCCTCTTCTACAGAATAAGGGAGCAAGGGAAGAGCCTCGGCCCAGACTCTCAAAACCCACAAGTTGTCCCCACTCTCTGCCATCTGATGCCACAGACAGGGCACAAGCCTGGCACCCAGGTTGCCCACGGACTCTGCCACCAACTGCCTCACCGACCTCGGTCTAACCCTTTGCCTTCCCACGGAGTGCACGCCGGTGCCAGGGCCGAGGGTGCTGGGGGCACTGGGTGATCCCCCCCGCCCTTTGGCAGCTCCGAATGGCAGTGGCGGAGCAGCGGCTGCCTGCGCCGCCTTTGAAATGGAGAAGAAAGCTGCAGCTGGAGCGGAACGGGGCCCAGCAGCCAGCCTGGAAAATCCCACCCACAACGGCATCCAGAGCACGCCCGAGGCGCGGGGCGAGCGCAGCCTCCTGCCCCTCACCGCAGCCCCCTGCACTGCCTGGCAGCCATGCCCAGAGTGCTCTTCACTCTCTGATCAGTCTTCATTGGTCCCAACGTGTGGCTGGGACCAATGGGGCAGGGTGGGAAGCAGGAGCTGCTGGAGGTCAGTGGGACCCCTGGTCCCCAGCAGGACTCAGCATCTTCCTTGGTATGAAATTCCCTTGCCTGGTGCAAAACTCCTCAGGTCTGGGGCATGATGTGCCCATCCTTGCCATCTGGTTTGGGCAAGTTTGGGTGAAGAGGGGCACCAGGGAGGTTGTGGATGCCCCCTGCCTGGAGTTGTACAGGGTCAGGCTAGATGAGGCCTGGAGCTGCCTGGGCTGGTGGGAGGTGTCCCAGCCTATGGCGAGGGGTTGGAACTGGATGAGCTTGAAGGTCTCTTCCAAGCCAACCCATTCTGTGATTCTGTGACTCTGCTTTGGAGAGGCTTTGAACTTAATGATCTCTGGATCCACCCCTACCATTCTGTGATTCCATTCTATGAACTTTGAGTGAAGAAGGGCATCTTGTGTTATTCATGGAGCTCTACAGGGCATCCTGGCTTGTGACCCCCCCCCCAAAACACCCACCTCTGTTTGGGATCTTGCCATTGAAAGGCTCCCCCCAAGCAGGGAGATGAGCAGGGCACACTCCAGCAAGATGTTTGCAAGAGCAAACAGGGATGGGAATGCCAGCAGAGAGGGGTTGTGGTAAAAAAACTTCTCTTTGCTTGGCTTTAAATTAAATCCCTCAGGCTGGGAGCACCTGCAGCATGGCTGCCCACATTCCCTCGTATGGAGAAGGTTCTCCTGTGGGAAAAGCTGTCTGTCCTGCTGGCAAACCTGCCCTGCGTGGGAAAACACTGCTTGTGTAGACAGAGAATGCAAGAATTTCAGTTGGTTTGGGGTTTGCTTTCTGTTTTTCATTCACTACATCATTCCTGAAGAACACTTCTGAGGAGCCAGAATTTCAGCAGTCTGAAATGAGGATCTTTGCCAACCTCGGGCTGGTTCTTGGGCTGCTGGGGAGGGTATTTATTTATGCTTCCCACACACACACTTTTTTCCCTCTCTTTTTTTGTTTTCTCCCCAGTCCTGTAACCTTTCCAATGTCTCCAGCTTTGGAAAAATTACAGAGTGGTAAATGTGTAATGGTTTCTTTTGTACTGTTGCTGCTGTGTCACCTTTCCAAAGTTAGAGGCATCTTGAAGTAACAGAATGGGGAAGAAAGAAAGAAAGAAAGAAAGAAAGAAAGAAAGAAAGAAAGAAAGAAAGAAAGAAAGAAAGAAAGAAAGAAAGAAAGAAAGAAAGAAAGAAAGAAAGAAAGAAAGAAAGAAAGAAAGAAAGAAAGAAAGAAAGAAAGAAAGAAAGAAAGAAAGAAAGAAAGAAAGAAAGAAAGAAAGAAAGAAAGAAAGAAAGAAAGAAAGAAAGAAAGAAAGAAAGAAATAGAAAAAAACAGGTCTCCAGAGATGCTGAGGGGCTTGGCGTGTCTCTGTGATGTGGAAAGGCTGAGAGACTTGGTGCTGTTTAGCCTGGAGGAGAGAGGACTGAGGGTGGATCTCATCTATGTGGATCAATACTTCAGGGGTGGCGGTCAGGAGGACGGGACCAGGCTTTGCTCAGTGGTGCCCAGTGACAGGACTAGGGGCAAGGGGCACAGGCTGGAACGTCGGCAGCTCCTCTGAACGTGAGGAGAAATTCCGTTAACGCAAGGGTGATGGAGCACTGCAGCAGGCTGCCCAGAGAGGTGGTGGAGTTTCCATCTCTGGAGACATTCAAAGCCACCTGGACACTGTGATGTTGTGTGACCTTCTCTAGATGACCCTGCCTCAGCAGGGGGGTTGGGCTGGATGATCTCCAGAGCTCCTTTCCAACCCCTGCCACTCTGTGATAAAACAATGGCTGCGAGCCCCTCCCCAAGGATGCCACCGGGTGCTGGGGTTGTCCCTGGGTGCTGGTGGCGATGGTGCTGCTGCCCTGTGCAGCCCCTCCAGCACCCCCGCCGTGGTGGGTCACTCTAGCCAGTGATTAATGGCCCAAGGGAGGCCGCGGTGGCCGCGGGCCATGGCCAATGTCAAACAACAAATATGATGCAGGCTGTAAATATTTAGACAAAGGCAGGCGCGTGCTGCCTCCCTCCTCGGAGCCACAGCTCTCCCCAGTGACTCACAGCTCCCGGGGTGGCCAGGACAAGGCTCAGGACAGCGGTCCTGTGACCATGGCCCCCATCCCACTGGGACTGGCAGAACATTTTCATGTCTTTAAGGACATCCTGGAGCAATTCTGTTCTTGGGGCTGCTGAAAACCAGCTTTGTAAAAGCAATCGAGAGCATCGTAGCCTCAGGCTCTTCTTCGTTGAGTGCAGGGAAGATGGAGGACCTCCCAATCCCCCTTTCCTAGTGGGACCATCCCCATGAAGTATGTAGGAGAACCCCTTCAGAAGCAGCACTGATGCTCCCCACATGCCTGTGGAGCTAGAAAGGGCAGCCTAGGGTGCTCTGGGAGACCTGCCCGTACCTGGGGGCCCACAGGCTATGCTCAGCCTCTGCCTGTATCCAGCTGCTGTGCACCACTACCAGGCACTGCCAGATAGGGAGGCATGTGCCCACCCCAGGGCACCACATCCCCCTTACTGCCCCCACAGAGAAGGTGGAAAGCCACCAGGTGAGCAGCCTCTTGCTCACAAACCTCCACCTCACATGCTGGAGGGTTTTCTGCTTCCCAAATAGTTAAAACCTCCACTCTGTGGCCTCCTGACACAGCAAATCCTTGGGCATCACCCCTTGAGGCCATCACTGGTGTACAATGGGTGCTCTGGACATGGTGTTCTGGGTGCCATGAACTGCATCTCAGATAAGTGGGTTGAGGAGCAAAAGGGGACAGGGGCAGCATGGATTTTGGCTGTGCCACTGAGGAAGCCTTGATGTTTTTCCCAGTTCTCCCTCTCACTTCCCACTCCCGGCTCCCAGGTTTATTTAGTGCGGTCCCCGCTAATTCGTGCGCATTCCCGCGCCTAAGAATAGCAGCGATGACGACTGTTTGGGTGACTGCTGCACTCAGGAAGCGGCTAATTGGAGACAGAGACTTTCACCTCTGCCCGGGCTGGCTCCAGCCTGCACTGCAGGCGCCTGAGCGGCGTTTCCTATCATCAGACGCAGGAAAGGGTCGAGAAGTCTCCGGGTGGCTCCTATGAGAGAGAGAGTACACAGGTGGTTCTGTTGGGGAACAGAGCCAGCAGCCCCGTGTGTCCCACAGCAAGCTCATCCCCGGGGTGTCAGGGCTGGGAGTGAATGAGGCACCGAGGAGCAAGGCAGCCTTGCTCCTTCTGGCTCTGCTGGTTCGTGGGCTGGTTGAAAGGCTTCAGGCTGTTTGGTGTTATTGCCTCAGGTGATGGCTCCAGTGGGGAGATGGAGGAGAGCTCACCGGGCTCTGCCCGTCACTGCCCTCCCTCTCCCCAGTGCTCCATCAGTTTTCCCCATTGAGCCCCCAGGTCTCCTTACCTGTCCCTGGACTTTCTCCATCACTCCCTTGTCACTCCCCATCACTCCCCCAGTTTTCCTCATCATTCCCACCCCAGGCTCTCCCCATTGCTCCCCTCACCTGTCTTGCAGATGTTGATGAGTGTGTGGAGGGCACTGACAACTGCCACATTGATGCCATCTGCCAGAACACTCCCAAGTCCTACAAGTGCATCTGCAAATCTGGCTACACTGGTGACGGGAAGCACTGCAAAGGTAGGGGCATGCCACTGCCACCAGAGCCCTTTCGATGGGTGACAACCCCAGTGGGTTGAAGCCAGGTGCTGACTCATCCCTACTGTCCCTGCCCTCATAGAAAGGCAGCTGATTTACCCCAGCTTGTTGCAAACCTCATATTCCCCTTTTCTGTCCCAAGCTCCTGGCCTGTTGACACCACAACACATGGAGGTAGACAGGAATGTGGCTGTCCCTGCTGGTGGCAATTGCAGCCACCGTGCTCCCTGCCCCCTGCTCTGCCAAGAGCCATGTATGGAAGGCTGGAGCTGAGCAAAGCCCAGTAGAGTCACCAGGGACTGGTTTTAAACAAAGCTGGGCTCTGTTTTAGCTGCAGGATTCCCAACCTGGGGACTGAAGAACTGGGCCAGAAACTAAAAGACAAGAAGCATGAACTAGGTTGGGTTTGATGATCTTAAAGGTCTTTTGCAACCAAAATGACCCTCTGATCCTGAACACAAAAAGAAGATCCAGAGACGTGGATGTAGGTGATGTAGATGCAAAAGCTGAGGTAGGTACAGGTCATAGAATCATGGAACTGGAGGCTGGGTTTGAGTTGGAAGAGACCTTAAAGATCATCCAGTTCCACCACCCCTGCCATGAGCAGGGACACTTCCCAATAGAGCAGGTTGCTCAGGGTCCCATCCAGCCTGGCCTTGAACATGTGCAGAGAGGGAGCATATAGATGCAGATGTTGGTATATGCATCCAAGTGATGCTTGGAAAGAAAATGGGATCCTTGGAGAAGTAGCACCCAAGGAAAGCAGGAACAGAGTAAGGAAGAATTCCCGGCTCTTCGCAGAGCAGGCCCAGGTTTGCAATGGTCTGACCACAAATAGCAGAGGGATTAAAGCATGCTGCAGGCCCAGAAAGGCTTTGCCATGGAGATAGGCAGCTCTGCCCACTGATGCTGGGGAATGCCAGGTGATTTCTGGTGTGCCATGCCAAGGGCTCAGGGCAGCAGCTGGGAGTCTAGACTAAGGAGGACAGGGATGATTTGCAGAGCGTGGAGAGATGCTGTAGATGACAGCAGAGCAGGAGACCTGCTGGAATAAGCAGAGACCCCATCAGCTCGGTCACAAACACGCTGGAGATGGAGAGCAGCACCCATGCAGTGAGTTGTGGCCATCCTCAGCTAGGGCAGCTCCACAGCTGTCCTGCTGTCCTCTGCCCACAGACGTGGATGAGTGTGAGAGGGAGGACAACGCAGGCTGTGTCCATGAGTGTGTCAACATCCCCGGCAACTACCGCTGTACCTGCTACGACGGCTTCCGCCTGGCACATGATGGCCACAACTGCCTAGGTAAGGTATGGGCCCCTGGCACACACCAGGGTGGGACTCTGACATGTCACGGCCACATGACTCTGCCACCTTGGGACCAACCTGTTGGCTTTCTTTCCCAAGTGCTGACTTCCCACCCAGACCCATTACAGAGCTGGAGGATGGTGATGGCACTCCCAGGGCAGCAAGCCAGCTGTGGACATGTGCCATACTGTGCTGGCTCACCGAGAACAGTATTGCTCCCCCCTTTGTATGAGAGTGATGCTCTGTTGGGAAAAAAAAAATTACTCCATGGGTCCATTCATAGACTGGAGGGTGCTGGGCTAGGGCACAGCTGGGAGGGTTGGGTTTGGGGATGCTGGACACATGCCATAACCTCCCTGCAGCCGCATCCTGCTGCAGCGAGCGGCCAGGCCGGCTGCTCTGCTCTGCGGCCAGAGGGGCTCGCCCGGGCCCTGCTGCCCGCTCCGCTCGTGCTTGAGGTCAGCCCTGCACCTGCCAAAATAGATGAGTTCATACCAAATACGGTGGGGATGGGAACCGGCAAAGGGACTGGGTAAACAGTCCCCGGGCCAAGACAAACCCGGCATCTGCCTACGGAGCAGCCACGCATCCTCCCCGCCGCTTCCCACCGCCCCAAGCTCCATCCGGCTGCGGCCAAGCCAAAGCTCCTGGCAGAGCCCTGGGGCTGGCCACGCCCCGGCACCCGCTTCCTCCCATTGCACCCACGGGTGGGATCAGCAGGGCACGGGGCCACCTGCCTGCCTTCCCCAGCCTGCAGCTCGTGCTATGTGGTAATTAGTGTCTGCGGAGGGGTCATTAATGAGCTCATCACTGGGAGGAGGTGGGGGAAGAGATTGTGGCCACATACGCTTTGCATTAACTACCATCACCGAGACCTTCGGGGAGGGGGGAGATTTACACAGCTGGGAGGAGGCGCGGGTGGCTCTGCCTTCCTCTCCCGGGGAAGGATGAGCCGGAGGAGAAGAAAGAAAAGCCGGGCTCGGCGAGCCGCAGACGTCATGTGTTTAGAGAGCGGAGCAGGAAGGGATGGAGGTGGCTGGGGAGCAGCCGGGTGAGGAGGGAACTTGGGAACAGCCCCAGCTTCCCCCTTGAGCCTTTCCCAGGCTCATCACAGTGTCTCAGCTGTGTAGTTTTGCCATAAGGATGGTGAAGGGTTAGCCTCTGGAGCCCATTTTACCCATGAGGATGCAGAGATCCTCAGTAGTCCAGCTGGGTTTGCTCAGCAGCCACTCTGAGGAGGCAGCAAGGATGAACACGGGCAGGTTTCCCCCTTTCTCCTTCCCCCTCATCCTGACTGTGCTTTGCCTGTAAATATCCCCTCTTATCCAGACAAAAGAGAAGCAGAGCAAAGCAGAGTGACTTGCCTGAGCTCTGCCAGTGGCATGGACAGCAGTTGAGCCATAGGTGGGTCAGGGTGCTTGTCAGAGCTCAACAGCTCTCACATCACCCATTCCAGATGACCTTTTGAATTAGGACAGGAATTCCAGCCCCTCTCCTGACATGGGCCCTGCTGGCACCTGTCCATCTCCGTTGCCTTTAATAAAACAGGTATTAGAATGGCAGGGTCTCGTTTCAGCCATCGGCTTTGAACAGCTGCCTCCTCATTCTTGTGCAGAGCTCCAAGGAGAAGCTGCAAGACATTAAGCCCTTGTTATAAGGGGGGGATTTAAAGAGAGTTATTGACATCTGCAGGGCATAGCTTGTCTGGGGTGAGCCCTGGAGGAAGCTGCAAGCCTCCTACCACAACAGAAGATGTCTCTTGTCCCTGGGTGCAGCCCAGCTGTCAGCTCATGCCTGTCCTATGAGTGCCTAGCTGTGAGATGATGTTTCCAGCACCTCTCTTCCAAGGTAGCAGGTCTCCAGAGTGTTCCTGGTCTGTGTTTCTATACCAATTTCTAGTCAAAGCTGCAGCCTCTGGTTTGATTTCTGAGCATCCTCCAGGCTTGCAGCATCCACCAAGGCTTGTCTAGAGCAGGACATCCACTCATCTTTTTGCCTGGAAGCAGCAAGTTTGGCTGTGTGCTGTGCAGCTCAGGGAGGTTGGTCCTGGGGCACTCCTGGCTGGAACCTCCCCTGGCACATGCCAAGCTGCTATTCCAGTGTTTCCATCGGGCTCAGCTTCCCCCTCTGCCTCTGGCTCTGCAGCACTGGAGTTCAGAGGTTTTCTTCTGCACTGGGCCTCTCGCTCCCCAGCCCCAGGACCTCGGGTGGAGGGGGCAGGTGCAGCCACAGCGGGGGTTTGTCTCTGCCTGAGCCCGGCATTTCAGCTGCTCTGGAACCTCAAGGCACCAGAGGGTTGAGTCTGGACCGTTGTCCCCAGAGCTGAGGACAGCAATGAGCAGGAGCAGACCGGGGCAAGGACATTGCCACTGCCACAGATGCACATCTCAAGCCCCTTCCAGCCTTGTTTTTTTTAAAGCAAACCAGGCAGGATGGCAGCAGAGCTGCCAGGGATTTGAGTCCCCTTACAAGCAATTATCCCTATTCTGGGCTAAAGTTTCCCAGCTCCTTCTAATGAAGTGCAGGCATCCCTAGCCAGCAGCAGACTCAGAGGGGCTGGAAGAGGGGGACAGCTGCAGCCAGCATCCTGGCCAAGCATCCTGGGTGCTTTGAGTGTCCTGGGACAATGAAAATGCCTTTCTCTGTGGTATGGTATTCCCACCTGCACAATGAAATCTTTGTCTATAGCTGGAGAAAATGCTTAGCCTCTGAGAACCATCCCTTGATGGGCTTTGCCTTCATCCCTTGTAGCCTTAAGGCATCTTTTTTTTTCCTAGGAAGATCTGGGGGATCATAGATGTAAAGCAAAACTGATTTGCCACTTAGCAAAACTGACACACTCCATTCCCCGTGCCCTCAGCACCCCACAGAGCCACACTCACCCCATGTTGCCTTCCCTTTGCAGACCTGGACGAATGCTCAGAAGGCAACGGTGGCTGCCAGCAGACCTGTGTCAATATGATGGGCAGCTACGAGTGCTTCTGCAGGGAGGGCTTCTTCCTCAGTGACAATCAACACACCTGCATCCAGCGCCCTGAAGGTCAGTGCCTGGTGCTCCTCCACCCTGGGGCACCCTCTGTCACCTGTGTTTATTGGGCATGTCTGTCCCTATTACCCTTGCACGGTGCCTGGCTTTGGGTGCTGCTTCATGACCTTTCTTGGTGTTGCATATAGAAAAGCAAATTTAAGATGAACACACTGGGGGAGACTGCTGCAGGGTAACAAACATCTCCAGCACAAAGTCCTCACAGGCCCCTTGGTCAAGCACAGTGTCAGTGAAGGGAGGATGCAAATCCTGTATCCAGAGTGGTTTGTGGAATGAAAGATCCTCAAACAGCCTCACGGCACCCTGCAAAACTCCCCTTCTGCCAGGCATGGTGCAGCACTGAGCTCTTCGTCATGGAATCAGCTCTAAATTGCTGCCATCTGGAGAAATCTTTTTGACAAAATTGGAGGAAATGAGAGATTTTTTTGTGTCTCTGCTGATTTTTATCTTCACTGCTTGGTGAAGCCAGCTGAGTGGATTTTGCTTTGCTTTCCTCCTTCCCCCTTCCCAGCCACATTGGTCTCTCAGCTTCTGAGGGAACACTGCTGAGCCCAGGATGGCTCAGGCATGGTGGCATCTCCCATGTCCCCATTTTCTGTATGCCCAGGAGGGGCAGAGCTGGCTGCTCCAACCCTTGGTGATTCAGTGGATGGCCCCTGCTAGGGACATGGATGCAGGTGCTGGTTTTTGAGCTGAAGGGTTGCAGAGTGTCACTGGTCCAGGGATGTTTGTGTTACTTCTGCACCCTGACATAGAGCTCAGAGCTACTTTGTTGGTCCCCAAGCTTGGGCTCAGGGTCAGCTTGCTGAGGATGAGGGTAGGAGGGTTGCAGCTGATCCTCAGTGAGCCTGGAAAAGGCAGAGCTGAGGACAAACTGAGGTTCAATGTTCAAGCCTGTTCTAACTTAGTCCTGGTTTACAGGCACTGCTAAGGCAGAAGCATTCAGTGTTAGAGAGCTGAACCTGACCACTACTGCTGCTTCTTTCTTTCTGAGATTCTTGCCAGCCCCTTCCCACTCCTCCTACCCCGGCAGGATGCTTTCTCCTTTCCCTCTGCTCTTCCTATGTTTCTCAGCAGCCCTCTTGGTTTCATCTCTCCATCCTGATGCAGAGGGAATGAAAAGCTACTGGGCGGGGGGATGGGTTCCAGGAGTCCCTTCCTGCAGCACCATGACAATGCCACTCACTTTGGCCAGTCCTTCCTAGTAAGGAGCGGCCAAGGGTTAGGACTCAGCCTGAAGATGACAGCAGAGTTCCCAAAAAGAGAAGGGTGGTCTTAGGCTGATGATTGGACTTGATGATCCTAGAGGTCTTTTCCAACAGAACAGTTCTATGATTCTATGGCAAGTGAGGTCCTCACATGGTGCTGGTACAAGAGCAGATGATGACATTATAGGGAGAGGAAAAATGAAAGGAGGTGCAAACCTCTCAAGCTCCCTTCCTGGGCAGCAGTTGTAGACACCAAGGAGTTTCTGTGTCTCAGCATCATGCAGCAGAGGAGGATACTGTGGTTAGGTGGAATCTCAGAATCACTTTGGTTGGACAAGCCTTATCTGGTCACTAACCCAGCACTGCCAGGTCACCACTAACCCATGTCCCTCAGCACCACACCTGCAAGACTTTAAAACCCCTTCCTATGAATGCTTGGTGTATCTCAACATCTTCCTTCAAGCTGCCCTGACCCTATCAGAATCTTTCTTTATTCTCCTGCCCCAGGCTCTTGGCAACTCATTGGCTTGCAGCTCTATCCAACTCCCCATCCTGACACTGGCATCACTTGCCCCATGCTGGGCTCAGCACTGAGAGCTTGGAAAGGAGACGGCTCCCTCCCTCTGCCAGGAAAAGGCTCTGAGCAGGCATTCACATCTCCTGGAGGCCATCCTTGACTTACTGTGGGTTTTGTTACATGCCTCATAAACTCCTGACAATGCCCTGCTTGGCATCGCCTGAAGCCATCTTTCTCCATCTGGGTGTCCCCATGCCTTAAGAGAGGCTGAGGCAGGAGGAGGCTGTGGGACAGGTCAGCAAGAGCAAAAAGCCAGCTCCCCAAACCATCCCCACCCAGGGGCTGCCAGCACATGAACCCTTCTGGAGCTGTTAACTCCTCCATAGCTTTTGGGAAGAGCCATGGGCTCATCCCAGCAGAGCATCTCCAGAGCTGTCCCCACCAGCAGCCAGCTCTGGCTTCCCAAAACCCTTCCTTGGACAATGCCATGGCTTCCAGCCCGGGGCTCTGCATTCACAGTCATGCTCACCGTGTCCTCATCTGCCAAAAAGAGGTTCCATCACTCCTTCCTGTCAGTGCCAAGCAGGGGTGGTGGGCAGCAGTAGCTTGTGCACATTATGCTTGTCCCAGAGTGTGGCAGCAGTGTCTCACCTAAGCCAAAGGGAGGGGAATCAAAGACTCATAGCTCCAGGGTGGCTTTGTTCGCTTTCCTGAGCTGCTCTGTGCCAGGAGGTGCTCCTTTTGCAGCTCTGCCTGAGGTTATCCTCTCCCCATCTCACCCCACACATCCTGCCACTGACTTGGGAGCTTTGGTATCTTTACTTTGCTTCCTTCTCTCCATCAGAAGGAATGAACTGCATGAACAAGAACCACGGTTGTGCCCACATCTGCCGGGAGACTCCCAAGGGGGGCATTGCCTGCGAGTGCCGCCCTGGCTTCGAGCTCACCAAGAACCAGCGCGACTGCAAACGTAAGGAGCACTCCACAGACGGGGACACTGTCTCCCAGGGACCCCTAACCTTGTCCCCACAATAAAGACAGCTCCAGGCCTGCCACAAAGCCCTGTCCCCTTGGTTTATTGAGCCTGAAGCCCTGTGGCTTCCTTTCCTCATGGCATGCCTGGGTCTGGCTCTGTTACCCTTCACAGAATCACAGAGCCGTTGAGGTTGGAACAGACCTCTGGGATCTTGTAGTGCAACTGCTCAGCCAGAGCTCACCACTGCTACAAAAACCACTGCCACTAAAGCACTTCCCCACAGGTGGGGAAGAGTGGGGCTGGGGCTCTAGGTAACAGTTGGTGCTTTGCCTCTCACAGTGACCTGCAACTATGGGAATGGGGGCTGCCAGCACACCTGTGATGACACCGATCAGGGGCCCAAGTGTGGCTGCCACGTCAAGTTCCTGCTGCACTCGGACGGCGTGACGTGCATCGGTAGGTGCGAGCCCGCGTCCAGCCTGGGGCACGGCTCAGGGCACCGGAGGGCTCGACTTGCTCCGTGGGCAAACTGAGGGAGGTTTTCACTGAGCTTTGGGGATGAGGCATTTCCTTTTGCTGAGACTGGAGAGACTCAGTGCATGTGTAAGGGGTGTTGTGGGGGCCTGCATGGATGGAGATGTATCACTGCTCAACCACGAGGAGCATGGGTGGCCGTGGGGATACTTGTGTGGACATCTGGGAACAGGTGGGTTGCACCAAGGAGTGAACAGGGATTCCTGCCTCCCTCCATGCTGCTGGAGGGAGAGGGATGGTGTCGCTATGCTAGAAACTGTCACCGTCAGCGCACAAGGGAGGATGTGGAGGGGCCAGATTTGGCCATGGTGATTGTTTGGACTTGGCAGCACGAGGCTGGGACTCAGGAACTGTTGTCTTGTGGGGAAAAAGAAAAAAAAAGAACAACCCCAAAGAACCTGGCAAGGCACCACCCCAGCTGCCCTGTCCTGTGTGTTTTCAAGTTGTAAAACATCAGGCAGAGATGGAGGATTGGCTGCTTCCATGGGCCCTGTGATGCTGAGCAGCTGATTCAATTTAAGAAGATGTTTCACTGGTGGAGTGATTAAGGCCACAAATTGCTTGAGACATTTCACTTATTGCAAAAGGAAAAAGGAATTGAAAGCACTCAGAGGTTTTGGCTCCCTGTGACCCTGCTGTGCCCGAACAGAAAACCCTGCATGGCTCCCAAAGGCTCCAGCCTTGGGGCAAGCAGCAGAAGTGCCCAAACCCATCTGCCCCTCTCCAGCTCAAGAGATGCTCAGACATTCCTGCTGTCTCACATCCTGCTTCCAGGATTCATCCTATCCCTTCCTGGCTTGCAGCAACTTGGCCTTGCCATCCTCATATTTTATCCCCTGGCTTCTGCACCCTGTCCCGTTCTCTGAGGACTCACCTGTAGGGTTACTGCTGTGCCCAGATGGGGGCTTTGGGAGCTCAGGGTGCATCAGCCCTTGCGTTCCTCCTGCCCAGAGATCCCTGCATGACTGCTGCCAGTGCTGGGGTGAGGAGTTGGAGAGGTCTGGCACCAAAATGATGCTCCTGGCTGGGTGGGTGCAGGAGGTGGGAGAGCAGCTCTGGGAAGCATCTCACAATTTGGGGGATGCTGAGAGGGGTCCACATGCTGGAGGGTCTTGGCATTACAGGAGTGGCCGTGGGATTTGGGGGTTTCCAAAACTGCCAATCCTCAGGGCCTCATCCAAAATCTCTCACTTCACCACAGCACCGTGCACTGTGTCTGCTGGGAAAGCATCTCCCCTCCAGAGCTGGTGCACTGCCCTGAACTCTCCCCTCGCCCACCTTCCTGAGGGAAACCAAACGCCACGATGGAGGATTTTGGGAACAGCACCAATCCCAAACCCACTGCCAGTGTCTTTCACATCCTTTTTGGACCTGCAGCCCCCTCTCTGCAGGCAGGGGCCCGCCTGGCTCCCGTGTGCCCTGGGGGACGCCCGGCCCGCGGCCCCGCTGCGGGAACACTGTGGGATTGTGCTCCGGGCACTGGGAGCTGGCAGCCGCCCCGCAGGGATGCTCGTCCGGCAGATTTATGGCCGAGGTACCTGCGCGGGTATTTATAACCACCCTTTCTTGTTTTACGGCTGGGGCTCAGCAAACAGCCCTCCCCGGTGCTCCCTCTGCCGCCCCTTCCCCATTTCCTCTGAAATATTTCATCATTTCAAGGGGAATAAAGTTTCCAGCAAGGGGAAACGCAAACTCGCTCCCCGGGCCCCGGGCTTTGAAATTGTACGCGGTGCGTTTGATGGCTCCGGGACAGCCCCCGGCCCAGGTTCCCTTCAGATCACACCACGGGCAGGAAGCGCGACCAGCCCCTCTGAGTGACAGCTTCATGAGCCCGCGGCCGCTGGGTTTCATTTTTCCGCTTTTTATTGCTGCCTTTAAAAATGTGGATAATGAGGAACATGCCTCTGAGCAGGCAGGGCCAGCCCTAATGGCTCCCAACATGTCTGCAGGCCCAGGGGGGAGGGGAGGCCGACGACCTTCGATAGTTATATTTATGCTCCAAAAGCAGCCTCTTAAATTGCTTTTGCTGTTTAGAAAAGCACATAAAATGCGGGCCCCCCCCCCCCCCCCCAAGCAGCCCGGGGTGCAGTGCAGTGAGGAGATGCTGACTGGGCTGTCCTGGGCCCATGCAGGTTGTGGCTTTATGGGGAGATGGCATGGCTGCAGCTGCCTCTTGACGACATTTGGGGTGCAGCGAGGCCATTGCTGTCCCCGGCTTGCGCTGAGCCCCCAAGAGGTGGTGACTAGGGCGGAAATGTGATCAACTGGAGAAGGAAACTAAACCCAGCTCAAGTTTCATGGCCCATTTCCTGACCCGTGCCCGGGTGGTTTATGGTGTCCCCTCCAAAGCTCTCTAGCTTCGTGAAGCCAATGATGCTGGGAGCAGTGCTGGCAGTGGGAGATGTGCCAGACCCTGCTGCTGGGTCAGTGCTGAGGACACTGGAGCGGAGTGACCACAGTGTAGGAGGGTTCTGGGAAGGGAAAAGCAGGGTTCAAGGACATGGCATGGGCGGCCACGAGCGTGCCATGCACGTTCCTCCACACACTTCCTCTCCAAGGAGGACACAGTCCCTGCAGAGCCTGAGCATCTCATGTCCTGGCTGCTGAGCCCATTCCCTCAGTCTGAGCCTCCCAAGATAGTGCAGGCACAGCCAGGAGCTGTTTCCCCTCTTTTCCCCTTCTGCCCTCCTCCCCCCGCATGGACCCGTCACTGTTTCTCGAGGATGTGCTCATCTCTGCTTGGTTGATGTGCCCTAAGCACCCCAAACTCATGCTCATCTGGGGGCTTTCTGGCTTCAGTCTAGTACTGCCATAGAGCTCAGTCCACATAAGAGAGCAACAAGAAGTTCTGGGGTGCCTTGTGCCTCCCCAGAGTGACCAGGGTGAAGAAGGGACATCTCCCAGCCATGCATGGGCACTGTCAAGCAGAGGTTCTATTGTGGAGCAAAGCTCAAGTTGTTGAAGGCAATCCTCAAAAGGGATCCCTGGGTGTTTCAGCACTGGCTTTGGGGTCTGTGCCTTTGCCCAGGGTGCTCTCATCCCCATCTTGGCCATTTGTCCCCCTCAGGCATACAGTCTCTCGAGTGCTCAGCACCCTGGGACTGTGCCATGCCTCGCAGGCCTTCCTGCACAACACACGGCTGAGGCTGAGCAGCCCAAGAGTATCCAAAGTTTGGGCTCACCACCAGCTTGGCTGCCAAATGCAAGTGGTGTAAGTGCTGCCACCTTCTCGAAGCCTGTCACCGTGCAGTGTCCACACGGCCCCTCCCGGACACTGCAAACTGCCCCAGTTCAGGCTCGGCTGTGGCGAGGGCGAGGACCTGGCTCCCCAGACTAACAGGCTGCACTAACGCTCGTCTGCTCGCTTCTGCCGCTCCCCCGGGGCTCTGCGAACTGCAGGGTGATGGAGAGGCTGCGGGACCTGGGATGCTGCAGACAGGGTGAGGGAGGAGTCAAGAGCACTGGCCCCAAACCTCAGTGTTTGGCCCTTCTGGGAGGTGGGGGGAGAAAAGCCCAGAAGAATGACCCGCGGGCTGGCAAGGCAGAGGAGTGGAGCTCGCTGAGGAGTGGCATCAGGTGAGCTCCTTGCTGGACACTGCTTCTAAACCACTTTTTTATAATGTTAAACAGGGGAGAGACACTTCCAGCAACACGTTCTCCTTGAGACGTTTTCTAATGGTAAATATCTGCGTTCTCTCTATCTCCTCGAAGGGCTCTAACCCCAGATGGTCTCTCACCTCAAGACCATAACCAGGCTCGGGGGACTGAGCTGCTGCTCTAACTGCATGCCTCACTAACCCTGCCCACTGCTGCTGCTCCAAACCTCTCAAAGCAAGCCTGGCCTCGAGCTTGCTTCTGGAGACAGAAAAATAACCCCTCCCTGGCTGTGCTTGCATGAAGTGGGATTCTCATGTTGCAGGGGTGATGATCCTCTTTCTAGGGGCTGTGGCAATGGTTATCCCCACCGCCACTGCCAAGCAAGCCCAAGAAGAGCAAGTAGTGGGCCACCAGCAGCTTGTGTGATGGGGAGGGGGACGATCATGCCCATCTCTGTGCTGTGTGTTTCCAAAGTTACCCCACTCTGGAGCCCACCCACTCGGGGATGTGGGAACATGCAGGGTGTCTGGGGTCTGGCCCAGCAAACCAGGCTCAGAGCCTCCCCCCCACCCACCCAGAGCTGCAGCAAATTGCAAACCTTTGTCAGCTGCTGCCTCAAGAATTTCTCTGAAGCCCTGTCGGGTCTCTAAGCCTTTCAGCAAGGTAAGGTGATGCCTCTGCTCCACTAGCGAGCAAGCTGAGGCAGTCTGAAGGTGGCAGCTACTTGCCTGCTGTGGATATCTTCTTGGTGCAAATTCCTGCCTCATCCAGGAGGATCTGTGGGTGCATGGAGGGGAGCACTGACAGTGCCTTTCAAGGGGCTCTGCAGAGCCTTTCTCCCAGAGGTGGGACAAGAGGGGACCCCCCCAGCTCTGTGCTGTCGCCGAGCTTCAGCCAACCCAGCTGTAATCCCTCCAATTACCGCGCAATTATCTCCTTAGGCTTGTGGGATCCTGATCCTGCTGTGATTGCTGCTTCCCGGCAGCTGGAGGCGAAGCCAGAGCGTGTGTGGGCAGGGTGCTTCAGGGGCACGGGTAGGGGCATGGGCATGGACTCCATTCCTGCGCTGGTGATGGGTGCCAACCAGAGTAAGGCTTTCCATGGTGCGGTGATTGGGAAGAGAGAGCGGAGCTGGGATGAGGGAGGCTGGGAAAGAGCCTGTGCGTGTGTGTCTGTCTGTGTGCAAGCTGCTTTGTCTTCACTCTCCCCGAGCGACAGAGGCCCTTCCAGAGCCCTGCGTGTCTGGGTGAGTCACGCCAGGCTGGGAGCAGTCCCCGGGATGCGGGCACCGATAACAATGCTGCTCTCCCCGGCCCTGCTCCAGCGCCTGGCACTGTGCCCCCCGACCTCGGCTGCCTCACAGGTACCCCAGTAGCCCTCTCCAAACTCTTTGCGAGCCTAGGACATGGTCTCTCCATTGCAAAGGGGCTTGCAGTGATTCTCTAGCTCTGCTGGCTCGGCTCCCACTCCATGCACAACCCAGGCAGCGGCCGCATCCGGCTTAGGACGAGCAGGGCTGGCTTTGCATCTCAGACGAAATTCCCGAAGGTGCAAAGGGGCTGGGAGAGGAGCTGAGTGCTGCTGAACGCTGTGACCGTGGCGAAGCAGACAGCGCCACACCCTCTCCGGTGCAGCTGCTTCTCTGGCTCCATGATCCCACCAAAAGCAGCGCCCGTGCCAAGCCCATCGCCTCCTCTCGACGGCGACCCTGTTAAGTGAATGCTCCCCGAGCTGCCTCTGCATCATCTGCAGGAACAAAGGCCAGCGTTAAATAATTCATGGCCCCTCCAGAAAGTTTCCCTTCGGCTTTTTGCCCCAGCGAGGACCTGGCTGGAGGAGTATACACAGAGCTCCCTCCCTCGCCATTGGGTTTTGTCATTGTGCTGGTTATTAATTGCATGAAAAGGTCCCTTTTGTTCTCTTATTATGGGACATCTTAAAAATAGCAGCGGCAAGACGAGCACAGAGTGATCCCAGCTCCCTCACCCTGCGGCGAATGGTTGGATGGTTCAGTCATTCCCACCCTATGCGACGCTTGCAAAAAGCAGGAGAACCTGGGATTTGCTCTTTCCAAGGAATTTCTTCAAGGCATTTTCATCTTGGGTTCCTTGAAGCCAAACTGCCTCATTTATCCAGGCAGCCAGCCTTCTGAAAGGAATATTTTATTATCCTTTGTGAACAACTTAATGCACTTCTACTCATTGTTCTGGTGGTTAGGGCTGAAACTGAGGATTGATCTCACAGGGAAGCTGTCAAGCTGAAAACGCTTCATTTAAATTAGTGTCCCTTCTAGTCCTACCAGCAACAGCTGACTTTGATAATCCTGCAATAATTAGCTGCTGCTTTTTTTTTCTTCTTCACATTGGTCTTTTTTCCCACTGGTGCTGCCTCTCTGTGTGTGTGCTCCAATTAGACAAAGTGTTTCCCAAATTAGCTGTGACACTGGTGCCTGAGCCGTGAGTGACTGCTGAGGACTTGCGGGGTGGGGTCACTTGGTGGTTTTGAGGCTTGGTGGAGGTGAGGGGATTGGGATTCCCCCAACATCCCCCTGGGGACCAGGACTTTGCACCTGCATCCCCGGGGAGCCACACCCCCCAGCAGGAGGCAGTTCTGGCTGTGTCTGGCACAGCAAGTGCCGTGGCTTTGTCCCTTGGAAATTCAATTCCTCCTCACCAGAACCGCCAAAGCTGAGCTCCATCAGACCCTGTTTTCAGGGCACACATGGCCCCAGTGCCAGCACGGGGGCTGATCATGGCAGGACCAATTCCACAGAGCTGCTTTTCCCTCTGTCAGCTGAAAAGTGTTTTGAGAACAAAAAGCCTCCCTGCAGCCACCTCTGCTTTTCCCAGCACCCTGAGTGGTGGTTGTTTCGCAACAGGCAGTGGCTCTGTCCACACATCCCTGCCTGTAACCCTGACCTTGTTCTCCCTAGCATGACACTGAGGGGCTGGAGCAGGTCCAGAGAAGGATCCGGAGAACAGGGCTGGTGAGGAGCAGCTGAGGGAGCTGAGGTTTTTCATCCTGGAGAAGAGGATGCTGAGGGGGGACCTCATGTCTCTCTACAACTCCCTCAAAGGAGGCTAGAGCCAGGTGGGGGTTGGTATCTTTGCCCTGTGTCAGGTGATAGGAGAGGAAATGACCTGAAATTGCGTCAGGGAGGGTTAGGTTGGACATTAGGAACAGTTTCTGTGCTGTAAGAGTGGTCAGGGACTGGCACAGGCTGCCCAGGGAGGTGGTGGAGTCCTCATCTCTGGAGGTGTTCAAGAAAGGTGTGGTCATGCCACTTGGAGACATGGTTTAGTGGCCATGGTGGTGCTGGGTTGATGTTGGACTGGATGATCTCAGAGTGCTTGGCCAACCCAAACAGTTCTGTGGTTCTATGACTGGTTGCTGCTCTGCTCCCTGCCTGCAATTAATAAAACATCTTTTCCTGAAGGAACAGAGCTGCCCCACCCCCTTTCTGCCTTAGGTAGGATACCAGAGCAGGTTGTTGGAAGGTGGCAGGATTGTGCTGGGTTTGGATGCTGGATTGGGAAATATGGATGTTTTTTCCTGCCTTAGTGCTGCCTGCAATCTGGGTGAATCACACAGGCTCTTATTTCACCTTCTTAACTCCGGGAAGCAGCACCTGGGTATGTAGCAGAGTGATGGGAAAGGCAACGAATGCTGGGCTGTCCAGTGGGAGATGCTGTGGGATCATCTCCATCCCTGGAAAGGCGATGTAACAGCTCATTCTGGAGGTCATCTTTAAACATGTGGAGGAAAAGAAGGTCATCAGTAGTCAGCATGGATTCATGAATGGCAAATGGGCTTGACCACTCTGATAGCCTTAGGTTAGTGGTGTGACTGGCTTGGTAAACACGGGGAGATCAGTGGACATTGTCCACATCAAATTCATTCAAGCTTTTTATATTGTGTCCTGTAACATCCTTCTCGGGAAGCTTAGGAAGTGTGGGTCAGATGAGTGGGCAATGAGGGGAGCTGAGAACTGGATGAATGGCAGAGCTCAGAGGGCTGTGATCAGTGGGGCAGAGGCTATTTGGAGGCCTGCAGCTTGTGGTATTCCCCAAGAGTCAGGGCTAGGTCTCATCTTGTTCAACATGTTCTCCAGTGACCTGGGTGAAGGGACAGAGTGGGCTCTCAGCCAGTTTGTTGGTGACACCAAACTGGGAGGAGCAGCTGACACCCTTTCAGGCTGTGCTGCCATCCCGTGAGACCTGGCCAGGCTGGAGAGCTGAGCAGAGGGAATCTCATGAAGTTCAACTAGGGCAAGTGTAGGGTCCTACTCCTGGGGAGGAACAACCCCTGCAGCAGTAGAGGTGAAGGGGGGCCTGCTGGGCAGCAGCTCTGAGCAGGCCCTGGTGTGCAGGGGAGCTCGTGCCAGCTGCCGGAGAAGCCCTGCGCAGTTCTGGGGGATCTGCAGGCAGGCTTGCACCAGCTGCCTCTCCTCGGGGTGTCTGAGTGCTGCAGGGACATCTGGGTGGTGTGAGCCCTGCCCAGCCCTTGAGACTGCTCTCTCACCCCAGCTGCTCTGTCCCCTCTTGCAGAGACCTGTGCTGTGAACAACGGGGGCTGTGACAGCAAGTGTCACGACGCGGCCACAGGCGTCCACTGCAGCTGCCCTATGGGCTTCATGCTCCAGCCTGACAGGAAGACGTGCAAAGGTAGGTGGGTGTGAGGTGGGGCTGGGGTCTTCACTTGATGCCCCATCCCTGGAGGTGTTCAAGGCTGGGTTGGATGAGGTCTTGAGCAACCTGATCTAGTAGGACATGTCCCTAGGGGCCCATGGTGGGGGAGCTGGAACTGGATGATCTTGAAGGTCCCTTCCAGCTCAAATCATTCCGATTCTATGATTCGAAGTGCATGAGTCCCTCTGTGATCACTGGCCAGCCAGGTCCAGACACTGTGTCCCACCTGGGGGAGGACATCTTGAGGTGCCTCTGCACACTCCCCCAAAATCCCTATCCACCTGCCTCTGCCAGGGGGAGCACACCAGCCTGGTTACCTGAGACACCTCAAACCTTCTGCCACTCTGGGCAAGAGGACACCATGACCCCTAGGTTGGCTGGGGCCTGCACTGTGTCTTTCAGCAGCTGCAGGAACTTGACCCTGGTTGAAAGCAAAGCCCAGCCTGCTGCCAGCTGCCTGTCTGCCTGCTGTCTGTGTCCAGAAAGCCCCTTGTGCCTCTAATTTTATCAGAGCATCTCCTGCCCAAACTTTTCCAATTCTGCAGTTTCCAGGAAGGAGCAATAACCTGGAGCCATGTCCTCTGTGTCTGGGGGCTTTATTACTCCTAGTTTACAACTTGCTCCCTCAGTCATAAAAAGAAAGCCCCAGAGAGGCAGAGCTGCCTCTCTGATGCTGGGGGATGGAGGGGCAAGAAAGGAGATTACCTCTTTCTCATCTCTTTCCATTTTACAGGTCATTTCCTAGCAGTAAATTTTGTGATTAGTGGAAAAAGGCAAAACCAAAAAAACTAAACCAACCCCAAAAAAAACCAAAAAAAAACCCTCAAGTCCAGCTTCTTCCCAGGTTGTTGGGGCTCTCTGCAGTTCTTGTGCATCATCACCTTTAGATTTGTTGATGGCAGGAAGGAGATGGCAACAGAGAGGGAAGGGTCAAAAAGTCTTTCTTGAGCTGAGCAGCTGGTTTTGGAGAAGCTTTCCCCTTCTGCCTTGCTCTTTCTTCCAGCTGCTTCTGGTCCCTAAAAGTAGCCTCCAGCCCAAACCTGCACTCTCTGGTCTGATGCTTTCCCCCAACCTCAAGGCCCTTTTGGAGACTCTGACTCCTGGTTTTGCACCAAGGGGTGCAGAGATCTGCAGAGGTTAAACGTTTTGCACACCTTCCAAGGGCAGTGGAGTCCAGGAGCTGCAGCCCTCCTCGTGGTCCTGCACTGGCTCTCCAGATGCACCCAGATAAAACCAGCAGCCATGTTTCCCTGGTGACTATGAGAGCCCAAGGAGCTTCCTTTCTCTGCTGGCTCCTGGTGGGAATGGGAACCAAAGGGGCATACCCTGCTCTCCCAAACTGAGCATCCCAGCTGGGGTGTGACTCATGTCCCCTGTCCCCACCAGACATTGATGAGTGCCGGCTCAACAACGGAGGCTGTGACCATATCTGCAGGAACACAGTGGGCAGCTTCGAGTGCAGCTGCAGGAAGGGCTACAAGCTGCTCATCAATGAGAGGAACTGCCAAGGTAAGGGGCTGTGGGACTCTGGCACCTTGCCTGGGGACAACACCTTTCCCTGTCTTCCCACAGCTGCTGGAGGAGTGATGGCCTTGTTACTCCTCTTTGCTCTCCCACGGACCACGTTCACTGTTCGGGTGATCAGTGCTGGACCTAGGTTCTGCTCTGAGCCTTAGCCCTTCAATCTGCAGAGCTGGGCTGTTGTCCCAGCCCTGCCCCTGAGCGGGGGAACTTCTGGGCTCTTCTCACAGCAGGGCTAAAGCCCTCCAGAAGTGAAGCCCTCCCACCTCACTCAGGGCTAGGACGATGATCATGATGTCCCCTGCAGCCCCACTGGCTGGGACGCAGGTTTGCCTGGCCACAAGGAGCATTCCACCAGCAGCCTGTACCTCGAGCACAGGACCATAGGTTCCATTCTGGAGCACTTGTACCAGGGGAGCAGAGACCCCAGCAGCACCTCATGTGTCCTGGGAGGGCATCCTTAGCTCAACACCCACCCTGGCCCCTCTGGACTTCTCCCAGGCTGCTCTGTTTTGTTGCACCATTCTTTTGCTGGCCATCCCACAGCAGCATAACCATAGCTCCCTATTGAAGCACTGACACCAACTGCTTCCTTTCCTCCCATCCTTCCCAGTGATGGGAAGAGCAGCAGGACATGGCCTGCCTTGCCTCTCCCTGCCCCGTGGCAGGGTTTGGATCATACCCTGCTCAGGGACATGCTGGTTTTGCAAGCCATGGAGGCAGAGCAAGGGTTCCAGTGACTTTTGCAAAGGGATTCCTCCTTCCTCCATCTGTTGGAGAGCAGGAGCAAAGTAGGGAGATGCATCCTGCTTGCTCCGGAGGGAGCAGGCTACTCCACATTGCTTTTCGCACCTTTTTTCTCTGTCTCCCAACACTCTCCTGCACACCCCACCTAAAGTCAGCTAGTTTAAATGACCCAGCAAGTCTCTGAGCCATGTCAGGGGGAACACAGGGCTCTGCACCCCACGCCCAAGGCTGGCACATAGGGTGTGCGTGAGCCTCAGCGTTGCCTCCCCGGAGTGCGGGGCTGCGGCCGCTTTCATCTCCGTCCAGGTTCTGCGCTGCCGGGAGTCTGACGTGAGCACAGCAATTAACTTAATGAAGCCAACGGAATGATGCTCGAACCCGCTGGAGAGAGTTCTTGTGCCCTGGGCTGCCCCTCCACCGTACCAGCCCTCACCTCTCCCCCTTGCCTTTCCTCCAGACATCGACGAGTGCTCCTTCGACCGGACCTGCGACCACCTCTGCGTCAACACCCCCGGCAGCTTCCAGTGCCTCTGCAACAAGGGCTACACGCTCTACGGGCTGACCCACTGCGGAGGTGCGGCTGCTGGGGTGCTGCCGGCACCGCCCCGCCGGGCCAGGGTCCCGAGGAGGCTCAGGGAGCACCCGTGGATGAAGTAGCCTCATGGGATGGCTGCGGCAGGACTCTCTGGGCATCCTACTCACCGCAAGGGCCCCTGGAGGGGCTGGGGGGGCGCGGAGGAGGAGGGGGGAGTGTTTTTCCCGTGTACCTTAAGCTTGGGGCCAGGCAGGGAGTGGGTTCGCAGCCAGCCTCTGGTGTCTGCAACTTCAAACAGAGCGACAGGAACAGCTTGCGACTTGTCTGCGTCGGGAGAGAGGGAGAAATCCCCGGTGTTTTTGGCAAGGAGCCGGGATGGGGTGGGAGGGGAAACATCAAAAGGGTTCGATTTCAGTTTCACAAGCAGATAGCTCCCAAGGGCGGGGCGTGCAGCGCCCTGGGAAGAGGGCGGCAGATGAAACACGTTTGGGGGGGGGTTCGCTGGAGCGTGTGGCGGCAGCGGTGCCGTCAGCTCGGGGACACAGAGGCATGCGTCTGGCATGGCAGCGGTGGGCGGGTGACCCTGCTCTTCCTCCCCACTATGCAGCCATTGTGAGCCAGTGTCGTCCACGGGGGTGCTCTCAGTGTGACCTTGCAAAGGGGTTACCAGCTCCCACCGATGCTCCCAAAAAGGCAGCCAGGCAGGAAAAGGGGTTTGTGAGGCATCTCCATCCCTGGCTACTCCCCATGCCCAGTCCTGCTCCATGCCGGACCTGGGGGATCGATCCCTCACTTCAGGCTGGGACCAGAGGGCCCCTGCCATGGGCTGAAGCTGTCGAGCAACTACCCTCTGAATTTGGCTGCTAAATGCTTCCTTGTGCCCATGTGGCTGAGGCACAGCTGGAAGCACCCTGGGATACACACCCTACATCTCTGCTGGGCACATGCAGTGCAATTTATCCATCCAGATCAAGAGCCTAGAGACAAGGCACGGATTTGTTGTCAGAGCCAGGGGGGTCCTGCTGCCCTTCACCTGCTACCTGTCCCTTCTTCCCCACAGACATTGATGAATGCAGCATCAACCGAGGGGGCTGCAAATTTGGCTGCATCAACACTCCCGGCAGCTACCAGTGCACCTGTCCTGCTGGCTGCAAGCTGCACTGGAACAAGAAGGACTGCACAGGTACAGTGCAGCACAGGGTACCAGAGCTGGCAATGCTCCTGAAGCCCCATGACCCTTTGCACTTGGGGATATTGGGATTTAAGTCAGGGCATGGGAACCAGGGAAGGGATTGTCCCCTTGTACTAGGCACTGCTGATGCCACACCTCAAATGCAGGGTTCAGTTTTGAGGCCCTCGCTCCACCAAGGACACTGAGGGCTGGAGTGGGTCCAGAGAAGGGCAACAAAGCTGGTGACATGGATTATCCCCAGCCTTGGCAGAGTTAGTGAGTTGTTGGACTCCATGACCTTGAAAGCCTTTTTGGTCCAAGACCATTCTATAGTTCCATGACCATGGGAGTTTTGAGGCATCCAAGGGATGCTTCTGGCTGGGCCCCCACATCCATCTCACATGGGTCTGGATGGGAAGTGCTGTCAGGTCTTGCCTCGCTCTCTCTGCCTGTGGTCATGTACTTTTCTCAGCCATGTTTGAGGACTGACATGAGGTTTTGCACCAGGGCAGGTCCTGCAGGAGCTGTTTCCATTCCTCCCCTTCACTGGAGAAAGGCTGACCCCCAAAATCTCAGCAGTTCCATCTCACATCTTAAAGAGGAGCTGGGGAGGTTGGGATTCTGATCTGTGGTCCCTATGCCGCACTCTGGCACCCTCTCCTCCCTGGTGAATCTCTCCATGACCTGGGAGGGTGCAGGGGTCCCTTGTGGGTCTCCAGGCTCTGCCAGCCATGGACATCCCTGCTTGTCATCAGCAGCCAGCATGTGTCCCTCAGAGCTGCTGAAATGCCTGCCAGGATCAGTGCCACCACGGGTCACCCTTACCTGCAACAAGACAGGCAAGAAGGACAGCTGTGCCCTCACCTGCGCCACCAAGGCTCGCTTTCTGCCAGGTACCAGCACCAGTGGCACCATCACCAAGGGGGTCCCCATTTCCCTACATGGCCCAGACTGGGAGCAAGAGAAGAGCAGCTGCACAGGCAAGGTGCAGAGCACTCGAGGAGTGGCTGGGATGAAGGAGGGAGGTGGTTTCTCAGGGAGGGGTTCATCATTCAGTGTAGATCCTTCAGATGGGTCCCTGGGACAGGATCCCCACGGCAGGGTGCTGGGCATGGTTGCCCTACAATGCAGTGATGAAGAGCACCACAGGGACTGGGTGGCAACCTCAGCATCCCTCATCTCCTGCTCCTCCATTCCACAGAGTCTGACAGCAGCTACACGGTGAGCTGTGGGACCCCTATCCTACGGCAGGGTGGCCAGCAGAGAACTGCCAACAGCAGCCAGCAGTGCCTCGGTAAAGGGGCTCCTGGGGTGCCCAGGGCCAGGCTGCCCCAGGCTGGGGTTGTTGAGCACCCACCTTTTCTTTCAGAGACTGCTGCTGCCGCGGTCAAGCAAAAGGCTTCCTTCAAGATCAAGGATGCCAAGTGCCACCTGCACCCTCGGACCAAGGGGAAGCTGGATGAGGCTGGGAAGGCTGGGACACAAGGTGAGGCATGCTGGCAGGGAGGCAGTGGGGATGCCCATCCCTGGGGTGCTGACTTGTCCCCTGCCATGCACAGGTGGCTCGGCACCTTGCTCCGACTGCCAGGTCACCTTTGTCAACCTCAAGTGTGACTCATCCAAGAAGGGGAAGGGCCGCCGGGCTCGCAACTCCTCCAGCAAGGAGGTGTACACGCATCCACATTTGGATTTGTAGGCAGAGATCAAGCCAGATGAGAATCACAGGTGGGCATGGCACTAAGCAGGAACAATGGAATCAGTGGTAAGACCAAGGGAGGAGTGGTGGGGACCAGGGGGAACAGTGGTGGGACAGAGGTGTGGTGGTGAGGACCTTGGGAATGGTTGTAGGACCAGTGGGATAGTAGGGTGACCTGTGAGGGGATGCTGGTTAGACTGTGGGAGATGGTGATGGTAACAAAAGGACAGTGGCAGGACAAGGGTGAATGGTGGTGGGACCCAGTCGTGTTAATGCCATGTCAATGCAGCAAGGAGAGCCAAACCAGTCTTCATTCCACAGTGGACCAGAGGGATGTGCTGGGCAGATTCTGGGAGCTGGTTTTAATCCCACTGGCTTTGCCTTTCCATCCCTCCCTCTTTCCTGCACTCCCATTCCCCCCTGCATCCCCAGCCAGCTGCAGCCTGCACTGCCTGCGGCAGAGAGTGGAAAAGAAGCTGAAGTCTGCCATCAAAGCCCTGAAGAAATCCATCAACCAGGAGCGGTTCCTGCTGCGTTTCGCGGGGCTGGAGTACGAGCTGGCCAAGAAGCTGAGCGTGGCGCCCGAGCGCCAGGAGAGCTGCGGGCCCGGCCAGCAGCGCCTGGGCAGCAAGTGTGGTAAGAAGCATCGTGGGGTGGGGGACCGGCTGCGTCCCCCCGGCGGTGACTCTCCCCCGCCACTGACGCCCTCCCCCGGCTCTCAGTTAGCTGCTCGCAGGGAACCTTTTACCACGGACAGATGGAGCAGTGCATCCCCTGCCCCCCCGGCACCTACCAAGAGAAAGAGGGGCAACTGTCCTGCGACCTGTGTCCCCGCGGTGACGCTTTTGGACCGGTGGGAGCCACCAACATCACTGGCTGCACGGGTAAGGGGGGCATGGAGTGGGGCTGGGAGGGGCAGGTCCAGGGCTGCAACCTCAGCTACCAGCCCCCATCCAGAAGAGGTGAAAGTCCTGTTGGAACAGGAGAAGGGGTGATGGTTTGAAACTAAGAGAGAGGTTCAGACTGGAGAGAAGGAAAAAACGTTTGTCACTGAGAATGGTGATACCCCGGGCCACATTGCCCAGAGAAATAGGAGATGCCCTATCCCTGGAACCATTCCAGGCCAGGTGGTTTGGGCTCTGAGCAACCTGCTTGAGGTGCAGATTGTCCTGCTGGCTGCAGGGGCTTAGACTGGGTGGGCTTTACAGGTGATGCTATTTTTGGACACTTATCATCTAGGGGAGACCCCACGAAGGACAGCACGTGCTCTGGATATGTTGATGCTGCCAAGGCTGGTGGGGAGAAGAGCCAAGCACGGGGCAGGGGAGCCCTGGCATGCCAAGATGCATGCCATATCTTGTCAGCTGTGGTGGGGTTGTGAGCTCTAGACAAGCAGTTGGACCTGATGATTTCAAAGGTCTCTTCCAGCCTCAGCAGTTCTATGATTCAGTGACCAAGTGTTGTCTGCCTACAGGTCAATGTCCCTCTGGCCAGCACTCGTCCGATGCTTCAAGCCCCTGCCAGCTGTGTCCCGTGGGTCCTACCAGCCCGAGGTGGGGGCGAGCCACTCTGCTTCCCCTGCGGCGGGGGGCTGAGCACCCGCCATGAAGGAGCCACCTCTTTCCAGGACTGCGACACCAAAGGTAGGTCAGGGCTGGCCCCTGAAGAGACGGGAATGCAGCAAAGGCCATGCCGATCAGCTAACACAGCCTCCCCCTTTGCTCTCTGCTCCCCCCAGTGCAGTGCTCCCCTGGGCACTACTACAACACCAGCGTGCACCGCTGCATCCGCTGCGCCCTGGGCAGCTACCAGCCCGATTTCAGGCAGAACTTTTGCATTGCCTGCCCTGGCAACACCACCACTGACTTTGACGGCTCCACTTCTGTGTCCCAGTGCAAAAGTAGGGTAGCTGGGCTGTGCTGGAGGGGGGCCCTTCTGCAGAAGTGTTTGAAAATCCCTTAAAATAGGGGTTTGGGTCATTTATCTGCATTCAAGCATGGGGGGGTGCATGATGCAGTGCTATCAGAGCACTGCCCACCTTGCCCAGTAAACCCCCTTCCTGTCCCAGTGCCTGTGCCAGCGGCACCCAGCTGAACCAGTTCTCCCTGCCTTGCAGACCGGCAGTGTGGGGGGGAGCTGGGTGAGTACACAGGGTACATAGAGTCCCCCAACTACCCGGGCAACTACCCCGCCAACGTGGAGTGCACCTGGAACATCAATCCCCCACCCAAGCGCAAGATCCTCATCGTGGTGCCCGAGATCTTTCTCCCCTCCGAGGATGAGTGCGGCGACGTCTTGGTCATGCGGAAAAACTGTAGGTAACCAAGCTGCTGCGGTGCTGGCAGGAGCTGGGGGAGGAACAGTGGGGATCTGCCCTGTGCAGAGGAAGAAAGCCACCTTCCCTGGAGGCAGTAGGAGACTTTGGGGAATGGGGTGAGCCAGAGGATCCACCTCATCCTGCTGCCCTGGGATCTTGCTGGGGCTGATGCATATGGGCTGGGTTACACACCTAGGTCTCAGCACTCAGCCTGGGCATAAAAAGCCCCATTTGGAGCTTTCCAGAGCAAGGAAAGAGTAACAACACCCCTAGTATGCAAGGTGAGAGTCAGGGGGAGCTCAGCCTCACTGGCACAGGCAGCCTCCATCCTTGGAGTCCCCCTTTGCCCTGAGCACTTAAGCACAGTAAGGCTGAGACTAGCTCTGCTGGTGGGCATCCAGCATCACGCAGCCCCTTGCCCGCAGCCTCCCCATCTTCCATCACCACCTACGAGACGTGCCAGACCTACGAGCGGCCCATCGCCTTCACCGCCCGCTCGCGGAAGCTGTGGATCAACTTCAAAACCAGCGAAGCCAACAGTGCCCGGGGCTTCCAGATCCCCTACGTCACCTATGATGGTGAGCTTGGGGCAGGAGGGGACACCATCCTGGCATGCTGGTGCCTCCTTGCCCTGTTTGGTACCCAGGTCACACTCCAATTCACATCTTCCGTGTATGTGGGGAGGGGTGGACTCAGGAATGGGGAACCGAGCTCTGGGAACAAGTGCCAGCTCATACTCTGACTGTGGGTTTTGTCTGGCTGTTGCAGAGGACTACGAGCAGCTGGTGGAAGACATCGTGAGAGACGGCAGGCTCTACGCCTCTGAAAACCATCAGGAGATCCTCAAGGTGAGCGAGTCCCTGCCGGCTCCTCGCTGCCTGGGGTTCGGGGACTTGCAGCATGCAAGAGCACCCTTAGGGTGTACCACAAAGCATCCCTGCGCTGTTGCACCCCGCGGGGGAGCACAGCGCGGGATGGTGACACATCTCCCTTTGGCTTGTCTTCTTCACAGGACAAGAAGCTGATCAAAGCTTTCTTCGACGTGCTGGCGCACCCCCAGAACTACTTCAAGTACACGGAGAAGCACAAGGAGATGCTGCCTCGCTCCTTCATCAAACTCCTCCGCTCCAAAGTTTCCAGCTTTCTTCGGCCTTACAAATAGCCCCCGGGTCGCCTCGCAGCCAAGGCAGTCCCTCTTCTCCTTTCCTCCTCCTTTCGGTTTTCTCCTCCTTCCCTCGGCTCCGGCAGCTCACCGTCCACCTCTCGCCCCGCAGGACGCCGCCCCTCCCCCCACCCCCGCCCGTTTCCCCGCTGCCTCCCCACAAGGCCGTTCCCCTGGGTGGATGGGGATGCTCCGGTCTCAGCCAGCCGCCGGGCGAAGCCGCTCCTCTCTTACGAAGCCAGTTTCTGCGCCGTAGGAACCCGAAGCGTTGGTCCCAGACACCATCCTGTGCCCACCCTTTGGTTTCCTTTACGGTCAGGTCTGTCCCAGTTCCCCGGTTGTCACTGCCAGCCCTGGGACATGTGGGGGGAGTGTCATCGTCCTCCGAGCCCCTTCGTAGAGGAGTACAAGAAAGTAGTGCCGCGTCTGGTGGCAGCGTCCGGGCCATGGTGTCGGCATCACTTTGCAAAAGAAAGATTTTTTTGGGGAAAAGAATTTTGCAGAAGCAGAGCTGATGAAAAGGGAGACGGTAGAATAGCTCAGCAAAGCCGCCGGGCAGCAGTCAGCCGGTGGTGGCTCCGGCCGGCCGGTCCCGCGGAGGAAGCCGCGCTGGGAGGAGACGGCAGCCAAGCCAGCGGTTCCGCCAAGAAACAATGCCTGGCTGCACGGGGAGAGAAGAGGCGGCGAAGGAGAAGGACTTTCAGCAGGGTTCGTTGGGTTGTGTTTCCCCCCCCCCCCCCCCCCCCCCCCCCCAGACACTTGTGCCAAGAAACCAGACTTTCTTACAAGCTCTGCCAAAGAGTAACTCGGAAAAGCAGCTTTGTGAAGAGCAGGAGTAAATGTTTGTGCACTAGGATCTCCTCCTTTCTACCTTCTTCATATCTATTAAGTGCAATCATTTGAGTCTTCTTTATATTATTTAGAGGGAAGTTGTGGTTTTGGTTGGCTTTTTTGTTTGTTTGAGTTTTCTGGCTGTTGTTTTGTTTGGTTTTTTTTGGTCGGTTGGTTGGTTCTGGGTTTTGTTCGGGATTTTTTTCTACTAGAACAGCAATATTTATACCTGCCTGAGAAATGAGAATGTGCGTTTGTAACAAACACAGCAACCACCCACCCAAAGCAAAGCCAGCCCCGGGCTGCTGCCACCTGCTGTGGTGCCTGATTTCAGGCCTTGCAGTCTTTTTTGCCACATTTGTCCCCGATGAACCCCGCCCTGTTTGGGGGTAGATGGTGCCACTCCTGCTCGCCGTGTGAGTTTGTGCAGGTGTTTTGAGTTGGCTCAGTCCATCCACAGAGAGCATGGAGCAATCGGAGTGGCTGTGTGAGCTTTTGGGGTGGCCCACCCTGGACTGGGGGGGTCATTCAAGCCCTATTGTGAGGAGGATGCCTCTCTTGTTTCCATCACTTCCTTGTTGCAAATGGTTTTGCTTTCGAGAGCACACTGGAAAGAGAGAGAGGAGCTGCTCCCTCTACACAGCCCTGAAATCTCTCCCCCGGGCAGGGAGGTCCGTGAGGCAGAGCAGTCCTTCCCTGGCTCAGAGGGAGCTTTGTGCCTCTTAAGTCTCTTCAGGTGCTTTTGGCTATGTCCCTCCATGTGTGCCTGTCCCACTGAGGTGCTGTGGGACAACCTCCACAGGGAGCAGGATGTGGATCTCAGGTGAGATCCCCATCATGTCGTTTCCACTGCCCCTTGCCTTCTCCCAGCACCATTGCTAAACACAGCTGGGGCTGTTGGACATCACAGGGGTTTATCCCCTTGTCACCTTCACGTGGTCAGACAGGACCCCTAGGCAACTGCTGCCATTGGTTACCCCTCTCTTCCTACCAATGCCTTGCTCTCAGCTGTCACCTACCTTTTCCTTCACCCCCATCTTCATCCTCTCAAAGACCTGGAGCTTCCAGGACTAAATGCGGTGCCCTTGTCTACAGAGTTCCTCCTGGCAGGTCCCCTCCCATCCCTGCGTCTTTCACTGTCCTTTTGATCACACCTGGGGTAAAACCTGCTCTTAACCCATCAATTAATTTACTGCTCTGCACATGACCCCCAGGTCAGTCCCGGTGGAAAGAAGTGAGTAGCTGCTCCCTTCTGTCCTCCCTCCTCAATCCCTGCTGCTCCAGCAGCTTCTGCGGGGCTCTGTCTGAGGCTGTGGGCTAGGGGAGCTGGCAGGGGGGGGCTGAGGACTGTCCCCAGGACAGCTGGAAAAGCCTATCCTGATTCATCCTAGCTGTGGATTTACCCCTCCTGCTGCCCAGTGTCCAGCCCTTTGGAAGCTCCACATCTATGGGCTGAGCTGTTTGTCACTTGGACAGTGCCTGAGCAGCTGCTCCAGGCCACAAAAACTGTTTCAGGGATTTGGGGGTAATTGCTTGGCAGCAGTCACAGCAGAGCAGTGATCCTTGCAAGGGTCTTTTGTATTTAGAAGATAAAACTCATCCGGGAATGACCAACCTTGGTGCCATGCAGCCAAGGGTTTGTCCCTCATCACCTTGCTCAGAGGAGTTAACTGTGGGGTTATTGGGACCAAGGCACCCAGAGCCTGGTCATCACCCTTGTCACTGCACCCACCACCTCCTCTCCCCTCAAGCAGGTTTGGAAGGGTGAGAAGGGAAGCACCTTAGTGGTCAGACACCTTCTGAGGTCTCTTCTTTTCACCAAACAGCTCAAATACCCCCAAACCAGCCCAGTGGGCCACCAGAGCCACCCCATTGCAATTCAGCCCTTCTCTTCCCCCAGCCCCTGCCTCAGAAAGGGTTTGAAAGGCTGAAAACCACAGCATCAACACTCCCCACGATGTATTGAATACCTGGACGTGACAACACAGACAAGGATTGCTAGGGTTTGGTTCTTTTGGGTTTTGGGGGGGGCTGGGATATGTATTTCTACCTTTTTCAGCAGACCACAACTTGCCATCTCCAGCAGAAGCAGTTCAAGCAATGAGAGATGTAGTTCATGAAGTTATTTGCACTTGATTAAAAAGGAAGAAAAATGTATCTGAAATTTGTAAAAAAATGTTTGCATTTTGTATTGTCTTTTTTAATTATTAAATTGAATTTCTCAGTGTTGATCTTCCAGAAAGCTCTGGCTCCAAATGGTACTTGTCAAGGTTTCTAGCAGCAGGAGCTAGAGCTGCTCTCATTGTTCTGTTCCCTCAGAAGCCTTCTCTGGGCACTTGGGGTTTGGATTTTTTGATCCCTCAGAAGCTTAAGCCCTGCACCCTTGCAGGACTCACCACCCATGAGATAATGCCCTTGTTTAGTCAGCAGAGCCATCACCCTTTTTCAGCCCAGAACATGCAGCGGGGCAGGACTGGCTAAGGGAAGAAGGGACAGAAACTGCTCTATATCTCAGCCCCAGTCCCCTTGCTGAGCTCCCACTCAGCACCTCCTCATCCTCTGGGTCCTGGGGGTTAACTAAGTCCAGTGGGAAGCTGCCCATTAAGTCCTCACAAGCTGCTGCTAGGCAGGACCCAACCTCCCTTTCCACCCATCGATTGTGGTGGGGCAGCAGAAGCCTGTAAATGGGATTTCCTCCCTAACTGGAGAAGCTGCTGCCGTGGGGTAGAGCCTGACGGTGCAAGATGGCCTCAAGAGACCACAGCACAAGTAAAGATCTGAACTGGAGCATCTTGAGCCTACAGCACAGCTGCAGAGGTTCTACCTGCAACTCACCACTGCTGTTAACTGCTTCCAACGTAAGCACAGCTGTTGCTGCTCCCTTCCCTGAAGAGCCCCTGCTGGCCAGGAGCCTCCCTCAAAAGCTCCAACACTCGAGTTCACATCCCTACCACAGCACTGAGACCTTTCCTGTCACAGGTGAGTGTCACAACCCTTGCCATGAAGGTTTGGAGGAATACAACCAACACAGCTGTGGGGGTCCTAAAAGTTTATTGCCGCACACTCAGTAGAGGCGCTGGGGCTTGCCCATGGTGCTCTTGATGTACAAAGCACGGACGTTCTGCCAGTTCTTCTTCAGCAAGGACACCAGGAAGTTGATGGCCAGGTGGATGTTGTAGACAAGCTCGTCCTCTGTCATTTTCACATGACCAACAGCCACAGCCAGACAGAGCACCTGGGGACACAGACAATGGAGTCACTCAAGGCACTGTAAAGTCAAAGGAGAAGAGCTCAGTGCTGAACTCTTCACAGCATCCAATGACCTTCTCTTGTCAGTTGGACTTCTCCAGCTCACCCATGGGCCAAGGTTTCCAGAGAGCTCAATGTATTCAACACGTGACTCCCATGACTGCATATGGTGGCATCTGAACGCCAACTCTGAACAGCTTGGAAAGGTCCAGCTTCCCCAGAGCACAAAGGTGAGTTATCCCAGACTGGTTTGGGTTGGAAGGGACCTTTAAAGCCCATCCAGTCCAACTCCCTGCAGTCAGCAGGGACATCTGCAACTACAACAGGTTGCTCAGAGCCCCAAACAACCTGACCTGTGTTGGTTCCAGGGATGAGGCATCTTTCACCTCTCTGGGCAACCTGGGCCAGGCTCTCACCACTCTCAACACAAAACTTTTTCCCACCTGGTCTTAATCTCTCTTTTAGTTTCAAGCCATAACCCTCATCCTGTCACTACAGACCCTGCTCAAGAAGTCCATCCCCACCTTTCTTATGAGCTCCTTTAAGCACTGCACGGCTTGGAGCAAGCAAGAGCACCAGAGCCTCCCAGAGCCTGGGAAACCAGGACAGCCAGCATGAGAGCTGTGCTGACCTGGCATGAGAGCAGACCCTGCTTTAACCCCACTGACCCACTGCAGGACAGACCCTGAGCTCCAAACCTCACCACTAAGCATGGCACCAGCTTCACTTTTGCTCTGGGCACCAGCCACCAGCCCTTCCTCTCTGCACACTAAGAGGCCAAACTGCTTCTGAGGGCTGCTTCCCACAGGTTGAAGACAAAAGGGGTTCACAAGTGAGCTGCCAGGCCAAGCGTTAGAACAGTCTGGGCTCAGCATTTCAACTGCTGGAGCCTCTGCAAACCATGGCACTGGCAGCACGCTCCAGTTGTGGGCCCAGGTCCACACTTTGGCCAGCCAAAGCTGTCAGTGCTCAGTTAACACCCACAGGTCCCATTCAAACACCATATTGAATGGGGCTGTTTTGGTCCTGGGGGTCTGAGAGCTGCTCCAGGGTTCACTTGCAGAGCCAAGTCCTGGGCTCTCCTCTAGCAGGGTACAGCCCCTTCCCCCAAGCTGGGGACATGCCTGCCTGTGCCCTGCCCTGGGCATCCCCTTACAGCAAGAAGCATTATTCAATATCAACTGTGCTCAGCACTGACACATCAAGGGCATCTCCTAAAGTCTTTCAGCAAGACAAAGGCGTCCTCCTCTCCCATCTGACAGCTCAGCATTCCCCTCCCTGCAGAGGAGACTGGCACCAGCAGCCTTTTAGGAGAGATGATCGAGGGACGCCTACAGCCCAGCCTGCAGAACACAACCGTGGCCAACTGGCACCAGGCACAAGGAGCCCTCAGCATGGAGCTGCTCAGGAGGGGAAAGGCCCAACTTTACCTTCTTCATCTGGAATTTGATGGTAGATTTGACCTCGTCCACTTTGGCTACCAGGTTCTCGTTGTGAGTGAGCAGAGAAGGGAATTTGCCAGCTTTGTTCAGACCTGGACCCAGGATTCGAGGGATCTGCTTGATCAAGGACTCAGAAGCCAGGAAGGCATCGTACTTCTTGGCTGTGAGAAGCAGTGAGGATGAGGAACCATGAGGATGAGGATGGACTCAGTTCCTTACACCAAGGCTGGCACTATCAGCTCATCCAAGACTGTGCTGCTCCACTTCCCTCAGTACTCTGACATTCCCAGAGCCCTGCCAGGCTGACCTGGAGGAGTTTTCATTCAATTCTATCAAAAATCATTCCCAACACAGGGGCTGTCCCCCCAACACCCAGCTCCACAGCCTGACACTCCAAATTTACATCCTGAAGGTGAAGTCCAAGACTCACCTCATCTTTAACTGCTCTCCAGCTCCCCAGCCAGGACAGTAAGAACAGCTAAGAATGAAACTTTGAGGGAGGTAATTTTCCCCATGTCCTTCTGGAGGAAAAGCGTCAACCCCACTCCTGGGGGACTGATCTGTCAGACCTTCCACTCTTGATAGTTTGTTTGCTTTTCTGGACAGGTTTAAGCTGATTTTGGTCAGGTTTTTATTTCCACAGTTAACCAGGTCACAGAAATCCTAGCATGGGGAAAACCACCCAAGTCAACCAGGGTGACCTACACCACCACTCACCCAGCTTCTTCACTAGCTTCTTGTTTTTGTTGAGTTTCTTCAGAGCCTCTATGTCCATGTGAGGGATGTCAACTGCTTTGGCCTCATCGCAGTGCTGCTGGTCCCCCAGCAAGCAGACTGAGAACTTGGGCCGTGGGGTTGACTTCAGCCTGGGGACAGAAAGTTCAGGTGACTACGAACCACCAGCACCACACAATTCCAGCGGGAGCCATCACAGAGATACCTTACCGCAGCACCTGGGCATCTTCCTTCACAGCTGCTAACCTGCCCTCTCCAGCAGGTCGGTGGGGACGGCATAGAGGCCACCTCCACCTCCCCTCATATTTTAAGACCCAGGGTAAGGGTCCGTCCAGGCACACCCTCTCAGACAGGGTGGTCTGAACTACCCGAGCGGTTCGGCGCCGGGTCCCCGTGCTGTGACAGGCAGCAGGGGCGCAGGCCGAAGGCTGGGTGGGAGCTAGAGCATGGCGAACCTGACGGTGCCGGAAAAGCGCTTGTCCTTCTGCGGGTCGTAGTTCTTCAGGCTGATCTGCAGCTCCACCGTCTCCACAAACCTGCGAGATCAGAGAGAGAAGCGGCGCGGGTGAGAGGCCAGCTGGGCTGGAGGCCAGGGACACCCCGGCGAAGCGCCGGGGCCTGTCCGACGCCTGGTGCTGCCAGAGCACAGGATCGTACTTGCGCTTCTTGGTTTTGCTGCCCTGCAGCACCTCCTTTACCGCCTCGTACAGCGTGTCGCGGGAGACCTTGCTGCTGCGGGAGGCAAAGACAAGGCGGACTCAAGGCTGACCCGGCCTGCGCCTCCTGTGGGCCGCGGGCACAAAGCCCCTCAGTCGACCCTGGCCTATCCACGATCCCCTCGGCCGCCCCAAACATCGGATCCCGCTGCCCGCACCCTGCCAGGCACCTGGACCGTCCCGTAGCCGACCGACAGGCGAGGATGGCGGCGGATAGCCCGCCCGCCGCTCACCTACCTCATGACGGCGGCTCCCTAGGCCAGAAGGACCGCGCTCCTCCCCCGCACCCTATAAATAGAGACAAAACCTCGCGAGAGTTAGTGACGGCGCCATGCTGGGACCGGCAGCGCATGGCACCTTTTGGTCGCCATGTTGGGAGCGGCCAGCGCATGGCAACCTTTTGGCCGCCACGTTGGGAGGCGGCGCAGCGCGGCACTGTATGGCTGCCGTGCTGGGAGTGACCGGCTGTGGCACAGCAGGCATCGCGTTGGGAGTGGCGGACCGTGGTGCTGGAGGGCCCTACTAGCTCCCTCGCCTCTCGGCTCCCCTCACGTCTGCATCTCCTCTGCTGATAAACGAGCGGCTCTGGTCTCTGCCTACTGTGTCGGTCTACTAGTCTAGGAGCCCCTCCATAGCTTCCCGGAGCAGTGATGAGGCTACGCCGCCCAGGAGCCCCGAGACACACTTCATCAGCCGCCAGGAAAGATATGGGACGCGGACCATGCGTCAGAGGCTGCCAGGGCACAGCGCCTCGCTGCTGTGGCAGGTTCCTGCGCTCGGTTCCAGTGCTGTAAGCGCTCCGTGTTACGCTCCCCCGCGCCGCAGCAGGGCTCACGGCGCCAGACCGCTGCGGACCAGCGCTGCCCGGGCCCAACCGCCTGCAGTGCGCATGCGCTGTGCCCCCAAGGCAGCCCTGAGCCAGTGCGCCCAGCCCCGAAACCTGGATGGGGGCATGCGGGCGGCTGAGGCGCGGCGGCGAGCTCCGGCACTATGCGGGTTGCGGGGCGGAGAGAGCGGGGCCTGGGTGCTGGTGCATGGCGGTCAGGCGGCGGATTCGGCTCCGCTGCGTTTCCTCAGGTTGGTGCCGGAGGACGGGGAGGAGGCCTGAGGAGAAGGGGGGAGGTGGCGGCCGCGGGGCACCTGGTCCTCAGCGCGCTGCTGCCGCCCACCCGTCCTAACCAGGCAGCTCGTGGAGGGCCGGCATGTCTCTCGGCTATCCTCAGCGTATCTGGGCCTGACCCGGCCCGCTGCTCCTCGCAGGGCTTGCCATGGTGCCGGGCCCTGTCCCGTCCTTCGGGGCTTGCCATGGTGCTGGGCCCTGGCCCTGCCCTGCTCTGCTCTGTCCCCGGCCCGCCCCGTCGTCCCTCGGCTGGCTTCACACCGCACCTACATCTGCCTTTCGTAGGGCACCACCTGCCCATCCCTTGCACAGCAGCGCTGACAGCGTTTTGCAACAGTAGCCGTAGCGGCTCAAAGGGGTCTCTCTTTCCAAGCGATTTTGCTGGGACGGAGCTTTTGCTGGGGAATGCACTGCAGTGCTTCCCGAGAGGTATCAACCCTAAAAGCAGCCAGTCTGCAGTAGCTGTCAGGTATCAAGAACATTTAGGTTAGAGGGCACTAAGCGTGGCACAAAGTGTGGCTGCCCCCCTTGGGTGCTGCAGAGATGGGTAGTGGTCAGACTTGTTCCTGGAAATTAAAATGATAAAAATATTAGGCTATCTCAGAGGTGACTCACAAAGAATCCACTGCAGCTGCTTTTAAAGATAATCTCTCAGCAGTGTGCTTCTAGTGAAAGATTTTCATGGGTGTGTGGATGCTTTAGCATGGGCTGGGTTAGTATGCAGTTCTGTTCCTCAGAAGGCTGAGAATTGGACAGGAAAGGGAGGAGAGAATAAGGATGCTTCTGGGGGGTAAAGCTTATCATCGTGTCCCTGACTCTTGCAGCACAGGACACCCTCAGCCTGTAGTTTCCAATTTTGAAGTACTCAGAAACTTTCCCTGCAGGTCATTTGCACTATTTCTGAGAGGAGGCTGTCAGTTCACTGGCCTCAGAAATTTTTATGTCCTCTGTGGCTGTGGAACAGGTGCCAGCCCTGGGTATGGGAAGGGTGCAGCTTTTGTCCAGTCTTATCCATTATAATCTCAAGCCTTCAAGCCTTTCAGGTGCCAAACTGGAGATACATATACAGTGGGAGAAAATAAAATTGGAATCGTTCTTTTAATTTAAGGCTTGCAACAAAGCAAACAACTTGCTGTTCTGCAAACCTCTCGCTCTGCTTCTGGTGCTCTCTGCGAGCATCCTGAGTGAAGTGATCTCCATGCCTGAGGAGCAGCCATCAGGGCAGGGTGGAGAGCAAGCAGTGACCCTTAGTGACAGCGTAACAGCTAGGGTTCAGCAAGGTAGCGAAGTCTGAGAGCCCCTTGATGGACCCTGGAAGTTAAAGGCAGACCAGGGCCCTCAGATCCTTGTCCATCTTGTGTGGTCACTGGAACAGGAAGCTAGCAGCTATCAGATTTGCACAGCACAACTCCAAACATGCCTCTGGTTTGGAATCAAAGCTTTGGAGACGGATGGGAGTGCTCTTGCTGTAGGATCTGGAGGTTCTGTTCAGATTGGAGCAGGCCCTTCTTTGGGGCAACTGAGGAGGTTCACAGCTTGCAGGACTAAACCCAGACCTCCCCTGAAGCTGAGCAGGATGTTTTACTCTGCCGAGATGGATACAGTTTGGTGCTGAGCTTGGCATTGGTTTAACTGAATCTGTATCAGTGCCAAATACAACACCTGCCCATGTTCTGCGGTTTGGTAGGTGGCTCCTTCACCTCCCGCTGCTACCAAGGGAAAGGATCAGGCTGTTCCCAGAGCCTGTGGAACAGGACAGTTGAGTTGTGAGGCTTTGTGTTTCTGGGGCTTGCTTCTCTTGCTGCTTTCTGTGGGGAGTTCACTGCCATTTCCCTGTGTCCTGTTCTCAGCACTGCTGAGGCCACATCTCAGTTTTTGGACCCTCCAAGAAGGACATTGAGGGGCTGGAGCAGGTCCAGAGAAGGACAACAAATAGAAGCCTGAGGTGAGAGGGCCTTATTGCTCTCTACAACTCCCTGAAAGAGGCTGGAGTCTCTTCTCCTTAGTAGCAAGTAACAGGGATAAGAGGAAACATCCTCATGTTGTGGCAAGGGGAGGTTAGTGGTTGGCGTGTCGGGAAACATTTCTTCGCAGAAAGAGTGGTTCAGCCTGGCCCAGGCAGTAGTGGAGTCTCCCCATCCCTGGAGGAGTTTCAAAGACGTGTAGTTGTGATGTTGAAGGACATGGTTTGGTGGTTGACACAATGATTCTGTGATTGTGAGTTTATCACATGTGGAGCGGGGACTGGTTGAAAGCCACTGCGTTCTGTGACCCTCCAGACCTGCACCAGGTGAAAGCACCTTGGAATCCTCACCTTCAGCAGGGATAGAGCAATGTCCTCTTTGCATCAATCATTTGGTCACTGAAATGACACAAGTATCACAAGGCTACCCAGAGCTATGGCGAGTGTCTTCACAACCCATCAAAGGCAGCAGCAACACTTTAGGCCCTGTAATTTTTTTCCAAGTGTTGATCCTCCACCAAAGTAAAAGAAAATAAATCGTCAGCCCCTTGCTGACACCATGAAAAGCTCCCAGCTGAGTTTGTCTCATTGCTTTTCGACTTTAGAGTCAAACCACTTAGCACTCCTCATTCTTTTTGCTTCTTGGCTTGTAGGGCTGTGAAGGGGCAGCTGGTAAACAAGCCCTGACTGGGCTCCTTTGTCCTGAATCCTGTCTGGGAAGGGGAGGTTTCAGCATTTCTGGGAAGTGCCTCTATTGCTACTCAGAGGAAAGCTTGATAAATAACAGCTTCTGTGCCACAGTTTTGCTGTCTTCTGTGGGACTGGTTTCCTTGAGAAGGTGCAGCAGAGGGGACAGCTCATGGGGGCAGAGCAGCTGGAACTATGCAGGCAGCACTGATGGATTTTGTTAACTGTTTCAGGTGAAAAGCTGATTTAAGGGCAAGTCACCTGAACCTGGAGATGCAACCACAGCTTATGTCAATCAGGTGACGGTTCAGAAAGGTGAGGACCATAGTTCATTTCTTTGCTGTTAGATGTAGCTAAAAGTGCCTGTGTTCCACCTGTCAGGCTCCCCTGACAGCCTGAGCCTTAAGAGGTCCACGAAGTGCAGGGGTTTTTAACTCCTTAGCCTAGGTGTTTTGAGCTGAGTGAGCAAGGAGACTGAACTTGTGATGTGGATAATAAAGACATTAGCAACTCTGACAAGAAGGCAAATCTGCTGGTGGTGTATGGCATGGTAACTGGAGTGTTGTCCCCGCTGTGGGCTCTCTCACAGTTGCCAGTCTGAGATCAGATGCCTGTAAACCGAGGCCAGGAAGCCCCTTTGTGCTGTGTTTGTGCCACCCCGCAGAGCCCAAGCAGTTTGTTTCCTGTGGGAGCAGTTGGACAGTATTTTCCTCTGAACTAGGAGATGGTGCTTCTGGAGGAGATGTTTGGCAGAGGAGGGTTGGTGATTTTTGAGACCAATGCCACCTGGGCTCATCAACCACCTCTGAAATGAGTGACATTAGTTATTTAACTGAGAGGTGATAGGAATTAATTTCCTGTGACAGGCACCTATGTGGCACAGAGGGAGTCATCCCTGAGCACGGTAAGAGTTAAAAGGGCAGGTGGAAAAGAGCTCCTTTCCTGTGGGCAAGTCCTCCCTTCACCCTCTGAAGCTCCATGTAACGGCATCTCCCTTTTCTGTTCCGTCAGCACTAAGGTTTGCAGTGGTGGGACCTGTCTCCCCTAGCCCCGTGGAGAAGAGCAGGGTGGCACTGCCGATGTGAATGCCTTCCTTCTGGGGTTGCTGACGTGCCCCATGCTGCAGAGGGAGGCACGAACAGTGCCTGGGCTTCTTCACCTGCAGGTGCCAGGTGAGGAAGAGAAGGGAGTGGTAGACATGGGCTGTGTGAGAAGTGAGGACTCCAGCGACATCCCTGCCCAGGACTGAACTTTCCAGTGCTACCTTTCTGAAGCTGGGCCGAGATCTTCTCGGTGCAGAGTGCTCTGAGGCAGCTCTCTGGCGTCTCTGCAAAGCCGGCAAATGCATTAGCTGCAGTCCCTGCAGGTGAGCTGGAGGAAGCACAGAGTGGGGAGCTGTGTCTGGGAGCAGCCGTGAAGCTGGAGAGGAGATAGGGGAATGCCAGTTCTGAGACTCCAAGGGTAGCTTCTCTTCCCCTTATGCTCTTCCCCTTTTCCGACCCAGCTGCTGACAGAGACTCCCCCCTGAAGAGCCAGCACATTGCTTCCCTGTCAGAGATGGAGGAAGAGGAGGAAGATGTAGGTGGCATGCCTAGGCAGGTGTCACTTGTCTCTCAGGACTGCCTCCAGCATGTGGGGGACAGCAGCTACCTGAGACTGCCTCTACCCAGCCTTGGTGTTCTCTTTAAGGTTTCAAGCAGCCCCTGGCCCTTCATGGTCTCTGTTGTGAGGGCTCTCTCTTCACAGCCTCACTCTGCTGCCACAGTCCTGATGTGGAGGGAAAAGAGCAGGTCTGTGGTCTCCAGTGTGCTGACCTGTTGGACAGGGTCTTGCTTGTGCCTGCCCAGGCTCATGTGCAGCACCCAGCAGCCCTCACCTCCCAGCTGGCTGGCAGAGGCAGCTCTCATCCTGCTGACAAAGGCTGGGGTTAGAGATGGTTCTGGCATCACTTGTGCCCAGCTTTTCTTGAACTTCCCTCCAGCAGCTGCCTCTATGCTGACAGGGGAAAACTCCCTTCTGTGGCCCAGGGCAGAGGAAACAGCTGCCACCAGTGGTGCTTGTTTGCTCTTAGTCCAAGATGCTTCTCACCACAGCCATGCAGGAGCTGCTCCTTTAGAGCCAGGAGAAAAGGCACTAAATGAGAAGTGTGGTAGAAGGGGGAGGTTGAGGTCTGAAGTCTGAGTTCTCCATCAACTCAGTCCATGATCTGGACAAAGTCACAGAATCATAGAAGTATTTTGGTTGAAAAGACCCTTTCAGATCATCGAGTCTCTTCTAATGCCCAACTTAAACCTGCTCTGGCACAACTCGAGGCCTTTTCCTCTAGTCACTTCTTGCTGGGAGAAGAGACAAAAGCCCACCTAGCTGCAGCCTCCTTTCAGGGAGTTGTAGAGAGAAGTCTTTGGAGTTCTCCCATGTCTGAGACCCTGCTGAGGCTGCAGAACCTCCCGGTGGGGCAGCTGGCAGCCCCCAGCCTCTCCTCCACAGGGGTTTGTCAGGAGCTGCAGGAACCACCTGGCTGGCACCAGGAGAGGTGCAGGCCATGCTGAGGGAAGGTGTCCCAGTGGACAGCCCAGGTGCTAAAAAGCTGATGCTGGCAGCGCTGGCACCACAGTGCCCCCCATGCCAAGGGCTCTGCTCTCCCAGGAGGGATATTGAAGATGGTGTCTGCTGCCTTCTCCTGGAGGCTCTGCTGTTTTCCTGGGCTCCAAGCAGCCACTTCCCTGCTCCGTGCCTTGGGCACATGTTGTGTCTTCTGGTATCTGTTTCTTGACGGCTAACATCTCCGAGCCCTGCCAGTCTTCTGCAGTGGTGTGGCCTTTAAGAGCACCATGGGGTCACAGACCTGCAGAAGCCATAAAAGTCCAGGAGGTGCACTGGAAAGTGTAATCTTTGTATTTCTTACTCATAAGTCTTGCATCCCTATAAACTTGGATGAAAATTCATTTTCTCATTGTCTCTCCTCCTGGGAAGGATGAGCAGGTGCTTGTCTCCTGTGGAGGAGATAAGACCTGGTTGATCTTGGTGATGCTGTCAGTTAGGCCTGGAGCAGCTTCATTTGGCCTGGAGCTGCCAAGCTGAATGTTGTGCTGTGTAACAAACAGAGTGGCAAGGGGACAGAGAGGCATGGGGTGGGGAGCATTCAGGCGTGCTTTTGTGTGAGGATTTTGGCTTAATGAGCTTCTGTGTAAAGCCAGGTATGGATTTCTCTGTAAAGTTATGTGCTTTGCTGTGCTCTGCACTGTACCTGCTGTATATGAACTGCCTTTCTGTTTAAACTTTCAGTTCTCCAGTCCTGGGTTGTGAGCCGTTTCATTTGCCTCTGTTGGAAGAGGTAAAAGCACAACCTGATCACTTCAAACCGTAGCAAGTAGAGATGGAGCCACAGAGACTCTGTCAAGTCTCTTTCTGGGGAGACACCTCCTGTGTTCCCTCCAGGAAACGGTCTAACAGCTCCCGGCTCCACCCCTCACAGGAAGGGACAAGTGGGAAGCGTATGCAGGGAAGCAGTAAAGCTTCATCAGGCAGTTGTGAGCACAGCGCCCACGGGGTGACCACCCCTGATGCTGGAGTGAGGTCCCAGGCCACCTCCCACAGCAGGTCTCCAGCTCTTCACTCTCCAGCTCCACTTTCCAGCAAGCTTCTTGGCAGGCTGTGGAGCAGCACAGAGGTCTCCCTCTACCAAAGCCAAGCGGCCCTCACTGGGGGCTGAGTTAGGCTTGAGTGCAAACACTGGTGAAAATGAAAAGAAATAAAGCCAGCTTAACAAGTGTTCTGTCCAACAAAGGAAGGCCTCTTTCCTCTCTCAGTCCCTGGGGATGGTGGCTGGCAGAGGCTAGCATGTGTAGTGGTGGTCTGAAGATGAGACGATTAAGGAAGTTGTGGAGATCTGCTGAATTGACTAAGAAGTGCAGTGATTGTCCAGAACCAGCACTGAGGGGTGTGAGCAAGGGAACCTGTAGCCTCTGAGCTCTCAGCCTCTGGTTTAGAGGGGCTAAGAGCTGTCTTCTGAATCTCACAGAATGGTTTTGGTTGGATAAGCCCTTCAAGATCATGAAGTCCAACCATTCTCTATCTCTACAAGGCTGGTGCTCAGCCACGGCCCTCAGCACCACATCTCTGCCTCTCGGAAACACCTCTAGGGATGGGCATTCAGCCACCTCCCTGAGCAGTCTGTGCCAGGCTTTGAGAGTCCTTTCAGTGAAGTTTTTTCCAACCTAAACCCTCCCCTGGTGGAACCTGAGACCATTTCCTTATATTCCAGCACTTGCTCCTTGGGGGAAGAGGCCAGCTCCTTCCTGGCTCCAACCTCCTATCCAGGCCTTGGCTCCACCAAGGTCTCCTGCAAGCCTGATGTTAGGGAAGTGTGGATAGAAGTAAAGGTGTCTGTGAACATGTCCAGCAACCCTCTGAGCTGGGAAGAAGAGCCCTCAGCTGGCTGCCTCAGCCTGACCACTGCCCTGGGGCAGCTTCTGGGTAATGCTGACACAGAGAGCACCATGGAGTCGTTTTGGCTGGGAAAGCCCAGCTGGGAACCCAACAGCAGCGCAAGCTCCCAGCTGTGGGGCATTTATTTTTAGGCTGTACCTGCAGAGCTGGCACAGGGAGGGATTTGTTCAGGCAAGGAACAGGCAGAACCCAGGAGGGCTGCAGGGGGCTGGATCTCTGCTCACCTGCCTTGTGACGACTGATCCCAAACCCAGCAGGGCTGGAGCTTCTCAGAAGGCACAGTTCGAGTTCCCAACATTTAACTCTCAGAAGAGGAAGCTGCAGGTTGAGGCCAGGAGAGGATTTCTCTCTGAGAGAGCCTTTGATCTCTAGGCCGAGCCGAGAGGCTTCCCTCTCCTCTGTGAGCCCTGTATTGTCCTCCCCTGCTCCCTCCCGCTCTGCCCCTGGGGAGGGAGAAGCCCAGAGCCCGGGGCCTGAGGTGCGGGGCCGCGCCGGGCGCTGGCCGCTGGGCTCCTCCGGGGTGCGCCCAAGCAGGTGGCGCTGCTGCTCCGCGCGGCCGGCGGCTTCCTGCAACCGGATCCTCGGCCCCGCCGGAGCCGCCTCTGCCCCCGCCGCCTGCCGCCATGGACCTGCGAGCGGAGCTGCTCAAGTCCATCTGGTACGCGTTCACCGCCCTGGACGTGGAGAAAAGCGGAAAGGTCTCCAAATCCCAGCTCAAGGTGAGCCCTCGGAGGGGTTCGGGCGGCCCCAGCCTGGGGCTGACAGGTGGGCTAGGGGGTGCGGGGGGACGGTGCGGAGAGGCTCCAGGGATGCTTCTCAATCCCACCTGGGTTTCCATGGAGAAATTGTTAAGTATTACGATTAAGGAGACCCTGCTGTCACCTCCACGCTGGTTTTGGTGAAGTTTGGTCTGTCTCATCTCCCTCTTAAAACCAAGTTGCGGCAGTTAATGCTGAAGTGTGTTTTTTAGCTGTAAAATTCCTAATTTTGGGGTGTTCTCAGTGTCTTATGTTTTGTATACCCAACCAGCAGCCCAAAATCAGCCTCTGTTTTCTTACTTGTGGGAGCACCCACATCTCTGCTTCCTGCCCAGCCAGCAGGTCCTGAGGTAGGGGCTGACCAGTTTTAAACAGAAGTCCTCAGTGGTCTGGCCAGAAATAGCAGAGAGCTTCACAAATCTCTGCTCTCCCCTTTCCCCCACCCCGTGAGCAGCTTTGCAGCAGGCTTCAGCCTTCATGGCTTAAAACCTTTTTGTTTGCCTCTGGGATGGGATCAGATGGACTACAACAGGTTCTGCCTCAGCTTTGCCTGTAATTATCGGTTTGGGATGTTTGGGTTTTTTTCTCTTTGCAAACTATGAGACTCCTTTTTTGTTGTCTTGTTTTGGTTCTTAGGCTGGTGCTGGGGTTGAAAATGCTGATTGGAGCGGGGGGCTGCAAGACCCGAGCTAGAAACGTGCAAAGCACAGGGAGGGGTTGCGTCAGGACTTGACAGCTGCTGCCAGGCTGCAAGAGGAGTTGTGATATGCCCTGCAGAAACCTCTTTCCTCTATTCCAGCTGTTTTATAGGGTTTTCCCTGGGACAGTTTGCAGGGAAGGAGCTGGGCTTGGCAGTGGGGACGTGTTTTGCCCCAAAATGAAGGGGGTTGTTTGCAGAGGTGCAGAGGAGAAGCAGTGGGAGCCAGATGCCTCCTGCACAGCTGCTGCCTATTAGCCCATCCTGCCTCAGAAAGTGGCTGCATGAGTGCCCCGCGAGCCGCGCTGCCTGCTCAGCCCTGCATGAGGGAATTAGGGAAAATCCCAAAGCAGGTCAGGGCCTCATTCCCCTTGCTAATCCCCAGGGAGGTGCCGTGCTCCCCTCGCAGCATCCCCTGCACCCAGGCTCTGTGTCTGGAGCCCAGCCCCAGCAGTGCTAGCGTGAGCAGTGCAGCGCTCACCTGTGGAGCCTTTGTTGCTGGTGACAGCAGTGAGGGCACAGCAATTCCCTAGAGAGTGTGCAGAGGCGACCAGGACTTGCAGCTCCCGTGCAGGGGCTGTAGGGTGCTAGGGACAGTATCTCTACAGTGGCTTTGCCAGGGTGACATTTTGGAGGGGAAAGAAAATTCACTCCTTGCTGCTTGCCACTCGCCTTGGGTGAGGGAATGGGTGGGCATAGGTTAGGCTGTGCCATGACACGCTGAAGCTCAGCTCTGGTTAACTTGAGGCTGGGGCCTGCTCATTTCCGTCAACTCCTTGCTGCCAAACTGTGGCTCAGGTTTGCCCCTGAGAATTGGTTCAGCAAGCCAGTACTGCTGGTCCAGAGAGAAGGGATCCAGGGTCTCACCAGCTTGAGCCGTGAAGTGGTAAAGCCATAGTGTCCTTGCCCTCTCCAAACTCCTCCAGGTTCATGGTATCCTGCCTCACTTAGAAGTGTTGCCTGCAAGAAGGGTCTTGAAGAAGGGTGGGAGCAATGTTGATGTTCACAAGCATTTGCACCTACAGAAACAAAACTAGCCCCAAGAGCTGGGAGGAGGCTTTGCTGGGTGCTTCACTCCCCATGCTCTCTCCAGCCAACTGCGCAAGTAAATTCAGCAGCAGTTTCAGAGCACTGATGCTGAAGTGTAGAAGCTGTGGGAAGCTGTTGGGTTCAAGCAGTTGAGTTCTGGGCATGTGAGTGTAGGTGTGGAGCTGCACAGGAAGGAAGGACAAGACTGGTGGTTGAGAGCTACGTGGAGAGACGTCAGGGAGGCTTGTCCCCAGCGTCTGGTCTTGGATGAGTGTTCGTCCTCTCCATGTCATCACAGCTTCTCAGGCCAGGCTCAAAGAGTGACTCCCCAACTCCACAGATGCTGGCTGATGGATGGCAAGTAGCTGACCCTGCTTGTGTCCCTCTTGCTGTAGAAAACAGGCAGCTCAAGGGACCTCACTGCTAGCAAGGGCTTCTGGTGCTAGGGGTCCCCTGGGAAAGAATTCTCTGCACTCAGAGCTGCACAGAAGCTTTGATTGTCTCAGCAGGACAGGTCTGCTTGTACACGGGGAAAACAAGGCGGCAGCAATACTCGCTGCGTGCTTCTAGAAGCCTCAGTCCCCTGCTGTTGCCACCTGAGGCCAGAGGGGTTTGTGTTTAACATTAACACAGGGAGCCAGGCTCCATTTGAAAGGGCCCCTGGCACCACCCACAGGGGAGAAGAGAAGCTGCCATTCTCCAGCCGCCTTAAATATTCCACCCCCATCTCTGGCTGGGTCGGCAGGGATGGAAGTGAGGGGTGATGTGGGGCAGGAGAGCAGAGGGTAGAGAACAGCGTCAGGCCTGCTGCTAGGAAGGATTTGGGGTGCTTGGCAGTGTCAGGCAGACCTCTTCCCCCGCTCCCACCATCCCCTGCAGCAAGGGAACAGTTGTGTCACCAAACCACCCTCAGCACATCCCCTCCCTTCTCCCCTGTTACTTTCCCCTCCTGCCCCTCCTTTCAGAGCCCAGCAGGGGATTTCCCACCTCTGCTCTCCCCATGGGGTCGGGGCAGCCCCAACTCCATGCATCTACCAGAGCTTTCCTCCCCAGCGTATCCTGCTCCAGGAAGGTGGAGGAGCCCTGAGTGCTGTCCATAGCCAGAGGCACACAAGACCTCCCAGCTATTTTTTGGGGTGCTATGAGAGCAACTGCAAGGGATGAGGACAAGGCTCCATGTTGGAAACAGGGAATAGCAAGCAATTCCCAAACGTTTAATCCATCCTGATTTGTTTGCTATCCTGGAGGATGGCCAGGGTGTTCCCATCCCTCTTCACCCCATGTGGCCCCCGAGGCTGTACCGAACCCCAAAAGGTGCAGCCGTGGCAGCAGTGCTCTGGGCTACAGCTGCTGGGTGCCGGGGCACAGGTGGAGCTCTGCTGATAACATCGATCCAGAAGGTGGAAAAGAGAAAGAAAATCTGTTGAGCAAGAACTGTCTTCAGCTGCCTTGGCCTGCGGCAAGCTTCTCTCTTGCTGGGAGGAAATTTCCAGCCCTGCACAGGGAGGAGCAGGGGTGCAAGGTAGCTTGCACCATCATCTGTGGAAGCCTGGAGATGGTGTGTCAGCAGATCTGCACAGGCTGCTCCCATTCAGTCTAAACTTCTGTTCAGTGTCCGATAAATATTTGATCTTTCTCATCTTTGCACCTTGCTGTGCCACTCTGGCCCAGAGCCACGGCAGCCAGGCTGGGAGCTGTCCTTAGCTCAAGAGATTGCTGAGGACAGCTGCCCAACAGCATGGCTTGGGGTAGCTCAGCATCTTCTCTAGATCAAAGCTGGAAGGTTTGAGCCAGCCCTTTGGGAAAACAACAGCAAAAAGTTCCCCACGTGCCAACAAACCAAGGAACATTTAAAAAAAAAACATTTTCTGCCCCTTTCTAAATGAGTTTGAGGTTCACACTTGGGAGGATTCTGCCATCCCTCTGCCAAACCCAAACCACACCTCAGCACTATGGCTGCAGGGAAGTGATGCCAGGCAGGGCACAGTCCCAGGGTGGGTGGGAGGCAAAGTGGGGATGTGTTGGGACAGTGCTGGAGCTCAGTTATTCACCATCTTCTGCCCACGCCTCATGCTTGGCCAGGTGCTGTCCCACAACCTGTACACGGTGCTGTGCATCCCCCACGATCCTGTGGCGCTGGAGGAGCATTTCCGTGACGATGACGACGGGCCCGTGTCCAGCCAGGGCTACATGCCCTACCTCAGCAAGTACATCCTGGACAAGGTGAGCCCTTGGCTATCCCACTCAGACCTGCTGCATCTCAGGTGGAGACACCACAGCACCACAGCATCCCATGGGAGCACCACAGCGCACTCCCCTCTGTTTCTAGAGATCCTGCCCTAGATGAGTGGAAAAAGAATAGAGAGAATTGAAGGTGATGAGACCATGGCCCAGGTTGCCCAGAAAAGTGGTGGATGCCCTATCCCTGGGACTATTCCAGGGCAGGGTGTTTGGGGCTCGGAGCAACCTGCTTTAGTTGCTGGGCGTTGGACTGGACAGACTTTGAAGGTCCCTTCCAAGCCAACCCAGATGAGGTTCTGTGATTCTGTGAATGCAGAGCAGGTGAGGACGTTCCACACTCATTGTCTTCTTGGCAGGGATGACATCAGCCCTTGCCATCAGAGCTTGTAAGGGTGCATCTCAGTCCACATGTCCTAAAGGAGAGAGAAACCAGTTCCTCTTTCCTCTCCACTTCTGCTCAAATTTGAGGCATGACCTCTGGCAAAGAGGAGGAGAGGCAGGAGCAGAGACTAGGGTGGGCAGGACCCTTCTCCCTTCTTTCCACCTGGCTCAGAGGCATCTTTGTTGGTCACAGCGAGGCTTGGTAGCTGGGTGCTTGTTTCCTCCAGGCAGTGTGGAGAAGAAAACTAGCTAAGAGCTTTCTTGCACTGTATGCTGGAAAAAGCAGGGCCTGGAGCTGGCTGCAGTAACTCTTCCCTCCCCTGCTGCTTCCCCAGGGCTGAGCCATGCTCCCCACAGCGCATTGTGCTCTCTGATTGTCTCTGTGCTGGTCTTGCCTTGCCCTGAGCTGGTCTGGAGCTGTGCAGCCTGGCCCAGGGATGCTGATCTCAACTGCCAGAATCTGGTCTGCAGCAAAGGAGGGCAGACTTTTCCCCAGCTTTCTCTGCCTAGGTCAGCTCAGCCCAATCTCTCTATCACAGAGCAGCCAAAACCTTTCAAGTTTCCCCTGTGGTTAATCACAGAACAGCAGGTTGGAGAGGACCTCAAGGATCATCTTCTCCAACCTCTGTTGGGAAAAGCCGGGTCAAAAATGGCTCTTAAACCTCCTCCTTCTGGTTTTGCCATGGCTAATAAAATCCCAGAGACAGTCTGAAACGGGAAGTGGCTTTTCATAGTAAAAGAGGCACTCAGCTTTCCACCACCCAGAGGTTCTGCTCTAGCTCTGCTGTTGCAAGCTGTGCTTTGACCTCATGTTTGCTCACGTAGCTGGGATGCACCCTTGGTCTTCATCGCAGTTCACCAATGCCACACTAAAACTGTGTGCCCGGCAAGTGGTCACAGAAGCTCATGGACAGAAATCAGGGCTGAGGGTGATGGAGGTGACCTTCCTCCCTCTATGGCTGCCTGCCCATGGACCATTGCTTCTCTTCATTGAGCCCCAGCTCCTCTTCATAGTCAGCTGACATAATGAGAACAACCCAAAGCCAAAATTGGTGCTAGGATGGCATCACACAATGCTGTGTGTGCTTCAACATGAGGTTCCTGATGGTGCTCCAGACTCTAGCAGGACATGGCTGAACCATCACGCCTGTGCCACAGTGCTGCCATGATCCTGTAGCATCTTCTCTGTTGGCCAGGGCACCTTGCTAAGGGACCTGTGCTGGGGACACATGCTCTGGCATCGTGGATTCGTGCCCACTCATTGATGACCTCATGCTTCTCACCAGCTAGGACAGGATATTTCAGCTGTGAGGGTCTCTTCTCCCCGAGCTCTCCTCCATAGCCCTGCAGCACCAGGCTCACTGACTGACTCCTGCCCGCAGGTGGAGGAGGGAGCTTTTGTCAAAGAGCACTTCGATGAGCTCTGCTGGACCCTGACAGCCAAGAAGAATTACAAGGCTGATCGGAACGGGAACAGTGTCGTGTCCCACCAAGATGCCTTCAAGCTCTGGTGTCTCTTCAACTTTCTGTCCGAAGACAAATACCCTCTGGTCATGGTGCCAGATGAGGTAGGACCTGCCTCTCCCCCCATCACCCTCTTCCTTCCAGGGCTCTCCGTGCTGGCAGAGCCCCACTTGGGGATGACATGTTCTGCTATCAATTCCTGGCAGGCCCCACCACATCCTGCAAGATGCAGTGCCTCTGGGGTGTGACAGGGAGCAGCCCAGGGTGCAGGAGGGGCCTGTCTACCCTGGGCACCTTTGCACTATGCCCACAGCAACCCTGCTGCCCAGGGAGAAGTGAGGGCAGCTGGGAGGGCCTCTCCAAAATGCTGATGCCTCCTCACACAGAGATGTCTTGGAGCATGAGGCTTAGGCTGGTCCACGGTGCTCTTTCCATGGCTCAAGCTGATTGCCAACGAGCTCTTGCCTGCTGTGAAATGAATGTGCCAGTTCTCAGAGCTCCAACCAAGGAGCAGCTGCAGCTCTGAAGGCCCTTCACCTCACACGCAAGGGTTGAGTCAAGCATGGTGTTGGAGGACTCTTGATTTCCGTCAGGGAGAAAGAGATGACAAGCCCCGTGAAAGTCTGGCACAGTGGGAGAGGTTGCTCCTCATTATGGACTGGACGTCCCCCTTGTGCTGCTTTCAGCCCACATTCACCATGAAGGGCAGTGGCAGAGCAGACCCAGATGTCCCTCTCTGTGCCCACTCCTAGCAGACACTCACCTCCTTCTCAGCATCCCTGGCACCACTACAGGTCAGGTTGTTTGGGTCTCTGGCAACCTGCTCTAGTTTGGGGATGTGTCTTCCCAGCCCAAAACCAGTCTGGGATTCTATGAGCCAGAGTCAAGAGCCAGGCTGCCCCAGCTGCTCAGCGAAGCCTATGGCAGTAATCTCTAATCCTCACATTCATTCCTGCATTTGGAGAGGGAGGTTCTCAGCTCAAAGCCCCGGAAGGTGGGCAGAATCTGGGGAGGAGGGACAAGCTCAGCAACCAAGAGCAGTTACCAGGAATTGCTCAGCTAGGGGGGGGCAGCTGCCTGCTTCTGCCCCACCAAACCTCTGACATCAGCAGAAAAGCCAAATAATAAGAAAAAAAAAGGCAGACCCAGAGCAGCAGCTCAGGGCTGCAGCTGCAGGACAGCGACCGCACTTCTGCCCCCGGAGAGTTTGCTTCCTGTTCCTCAGCCCATGACAAACTGAGTCAGCTTTGGGCTCACAGGGCTGAGCTTAGGAAAATAAAAAAAAAAAACAAATGCCCTGAAATTGCTGCCCCTTGCCTGGTGAAAAACTCCCAGCTGGGTGTGGGGGACTCTGCTGTGGGTTCTCCTCTCTGCAGTCACCCACTCAATGTGGTCCCCACATCTTGAGGAGAGGAGAGATGGCAGCAAAACCTGGGCTGAAGGAGGTCTTCCTGACACCCTGCCAACTACTCAGGTTCTTTTTAAAAAGCTATCTATTGACAGTTTCATCTCCTCCATAGGGACTTCTCCCTCTCTCTGCTACTCCCCAGTGTTTTTCTGACATTGGCCGGAAAACAGCGGTGCTGAGTTCAGGGCCATGGTTGGAGATGCCAGTTGTGAGCTGGGTGTGGAGGACACCAGTGTTGCTCTGCTCTCTCCCAGGCACTCCTGCAGACAAGCCCAAACCTCCTCAGCCTTGTGGTAAAGAGGAAAAACCTCTCAGCAGTGGTCAAGCTCTAAATCATTGTCAACGTCCTGAGCCTGCCTGCTCCTTTGAACACTGGCAATGACAATCAGCTGTCATGAGGGCTGATACCTTGTGTCCGGCTCCAGGCTCGAAAGAGATCTGGTCTTGGGCTCACCAGAATGGTTGGTGAGGTGAGGGTGGCTCTCAGCTGTCCCCATTATTCAGTTCCTCTTCTCCACAGGTGGAATACCTGCTGAAAAAAGATCTGCACAGCCATGAATGTGGAGCTGAACCTCTTGTGAGCTGGAAGATTACCTGTGCCAGGAGCCACAGGGGCGAGGGGGGGGGCTGACCGGGTCTGGCAGTTCCTGGATATGGTGAACTCGGGGCGGTTCCTGCGGGGCATCGAGCAGGAGGCCATCAGCATGGCTGTGGAGGAGGTGTACCCAGGAGGTCATTGAGGATGTGCTCAAACAGCCAAGGAGCCCACATGTCCTGAGACACAAACCCTGTGGCACAAGGAGCCCACAGTCCTGGGGCACAAGGAGCCCACATGTCCTGAGATACAAACCCTGGGGCACAAGGAGCCCACATGTCCTGGGGCACCAAACCCTATCCTACCCCCATCCCAGCTCTGATCTCACTTTCCTCTCGGGCACAGGGCTACCTCTGGAAGAAAAGGCCAGCTGAGGAGTGAACTGTCGGAGCGCTGGTTCATGCTGAAGCCCCAGTGTCCTTTCCTACTACATGAGTGAGGAGCGGAAGGAGAAGAAGGGCAGCATAGCGCTGGACAATCACTGCTGCGTGGAGGTGCAGCTGGGCCACGCTCAGCTCAGGGACAGCAAACCCAGGAGACCCCTTCAAGCCCCGGGGAGGAGAACGCAAGAATACAGCACTTGACATCCAGGGGCAGGGGGACGCAGCCCTGCGGCTGAGGGAGGTGAGGCGAGGCGGGACACGAGGGTGACGCCATCTGTGCTTTGTCCCTGCAGGTGCTGCCCGACCAGCGACCGGGCAAGCGCTGCCGTTCTGCGTGGAAGAACCGCGACCCGCACCTACGAGATGAGCGCCTCCGACACGCGGCAGCGCCAGGAGTGGACGCTCGGTCCGTGCCCACCTTGTGCCCCTAGTCCCAGCTTCCCTGTCCCCCGTCCTGTCCCGCTGACTGTCCTCCTCCCTCCCCAGCCATACAGACGGCGATCCGGCTGCAGGCCGAGGGCAAGAGGTCCCTGCACAAAGAGCTGAAGCAGAAACGCCGGGAGCTGCGGGAGCAGCGGGAGCAGCGCAAGGCGGCCAAGGAGGAGGAGATGCAGCGGCTCAAGCAGCTGCAGGAGGAGAAGGAGAGGAAGCTGCAGGAGCTGGAGCTGCTCAAGGAGGCCCAACGCAGGCAGAGATATTACTGCAAGAGGAGGAGCAAAGGCGCAGGCAGCAGCATGAGGAGATGCGAGGAACCCTAGAGATCCAGCTGCGGGAGGCTGAGCAGGTAGGAGAGTCCTCACCGCCACGGGGCAGCTTCCCTCACAGGGTGGGTGTCCTGGGGTGGGTAACCATGGGGCCCATGGGAAGCCCTTCCCTTGACTGGCAGTCCAGCAGGGTTTGGAGGAGCTTTTAGGAGCATGTCCTGCTCTTGTAACCATCACCTCTCTGCTCCTGGGGACTGTTAAGTGACCTGAGGATGAGGGATGGAGGGGGTCACCACAGACATGCATGAGGTACTTGAGGAGCAGGAGATGAGGACAACCTGCCCTGGGTTGTAAAAAGCTGGGAGGGCAGGTGAGAGGTGAGTGCTAGTGCTGGGGTGACTAGGGAACCCATTTCTGACTGTCTCCTGAGCAGGGAAACAGCCTCCTCTGGAGCACCCTCCATGGGCTCTCCCTCCTGTGGGAGACGTCTGACCCTGTACACTTTGGGCATGAAGGGGCAAGGGGGTCCTGGGGATGGTGGTGATGGCTCTAACAGGCACCCACACTGATGGGTCCACTCTGAACCGCAGGCTCGGGCCTCCATGCAGGCAGAGATGGTACTGAAGGAAGCGGAGGCCGAGCGGCAGCGCAGGCGCATCCTGGAGCTGGAGGACATGCAGCAGCGGCTGCAGGAGGCCCTGCAGCAGGAGGTGAAGGCACGGCAGGACGAGGAGGCGGTGAGATACGCACAGGCCAGGTAGGACCAGGGCATCCCTGCTCCTCCTCCTTGAGCAGCCCCATTCCCAAGGCAGTGGTGGGGCATGAGGGAACACTCCCCAGGGCAGTGCAATGCTCTCTGTCTTGGACTGAGGTGTGGTGGTTTCCCAGTTTGCTGGTAGGTGTGGGGGAAGACAGTGAATGAAGTGGCAGGGGGACATCATCACCTCTTGCTCTTTGTGGACAGGCTACTGGCTGAGGAAGAGGAGAAGTTGAAGCAGCTGATGAAGCTGAAGGAGGAGCAAGAAGAATATATCATCAAAACTCAGCGGGAGAAGCAAGTCCTCAAGCAGGAGATGGAGAACAAGAACAAGTGCCTGGAAGAGGCACAGAAGCAGCTGGAAGAAGTGAGAGTGAACAGGCAGAGGGTGGACCAAGATGTCATGGTGAGCATCACAGGGGTGCCACATCCTTCACCCTGCAAGCCCCAGGGTACTTCCCAGCCCTCTCTGTCACCTCCATATTGGGGAGGACCCTGCAGCTTGTGGACCTAGCTGGCCTTGTCTTGGGGCTTTCTGAGCTGTGCCATTCACAGGCATGGGGTGGAACAAGGGTGTCCTGCCCTAGGCGGCAGTGCCAGTGTGCAGAGCAGTGTCAGCAATGGTGGTGTGTGCAAGGGGAGGACTGGAGGAGGAGCAGAAGACCTAGAGGAGGATGAGCTGAGTCTCCATGGCAGGGGAAGCCTCCAGTGCAGGGATGCAGGGAGTGGGGCTGCCAGCTCACCCCTCTCACATTCACAGGCAGCCCAGCGGAAGCTGCACCAAGCCAGCACCAACGTCAAGCACTGAACGTGCAGATGAGGCCGCATGATGCACCCCATCGGGCCAGGAGGTAAGGCAGCAGCCACCCACACCCTCCCTGCCCCTCTGCAGCATGCTCACACTGAGGGCCTGGGCCCGGGCTCACAGAATCCCAACATGGTGGGGTTGGAAGGGACATCTGGAGGAGTCATCCAGTCCAATCCCCTGCTAAAGAAGGGCACCCACGGCAGCTTGCCAGGATCACAATGGGCAGAGGGTTTGGAAGCTCTCCAGAAAAGGAGACTCCACAACCTCTTACCCATCTCTCCTAACCATCTCCCCTGCTCTGGGGGTACCCAGGGGCTGGCAGGCTCCCACCTTTCTGAGAAGATACCCCCATGCCTCTGACAAAGAGACCCAGGACTCCTCTTCCTCAGGGTCAGTTGGGGACTCAGGGAAAACAATCCTCTCCTCTGTGGTGTCCCTAGACAAGCGCACTGTGAGCAGAGGAGCCTTCCCTGGCTACCAGCCCCTCCTGTCCCGACAAGATTCCTCCCTCAGACTCAAGCAGAAGGTGGAGGATAAAGGCAGCGACCCCACAAGGGACAACAGCAAGGAAAATGTGAGCAATGGTGGGGACAGCAGCATGCCACCATCTCCAGACGCAGACACCAAGGCTGCAGAGCCCACCACCTAGCCTGTCAGGATGGCAGAGCCCAGCAGGGACCGCTGGGACCCAGCACGTCCTGCTGGGCACACACAGTCCCCTCTGTATGGGGACAAGTGGGGACTAGTACAGAGCCCAGAAGTGACTACATGCAAGGCAGAGATGCTCCTGTTCCTTCAGGGAAGGGCTGCAGTCACGATGTGCCTGGAGGCTCAGACAGCCCAGTCCTGGGCTGAAAGCAGCAGGGCCTCCTCCTCTGGGGCTGTGCTGGTGTGGGACGTGGACTCCACTCTCCAGTCTGGTGCCTAAAAAAAGTGCCACTGGTGGCTCTGGTCAGCACTGCCCAGGGCTTCAGTTCCCCCTTGGTTTCCAGCAATGCTTTTGTATCACCTGCTGTTCCCTGGGTGCTGCCAGGGGCACCCTGGTAGACTGAGTGGTGCCCGAGAAAGGCTGGAGTGGCCTCCTGCACTCCCTGAAGGTGGTGATTGGTCACTGATGTCACCTAGATTTTAGCAGAAACCCACAATCAATAAAGCTTTTGGAGCCCCTGGCCTGCAGACCTCCTTCCCTGCACATCCATGGCCCTGCAGGAACCAATGCAGGGTTTTGATTCCAGCTGTGGAAAAGAGCCATAGAAAGAACTCAGCCCCCAGCCATGGGAAGAGGCTCTACCGGTAGATTTTGGGCTGTGGAAAACCAAGAGGGATACAGATGCTGGTGAACTGGCCATAGAAGTTTAAGTCCTTCTATGTGGCCAGGCTGGCACAGGGGTGACGTCTGGGAAGGCAAACACTCCTCTATGATTAATTAATTAAGTGTTCTTGGGCCTTCAGTAGTGCACTTTGCCCTCAGGCTGCTTCAGGGAGTCTTGGCTCAGGATCTGGGTTGAGGACCTGTAGAAAGGAAGAGGAAAGACTCCAGGGGCCATGTCAACTAGGATCCAGGGGATGGCAGCTCTCCAGTAATCCTGGCCTGGCCCTTCTCATTACCACCTAATTTGCTCCCCAAAAAAATTAAGATCAAAAGCCAAGTGTGCTGGTGACCCCCACACCAAACCACACCCCCCACACCAACACCAGGGTAGCTTTCCTGCACCTCTGTATAAATCCAGCCCCAGTCACCTGGGATCTGTAGTCTTTACTGTACAGGGGTCAGAGCCCCAGATCATGTAGGGGTCCCCTTTTGCAAACAGGCACTGGCAGCAGGCATCAAAGCCCAGGGTCCCAGCTGTTGGCTCAGGAGGAGACTGCTATTTTGTTTGCTACCCTCAGCTCTTGGCCTTTGCTCTCTCTGTGCTTTTCTCACTGCGCCTTTCTGTGGCTGCCAGCAGTGATGTGGCTGCCCTGGAACAAAGCGGCTCTGTGTGGCCATGAGGGTGACAGGGTGGCTGTGTGCCCTGGTCCCATGCAGCCTTGCTGTCACACAGCAAGGGTGTGGGTGGTTGCAGCCCTCATGCTGACAGCCGTGGTGGACTCGGCTCTGCTCCTCCTCTTTCCCACTGCTCTGGGATGCAGCGGTGTGACTGAGCAGCAGTATGGTCCCTCCAGCCCCATACAGATTTGGTGTCCCTGTCCAGGTCTGTGCCATCCCAGTTGGTCCATGTGACACAGGATCCCTCCAGAGGTTTTTGGGTGGAGTGGGACCTTATCAGCGTCCTGCAACAGAGGCCAGGGTTGTGTCTTTTCTGGAGGCACAGGGGGCATGGGACTCCTGGCAAAGCTGTATGGACCCGCGGGCAGAGCTAGGAGGAGGTGTGCTGAGCACCACTGCTGGGGAGGAAATGGGCTGGGTGGAAACGTACCGAGAGGAGATGGCACTGTCCCTTGTCAGCTTCATCGCACCTCTGATTGGGCATCAGGATAAGTCTGTGTCACACCATACCTCGGCAAGGAGGAAAAGGGGCCACCCTCCGCATGTCCCGTGGCTCTGTGCCCACAGCCTTGTCACAGCGGTGCTCACCCTGCGCATGGGCGGACAATCTGCAGATCCTCGTCACGGGCTTAGTCCTTGCCACTGGACAGTGCAGTGCTTGTCCCCAAGCTCTGGGGCTGCCAACCGTCCTTCCTTAAGGCAGCTCCCAGAGTCCACTTCCCACACGGCAAAAAGCTGCAGGCAAGGGCAGACATGGAGGGAAGAGCCAGAGGCAGAGTCAGTGCCGGCCTTTGATCTGCTGCCAGGTCTGGATGCATCTGGATCAGCCTCCAAGGGCTGGAGCTTTCCAAAGTCAGCAGGTGATCCAGCAGCAGCAGCAGCCTGTGACTCAACATCCCTGGAAGAAGCTGCAGCAAGATCTCAAGAGCTGACAGGAGAGGTGCAGCAGTGTGTTCCCACCATCCCTGCTGTAGCCCTGGATGCTGCAGCATCTATGTGTGCCAGAAGTTTCTCTGGGGAAAACCTGAAGCTCGCTGTGGGATAACTTCTCACTCGCGAGTGTCTGCAGTCAGACACAAACTCTGCTGCTCCAGGTACAAACATCTCACATCTCTAAACCCAGACTCCACTGTCCTGCTATGCTCTGGGGAAGGAAAGGCAGATTGTGGCTGCAGGAGCAGGTGGCATTACCTGAGCTCTGCAATGGGAACAGAACATCACTGCAAACACAGCATCACTGCTGGGCCACTGCTGGGGTCAACCCAGGATGTGAAGGTGTAGCATCAGCTCCATTCTACACCTCGAGCAATGGCACCGACAGCACAAAGCTTGCAACCTTCCCCTACAAAAGGCAGTTGCTCTGATCTTGGGGGCTGCAGAGCAGTGAGGGGGTCAAAATGGGGAAGGGATGCCCGGAGCCCCCACAGGCACCCTGAGCAGTGTTGTCACAATGGCCCTGGTGTCAAAAGAAACATGAGCCATGGCAGGGCTGGTGGCAGCCCTCGGTATCCTCACATCTAGCGGGTTACGAGCTCGGCCCCGCCGCGCTGCACGGACGCCGTCTCCACTCGCCTCGGCTGTGCAGGCCCACGGCGAAGTCCTAGGCCCAGCGAAGGGTGCCACTCAGCCAGCCAGAGCAGCTTCAAGTAGCCACAGTAGGGGGCACCCGCCCGGCCCGGGAACAGGGTGGCTGTGCAGGGAGGCGGAGCAGGACCCGCGGAGCCCCTCCCGGCGAGCGGCAGCGCCTGCGCCACGCCCCCGCCCAGGCCCTACCCAGCATGCCCCGCGCGCCCCGCCTGCTCAGCCCATGAGGCCTCGCGCCTGCCGCGGGAGGAGAGAGTCCTGCCGGAGGCCGCCAGGAGGCGCCTCTCGGCGGGGCGGGTTTGGTGCGTTGCCGTGGTGATAGGAGCGCGGCGCTGATTGGCTGCTGCGCCCCGGGTCTGCGGTGGCGTCAGGGCGGGAGCGGTGACGTGCGGGGCCGAGCGGGGGTGCTCCGGCGGGGCCGAGCGGAGCGGGGCTGCGGCGGAGGTGAGTGGGGCAAGGCCTGGGGGCACCCGGCGGGCACGGGGGCGCAGCGAGGATACGGGCGTGTGGGGGAGAAGGGCACAGGGTTATGGGGCAGAGGGAGCGGAGGTTCGTGGAGGTCTTGGCGTGTGGGGCACCAGCGATGGGGATGTGTGGAAGTCAAGGGCATGGAGTGTGGGGTAGCTCGGACGGGGGTATGCGAGGGACCAGGACATGCGGTGTGTGAGACAGGGGCATGTGATGTGGGACGACACGGGCACAGGGTCGTGAGGCAGTGGGGATGGGGGGCACAGAGATGAGGCAGTGGGGGGCCGAGGACATAGGATATGGACCACTGAACGTACTGAGGGCAGAAAGGAGGATGCAGAGTACGGGATGGAGGGACAGGCTGTGCTGTGCGATAGGCAATGAGAAGCAGGGCATGAGACTGGGGACAGGGAATCTCTGGGTGTGGGTTTGAGGAGATGGCACATGGGGGAGTTCGGAGGGGCGTGGGGTGAAGGGGCAGGGAGCTCAGGGGTGTGTGTCTGAGCATCAAGGAGGCAGGAGAGACAGCAGTTTGGAGCTGAGACAGCAGGGACATATCAGTGACTTTAGAGTTCAGGCTCTCATTCCTGCTTGGGAAATCAGGGAGAAAGGAGAATGGCACGTGGCCCTGCATGGGGCAGGGGGACAGTCTGCCTTTTTTCTCCCAGCATGGAGTGGCAGAGGGGGAATTAATTAAACCTGTGGTTTTAGGATACTGGTGGAGGGGTACTGCTGAGATCTGGGGCTGGAGGAAGTTAGAGTCAGGATGGTTCATCAGTGGGTGCCCTCAGGCAAGTGGTTGCTTGAGGAGAAAGGATTTGAGGGTCTTTTTCTCATGTCTCATGTTTCCATGTTCTGCCTCCTGGTTTCCTGAGATCCCACATACATGATATTTAGTCTGTGCTGTGCTTTGTCCATCTATAGAGTACCATCATTTAATAAAGAGGCCTTTATTCAGCAGTGGCTCTGAAGCACTCAAGGGGGCCTGCACTGGGCACTTGCCTCACACTATGCCATGCAGGAAGAGTGGTGCCCACAAGCAGGCTGGCTCAAGCATGACTCTTCGCTAGTTTCAAAAGAGCATTTACAAACAAGTCCTAGGTGGGAGGGTAAAGGAGCCTGCAGAAGAAGGTGGCAGGACCCTTGAAGCAAGAGACCTCTAATTTTCTTTCACATCCTGCTTCCGTCCTTGTTTTGTTTGTCCAATCTGTTGTGTTTTTTCCTTCCTTCTTGGCTAGCCTTCAAGCTCCATTGCTAAAACCAGTGAGGATCCTGTTGTTAAACTGAACTCTTCCTTCCCAGAGGAGTTTTGGACCTTCCCTTTTTTATGTGGTCAGAAGGCCTCCTAGCCTTGCCATGCTTCCAGAAGTGTGTGCACACTGACTCCACCTCGAGTGGTGCTTAGCAGCTGTTTTGTTTATGATCCAAGAGCTTTCAACCTATTTACTAAAGCCAGTGAATTAAGGTTCAAAACCTATTTACAAGGTAGGTGTTTTAGTGTCCGTGGATGGAAAATCATGACACAGAAAGGAAAAGCAGCTGAAGATGGAGCTTGTCAGTGGAGCAGGAGAGAAAACACACCCCTGTAATCATTCCATCTCTGCTTTTCCCAGTCTGCCATCAGCTGTATTGCATCTCTGTGGCTTCACACAGTGTCTCAGTGTAGAGGGCTTGTTCACGCAAGTGACAGCTGTGCTTGCGGGAAGGAATTGGTCTGCTGAGTCCCCACATGTTGGGAAAGCCTTAGTGAATCCCTGCAAGAGGTTTCTGACATGGCTGTAGGCTCTGGGCAGCGCCTGTCGTGGGCATGCAGAGGGACCTCAGTGTGGAAAGAGGACAGAGCAGTGGCTACCTTGTAAACCAGAGTCCCGAGGGGGATTGGTAGCAGAATTGATCTCTTGAACCAGTGAGCTGCTGGTTGAAGCAGCTTATGTCCTGTTTCTGCTCTGCTTGTCCCTCCTCCTGCCTTTTGTTTTCATGCTAACTCTCTTTCTGCCTTCAGCAGAGAATCCCTTTCCCATTCTGACTCAGGCATGCCCCAGGCGGTGCTGAAGTGGGAGATCTTCCATGACTTTTGCCGTGTGTCAGCCAGGGATGCAAGAGGAGACTCTCAGGAGGGATGTGCAAGGCAGGTTCCCTCCTTGCCCTAAGCTGGTGTCAGTGGTGTGTGCACGGTGCTGTGGCATGTCCTGGTGCTGAGTTGTGATCAGCGCCGGGTGAGTCCAGTGACTCACTACTGCTTCAGATCTCCGGCAGCAGCAGTGCCCTTGGTCTGTGACAGCTCAGGGTGTGGTTTGGGTGTGATTGATGCCCTCCTTGACAGTGTCAACCTTACCCTTGTTACCGATCAGGGACAGGCTTTATTGCTGCCCCTGATGGGCCAGTGCAGTTGTAATGACTTCATTATTGCTGCTCAGTCAGGAAGGCCAAAGAAAAGCTTGGTCTGGGCTGCTCAGAAAAACTCCCTTTGGTTTGGGATGAGAAACCTGGATTCATGGCTTGCTGTGACAGTGAAGCTCCTGCTTGGGGTTTTATGGCCCCTACTAGAGCAGAGGCTGGGTGCAGGACTCATGCTGTTTCCTTCACCAGCTGACCTTCAGACAGGCTCATCTCAGCTGCTCAGCTCCCCACATCTGCAAATTTTTTCCTCAGGTGGGCTGTGTTTTTTTATATCACTGATCACAAGAATCACAGAATTGTGCCCAGTACAAGGGGGATGATCTCTGCTCTAATCCTGCTGGCCATGCCATTGCAGATCTAGGTCAGGATGCTGGTGGCCTTTTTGGCCACCTGAACATGCTGCTCAGTTGTCGTCACCTGCTGTTGACCAACACCTCCAGGCCTTTCTCTGCTGGACATCTCCCCAGCCACTCTGCCCCAAGCCTGGAATGGCTGCAGGGGGTTGTTGTGACCCTAGGGCTGGATCGAGCAGTTGGCCTTGTTGAACTTCATGCAGTCTGCTCAGCCTGGCCAGGTCTCTCTGGAGAGCCTCCTGCTCTTGAGGAGGAGTGATTCTGATGTGAGCGATGGTGCAGTGCCAGGGGCTGGGGTGACTCTGCGGATCTCACGCCCATGCTGTGCCCGGGATGTGTTGGGTGCGCTCATGGTGGTGTGCCAGGAGCCTTGGATTTTGGGGCTTTCTGTTTTTATCCTCTTCTGAGTGGGTGCAGCTCCTTGTGCTGTGTCAGACCCAGGGGATGTGCAGCACAGGGTGGGATTTCCCCCTCCACCCTGACCTTGCTCCTCTCAGCGTGGGGCTGGCAGGATTGCTACCAGAGCTGCCTGGCAGAGTCATCCCATGCTGGAGGCAGCAATGCCAAAAGAAGATGTTCCATTAGGATAGGAGGAGCAGCTAAGCCTGGGTAATGTCAGGGAGGGGACATGGGTTCAAGTAGCATCATGTTCACAACATCTCTGATGTGTGAGTCCAGTCAAGTCTGCATAGCTGTGGCTAAAAATAGAGCAGATTTTCTCTGAGTCCTCTCGTTCAGAGCCTCAGGAGACAGCGCTTTTTTCTCCAGTGCTGGTCTCTCAATGTTCTGAGCCTGAAATTCATAGAAGGCTGTTTTCAAAGTTATCAGGAAAACCAAGAGGAGTGAATGAACTCTATCAAGTCCTTAAGATTCAGCCACCCAAAAGGGAAGTTCATTAAAGTTGCCGTAAGTTTCTGACAGCCTCCTGGAGGTACATGGAGCAAGCTGAGGCCAGAAGCCACCTTAGAGCCCACCATAGATCCTTCTCTGGCATCAGCTTCATGCATTGTCAGAAGAGGTCAGCCTCCGGCTGTGACTGCTAGGAGGCAAAGGTGGCATCCTGTTGTTGAGAGCCCGGTGAGAGGTTGAAGCTGTTTGTTGGGGTTGCTCTGCCCTTCAAGTTTGCAGGATCTGGCAGAGCCCGGGGAATAGGGACGGCTTCGATTGCATGCGGCAGCTGCTTGCCCCAGCCTGTGCTTTTGCTGTGCTGCAGAGGGAGTGTGTGTTTAAATTTCAGAGCTGCTGCTGGATCCAGCCCAGTTCTCCCAGCAGCGTAAATATCTGACCCTCAGCACAGCCCTGGGAGCTGGCGTTTTATTCTCTTGCAGATCCTGGCCCTGCTGACATGGTGACTGAGCGGCAGCTGTGAGGGACGGGCGGCTGGGGACAGCAGTCCCGCAGAGGTAACCCCTCCCTGCTGTCTGTTTGTGAGCAGGTTTTGAGGTTGCTTCCTACAAGCTTCACTTTTACCCATGACCTAAAACTTGCTTAAATTTCTTTCTAAATTTCAACTGAGTCTTACTTTTGTTCAGTCTCTGAACATGAGCTTTATGATGGCAGATGTGAGATGTGTGTGGACATCTCCTGGGAACTTGATCTTAAAGGTCTTTTCCAGCCTAAGTGATCCTATGATTGCATGTGGTACTGTCCCTGCTCTGGCATTTGGGACATGAACTTCTGCGTGTGTGGAGGGGGTTCTGTGGTGAACCAGATGGGGCATTGCTGGTGCAGAACTGCTGCTGGGATTCTCCAGCATGTTGCCTGTTGACAAATGTGTGTTCTTGTGCTCTACATCATGGTGCCTTTTGGGGAGTATTTGGTCTGCAGCTATTTGAATTATGAGATGGACATTTGCAAATGTTCCTAGACTGAGGAATTAGCCCAGCAAGAAGCCTCTTGGGCTCCTCCATGCAGCAGGGGCCTGACAGGCAAATGTTTTTTCAGTTGGATGAGATGATGTTAGTGTGCTCATGCCTGGAATGTTGATGGCTGCCAGAACCCAGCCTGGCTTGCCCTGACTCTAAATTTTGGAGATCGTGATTTTTGAGGTGTTTTGGCCACTGGGCAGCTACCACTGCCCCTGCTGATGCCTGTGGGTTTGTCAGGCTGTGTGGCTGCACTCTAACCGGGTGCTGTGCAGCCAGCTCTGCTCTTCTGGAGTGTTGCTGTGCAGAGGTACGCAGCCTAGCTCTGGAGACTCTGGGGAGGTCCAGACAAAGCAGAAGTTATTTCATGGGGGCTACAAGTAAGAGTCTTCTGCAGAGCTAATGGGTTTTAATATTTTACTCTGAGATCTGCTCGTGTTGGCAGACAGCCTAGGAAATTGCTTTCCCAAAGTAGGGCTTAGAGTGGAAGGATTGATGCCAATGTGAAGTCTTTTGGCCAAAGAAATGGTGAAATACATCTTTCCCAAAAGAAATGTTTCGGGATGATGTTCACCTGAGCTAGTTCACTATTCACATGGTTGCTAGAAGGGTTCAGAGCAGAGCTGGCTCAAAGTGGAGCTTAGGTTTCAGGATGACTTCTTGAAATGTTCTGATATTCACTGCTATGATCACAGCATCTGGGAAATGTCTGTGTCCTCCATGGCTTAGCCAGCAGCTTGTGGACATCAAAGATCAGCTGAGTCAGGTCTTTCAGACGGGCTTTGCAAAAAGTGCTCTGACACTGTGTGAAGGAGCTTCCCTGGGGATTGCCTTGGACAGGTTCTGCTGGAAAGTGTGGGGCTTGCAGGGGAATCCTGGCTGGGGTGGAGGTGGCAGGGTGAAAGCACCAGTCAGAAACGTGCTGTTGGGTCAGACCAGAGCACGTTCCTGAGGCTTGTGGACAGCAGCAGCCACAGAATGTCTCTGCTCATCAGAACCATTGACCTTGTGCTGCATTCTTCGGTTTTCCTGGGAACTGCAGCTTGGAATAGCAGAAACCAGAACATGCACATTCAGCCCCAGGAGAGATGTGGGAGGGAGCATTTTGGTGCTTGAAAAGGGCAGATGAACTTTCCTACCTGAGCTGGTAGAGAAGTGTTTCTTTGATGATTTGTGCAGAGGCTTGACTCTGAACCATCTGACTGCCTGATGAACACCTCCCTGGGGAAGGCTTTGCCAGGCTGAGAGGGTACAGGCCAGGTGGCTCCAAAATACAAAGTGTTTTGTACAGCCACCTCGGTGGTGGGAACTCAGATCTCAGAAAGAGCTTTTAACCTTTAGTTGATTACCTGGACTCTGCTAGATCAGCTGGGGCCTCGAAAAGCGCTTAACTGCATAAAGACTGATGATCAGAGAACCACATCTCTGAGAATAATTCATGGATGCACAGAATGGGTTGGGCTGGAAGGGACCTCCAAGATCATCCAGTTCCAAGCCTGCTGCCATGGACAGGGGCACATCCAACTAGCCCAGCTTGCTCAAGACCTCATCCAACCTGGCCTTCAACACCTCCAGGGAAGGGGTATCCACAGCTTCCCTGGGCAACCTGTTCCAGTGTCTTACCACCCTGACTGTAATTCATGAGTTCTGGTGTCCAAAGAGCAGGTTTCATGTTGTTGAGGCTGGAGCTTGGTGGAGCTCCCAGTAGCCATGTGGGATGTGGTGGTCAACTGTCTGCATACCTCTGCTGCCCTTGCCATGCTTCTGAGATGATGCCAGTGACATGAGTAAGTTAAAGAAAAGTGCTAAAGCTTTGCTCAAGCATTTTGTTTTCTGGGGGCAGAGGTGGAAATCCAAACAGAGCACCCCAGGGTCCTCTGATTGGCAGAGGAGTCCCAGCAGGATGCTGCCAAACATGAGCACTGCTTCTGCTGCTGCTGAAAATGCATAGGAGCTCTGTCCCGGCAGTGGCTCTGGCTGTGTCCCATGTGGCCAAAAATAGTAAGGAGGCATCAGTCCCCTCTGGCTCCCTAAGGAGAGTGTTGAACTGAGTTTTGTATAACAGGTTATCCCTGGTGTTCTCTGGAGTTTTCTATACAGAGACATCTGCAGCCAGGCTCATACTCCTCTCAATTTCCTGCTTGTGGTTGGAATGAAGAGGCAGTGACCATGCTGATCTGTTCTGATCATGCTGGTGGTTTACAGTCCCTGCTGAATCATCTGAGCTTGTGCCTGGGAGTAATCACTGCCTGTCAGCTGCATCCTAGGATCAGCACAGTGTGGCTGCTGCCCGGGATGCTTTGGTTAGATCTACAAACTCAGCAGCACTCCTGGAAGCTCATAAAGCTCACAGCCTGGTGGGGTTTATTGTTTTTCCTGGTTAGCCCATGGGATTTCAACCTGTGGGATCTCAATCTCTGGCACTGCCAAGAAGCAAAGACTGGCTGCTGTTTCTGTGGGTGTTCTGCTGGGTCTGGGAGCAATGACAGCCTAGCAGGGAACTTCCTTGCTGCTGGGTGCTCAGCTCCAGTCAGCAGACTGCATGCATGGGTCTGCAATCTGGCCTGCTGTCCTGCACCTCCCTGCTTCTCTGACGACCTTCTGGCCCCACATCCAAAGCAGGGGTGATACTTGCTGGTGTCCAAGTGGCACTGAGGCTTTGAGGAAAGCTAAGCTGGGTGCTGGTGAGTGCCAGCAGTGCTCCTGTGTGCAGTGGCAGCTTGTTCCACTTGGTGCTTTCTTGGTTTTTCTTTTGGAGGGTGAACAACTGTGCCCACTGTTTGCCTTGGACAGTCTGGCTGCTGTTCCCATGCACTACTCCCTCCCCAGCCCTATTCTAGAGTTACTGATGTTCCTGAAACCAGATCCTTCCACGTGGACTGCTCCAGTTTAGGAAGACAAGGGGTCCCTCAGCCAACCTGGCAATAATGCACAAGAGGGCTTCAGGAGTTTGGGAAGCTGCAGTTTACAGTGGTTCAGTATTTCTCTGAGCCACCATCCTCTTCTCCTTGGGGATGAGAAGGAAAAGGAGATTATATCCCAGACAGCCTCTCTGGCACTTCCAGGGCAGCAGGGATGTGAAAGCTGGCACTGGCAAAGGCACTCCTCCTGTGGAGGAGCACAAATGGGAGATACAGGGGAGGGTGGCAAGTCCCCCTCAGGAGGTGGGAGCAAGCCCATGGGTGCAGAGTCCCTGTGAACACTTAACCGTCTTGGCCACCACGTGCAAGCTGCTCTCTGCTCTCTCAGCAGCCGTGTTCCCATTGCCATGGCTTCACCACCAGTTCTTCCCTGCCGTGCAAATGATCCTCTCTCCTTACCGACTTAATGATCTTCTCAGATAGCACCACTTCTCCACAGCTTTGGCTCAGAAGCCCTGCTGGTGTCACCTTTCTGGTACCTGCTTGTTTCCTGGCCGTGGTCCTTGTTCCAGCATGTCAGAACTGCGTGCCCTTCCAGTCTCAGGGTGCTCTGGGCTGCCCCGAGCTGACAGCATAACACAAATAATATCTGCTTCTGGTAGTTGACAGCACAACACAACAGCTGAAGCGATCTTCCAGGAAGGCTGCAGGGGGACTTTTTCTGAGGGTGTCTGGAGATAGGACAAGGGGGGATGGTTTGAAGCTGAAGGAGAGCAGCATTATACTAGATCTGAGGAAGGAAGTTCTTCAGTACCAGGGTGGTCAGACTCTGGAATAGGCTGCCCAAGGAGGTTGTGGCTGTCTTCTTCCTGGGGGTGTTCCAGGCCAGGCTGGATGAGAACTTGTGCAGCTGAGTCTAGTTGAGAGGTGTCTGCCCGTGGAGGTTGGAGTAGATGGTCTCTGAGGTCCCTTCCAACCTGAGCCATTCCATCATTCCATGATCTGCCAGGTTTATTTGCTGAAAGTAATCTTGGAAATATTTCTTCTAGGAATATACAACAGGAGGAGATGGTCACAAGCAGTGTGCTAGTGCTGACCTCAGGACAGGGAGCCAGGCTCAGGAGCGTGACTGCAAACAGGTACCAGGATCCATTCCTCGTGAGCAAACAAAGGCACCTGGCACTGAGGTGTTCCACTGTGCTCCCAAAGCACAGCTCTGAGCTCATGCAGCAAGGAGGGGACCAGGAAGGAAGTACTCTGAGAGTACTGGGGATGTGTTTTTGATGATGAGGAAATGGAGGTGTGGGAGTTGCCAGGATTTGGTGAAGGTCATGGCAGGAGTTTGGGTAAGAGGTAACAGCTGCTCAGCTCTTCATTGCACCCCTGCTGCTACCCCTTCTATGAGAGGCAGTCACACAGCCCATCAGAGGCTGAAGAGGACAGGGAGTCCCCCTGCTGCAAAAGTGTGTGGGGATGGTTACTGGAGAAGTATTGAGCCCCCCCCCACATCTTCTGTCTCAAGATTCCAGACCATGTCTGATGTGTTCTTGAAACTGCTGGAGCCAGGGACATCTGCAGCTCCTGAAAGATGAACTTCTGGAGAAGAACAGCCTGTCAGACCTCTTTCAAATGTGTCTGGGAGTTTATGGCCCAAAGTCTGATGTGCCTCTAGTGCTGTGATAGCTCTCTGAAGAGCCCCAGCCCAGGTGAGAACATGGAAAGTTGCTTTGGGAGCAAAACCCCATGACGTGGTCTGGGTATCAGTGTCAGTGTTGGAGAAGCAGCTGTTGAGTTTTGTAACCTTTTTAACCTCCTTCCATTATTTTTTTCCCTCCTCAATGTCAAGGAAGGAGGGAGTTAAACCATGTGGTAGATGTGTGACTCCTTTTGGCAAGCCTGGCTGATGGAGACAAGCAGGGAATCTCCTGCACCCTCTGCCACATGCTCCTGAGTAATGAGCAGCAACAGGGCAGCAGCAGCTCTGGCAGCACCCTGCTGCCTCCTCAGCTGGGCTTGTCCTGGGTGAAATGCAGAAGCTCACACAGAACAGTGCTGGAGGGAAGATCACAGGGCTGGGGCAGATGCTTCAAGGTGAAAATCTGCCCCTGAGTGTCAGTAGCTGGCTAGGGCTGTGGGAGGGGGACTCCTTGCTGGCTCTGGTAGTTTATTTCCTCATGTAGGTTGCCTTGTAGCCCAGACTTTGAGTACGGGGGGAATCACTTGGGTGGTAAGTGCTGCTGGGATCTCCTTAGCTGATGAGGGGGGTTGTTCATCTTTCAGCAACTAAAACAAATATGAGTTCAATGTTTGTCTCTCCTGGTTTGGGCAGTTGGTTCCTTTCCTGTATTGCAGCATTTGCTCAGTTCTTACTTGGCTTTTCTTAGTAGTAGCTGGCATGGAGGAGGAGGAGGAGAAGGAACAGAAACTGGTACTTGATTAGCAGAAGCAGTGACACAGCCTGCAAATGATGGCTAAGAAGTAGCAATAACATTTTTTTATGTTCAGGTTTTGTTTATAGATTCAGTCTGTGCCACAGAGGCAGAATTCTCACCTCACCCTTCCAATACACCTCGCTTCTGCACGTGGCTGGCAATGCTGTGCAGAGAGCAGCAGCAAGAGCCCCCCATGGTAAACTGGTTTCCTTTCACAATTCCTGGTGACCTCTTCTGCAGTGACTGGAACAGGTGGTGAGCAGAGCAGCTCTGTGACTTGGCCCTGGGGATGCCTGGCTCTTTGCTTTGCCTGCAGACTCCTGTCCTCCTGGGAGGAACCTGGTGTGGTGATGCAGACTGCAGCAGGGCCTTGGTCAGCAACAAACCCCTGCTGTGCTGGGAGGGAATGGGGCAGGTGTCACCTGCACCCTGTGAACACACTCTTAAGTACCTCTCCTGTTTGAATTGCCCACCAGGTACACTGCACCTGCTTTAATGGTGGGAGCCCTCTAGCTATGAGTGCTTCCTTGCCCTTACTTTGTGGATGCTTTGCTGCCTACACCAGGGTGTTGAATGCACATCCCCTTCCTCTTCCTTTTGCCTTCAAGGATTTGGAGGGGGCTACAGGAGACCTGGAGAGGGGATTGTTACAAAGCTGTGGAGTGACAGGAAGAGGTCTGATGGCTTCAAACTGCAAGAAGCTGGATTGAGATTAGGTATTAGCAAGCAATACTTAATGGGATAGGTTGTCCAGAGAAGTTGTGGAGACTCCAAGCCTGTAGGTGTTCAAGGTCAGGTTGGATGGGGCCTTGAGCAGCCTAGTCTAGTAGGAGGTGTCCTTGCCCTATGGTAGGGGAGTTGGAACTGGATGGTCTTTGAGGTCCTTTCCAATCCAAACCATTCTGTGATTCTTGTGACACTTCTTTCACTCTGTGTGGACTTCTTGTCACATCATCCCACCACTCTACACAGACCATGGCAAACTGGGCACTTCTTTACTGGTTTGTGTTTCTGCTTCTCTGAACTTGGCTTTGAGGTCTGCATTCTAACCACCAGTGAAGAGCTGTTGGGCCAAAAGGGTGCAAGCTGCATATTGGTGCATTTGGAGTATCTTGGAAGTCTTGGATACTGTCCCAGATCACCCAGAGAGGTGGGAGATGGAGCCATCCCAGGTCATGTTGCTTGGGGCTCTAGTTGCAGATGTCCCTGCTGACTGCAAGGGGTTGGACTGGGTAAGTTTTAAATGTCCCTCCAGTCAAAGCCATTCTGTGATCTTGGTCAGCTCTGGACAGTGCTGCCTTCTTGCAGGGGATTCACAAAGATTTGTCTCCTTTTAACTTTCACTTTTTTGGGGGCTTTCCTCCTCCTCCTGTTGTGCCACATCTCTCATCCCATCCCCACTGGATGGTTTAGCTTGGCTTAGATGCCAGCCTCTGTTTCTAGCAAAGAGAAACCTGTTGCCCATGCTGTTTCCAGTGTGAGAGCAGGGCAGCCAGCAGGCATCTGCCCAAGCCCAGAGCCAGCAAACAAACCCACCCACGTCTGACTGCAGGCTCCTGGAAGGAGGGTTCTGGCCCAGTCAGGGTTTTGCCAAAGCTTCTGGGAATGGGGATTGATGCAAGAGCAGAGCAAGGTATGAGATTCTTGCCCTCCTGCTCGTTCCTATCCTGTAGGAAGAGGAAGGGAAATGTCTTTGCCAGATCCTCTGGAGAGGTTTAGGAAGGAATTCATGGTCCCCGTGCTTGTTTCCATCCTCTCTTTCCATCCCTGCCCTGTGACAGCTGCCGATGGAAAAAGGGGGTGGCTGCTCCAGGCAGGAGTCTGCCCTTCTGCAGCTTGAAGCTGGTGTGCTGGCTTTTGAGCCAAAGGAGATCAAGCTCTGCCTGCTGGCAGCTGGCTGTGGAGGCACCAAAGAGACAGAGAAGTCCTGTGGTTAAGGTGAGCCCTTTGGCCATCCTCTGCCGTCCCTAGTGCTGTCCCACAAAGACACAATGCTGTGACAATCCTGCCCATGGCCACATAGGCAGGGCAGGTCCATCCTTGCACTGGACAAGCCTCTGGGGAATTGCAGCTTTCCGGGATACCTCACTCTGAAACACAGGGCTCATGAGGGAACAGAGGAGACCTGGAGGGGAGGGCTTGGGTGTCCACATCTCTTGGGGAGCCCTGCCAGGCCAGCTCTCTGCACGCTGAGGTGCATGGGCACAGCCTGTACCCTGCCTTTCAGCCAGGCAGTGGTTGCTGTGGCCTTCCATCTGCCAAGGGCTGAAGTCAGTCCCTTTGTCCTCCTCTGCAGATCTCTTGTTCAGAGAGCAGGGGAACAGCCAAGGGGAAGGCAGGTGTGCAAAGAGCTCTCACAGCTCCCTACTGCTCAGGCCCCTATGCTCTTGACCTGCAAGGAGATATTAAAGTGATGCCTACAGAGCCTGCTGCTAAAAGCTTTTCTCTCTCAGGCTCCCCAGCTGCTCCTGAAGGGTGGGATCCAAATCCTTCCCGTAATGCCTGAATGCACCTGGGGAGCCTTAACTGGAGCTCGTGTATATCTCACCCTCTGCCTTTCTGCTTCTCTGGCCTGACCAACTCCAAGCCCAGTGCTGGGACTGGGTTTTGGGAAGCAAGCTGCATGTCACAAACTCGCTGCCACCCTGGGAGTGCACAGCTCTGAGTGGATCCACTGGATGGATGACAGCGTGCCAGGGATGCAGCAGAAGGAATGTGCCCATGTTATCCCAACAGGAATGTGCCACAAGGCATCTGGGGTGAAACAGAGGTCTCTGCTTGCAGTGGGTTTAAAGCAAGTGTCCTGTGCTGGGTACCAGAGACAAAGAGCTAATGAGAAGCTCATTAAGCTGCTGCTGGATGTATTTTCCACTGTAGCCTGGTTTACCCTGCCACAAGCTTCCCTCACTGGCTGCCGTTCCAGGCAAAAGCCTTTGCGTAGTGTTTGTGCACTCATCTCTGCATAGCCTCAGAACTGCCCTCCAGCTCCCATGAAGAGGTTTTCCTGCTCGTGTGCCACATCCCACCACGCGGGGTGTGTGAGAGGAGGCCAAGGATAACACAGCCCTTCAATGGTCGCTTAGTGCTCCTTAGAGGCACAGGAAGGGAGCAGAGCTCTGCCCTTGTCCAAGCACCCCTCTCCTTGATGCAGCTCCATCTCCTGGAGTCTGAATTCCCAGAGTGCAGGTTAAAAACAAAGCACATCTCCAGGAGGTGACTTGTGTGTGCTGGCTATGTGACAGGTTTGCATTCATCCTCCTCCTGGAAGCTTTTGTCCCCTCCCTCAGCTCCTTGCTTGCTGTCACAGGGAGCCCTGACCCTGCTCGACGTTGCAACCTTCCTAGGGAGTACAAGTTGCCGGCTGCGGCCTGGGCTTGAAGTGCCAAGCAGGAAGGTCTGCTATGGGAGGGAAAACTAGCCCTGAGTCACTCCTGCCCTACCCCAGCAAGCCCTGTGTTGTGGCCGTGGGTGTGGGTCACAAACCATCCCAGCTGGTCACCTTTGTGCGAGTCGTTTGCTCACTTCACTGCGGGCTGTAAGATGCTGCATCAGTTTAACTTGTGCCTGGAAATGGAGCTTTTCCTGGTGGAAGCTGGGTATCAGTGGCTTTTCTGATGGATGTTTCTCCACTTAAAAATCCTTCCTTCAAGGAAGTGGATGCCATTCTGCAGAACTTGGGTCTCAGGTGCTGACTACTGCAGCAAACGTCTGTTTAGAAATCAAGCTCTGGAGGCAGATGAGTGCTGGGGTGCTGTGGCGTGAGCTGGTTGCTGAGGTGAGATCTGGCGTGGCGAGGAGGGAGGTGGGAAGGGCTTTGCCATGCCGTGGTGCTGCCTCACAGCTGGAGTTTTTCGTGGGCTGTTTGGGATGGACTGAGGCAAACAAGGGGCAGAAGCGTGGGGGGAGGCCGCGGCAGTTCCTGGCGCAGGAAGCTCGGGTCGGGGACGGAGCTGGCCAGGCGGTCCCGCTGGGCTGCCGCCGGACCCACCGCTGAGTCACAGCCAGCTTGGAAAGACCTCTAAGGGTCACTGAGACCAACCTATCACCTAACCCTTCTAATTAACTAAACCATGGCACTAAGTGCCTCATCCAGTCTCCTTTTAAGCACCTCCAGGGACAGCGACTCTGCTCCCTCCCTGGGCAGCCCATTCTAATGCCAGTCACTCTTTCTGCCAGCCTAAACCTGCCCTGGCACAGTTTGAGACTGTGTCTTCTTGCTCTGTCACTGGGTGCTTGGGAGAAAAGACCAACCCCAACTGGCCACAGCCTCCCTTCAGGCAGTTGTAGACAGCAATGAGCTCTGCCCTGAGCCTTCTCTGCTGCAGGCTGCACCCCCCCAGCTCCCTCAGCCTGTCCTCACAGGGCTGTGCTCCAGGCCCCTCCCCCAGCCTTGCTGCCCTGCTCTCAACACCTTCCAGCACCTCAGCATCTCTCTTGAATTGAGGGGCCCAGAACTGGACACAGTGCACAAGGTGTGACCTGAGCAGTGCCGAGTAGAAGGGCAGAAGAACCTCCCTGGTCCTGCTGGCGGCACCGTTACTTATCCAGGCCAGGCTGCCGTTGAGCTCGGCCCGGCGGCTGCGTGCGGACCGGCAGCAACACGTCTGACCTGCGGCTCCTGGCAGAGGAGCTGGGGCCAGCTACAGCACGAGCAGTGCAGATAAACACAAGGGCTGCCGCTGGCAGCGCTGCCATGGGAAGCAGCAGGAGCACGGGGGCTGGCAGGGAGCTGTCCATCTGCAGAGCTGGTGAACAGTTTGGGGCTTTTGGACACTGCCTGCTGCTGCGCTGTGCCCTGCTCCCCCAGCACCTCTCACCCACAGGCACAGATCCCTTAGAGGAGCTCTGCCCCTCTGCCTATTGCGGGTGAGGGGGGAATGTTGAAGCCAGCTCTGCCCGATCCTCTCTGGTGGTGTTGGTTCTGTCTAACCCTGGCTGTGGCAACCACTGTGAAATCCTGGCACATCAGCAGCTCTGGCAGATGTTGTCTGGAGCAGTGTTCCTGCTATAGGAGCTTGGGAGCCCTGAGTGCCTGTGCTCTGTCTGCTGGCCTTTAAATAAGTTTCTGTTGGAGTTTTGCTTCCTTGAGTCCTACAGAGTGTTTATGCTGAAGTGACCTGTAAAAGCTCCAGGTACTGCTTGTGCCTCTGGCTGAGAAGGAACAGCTGAGCAGGACTAGAACCACAGAATAATTTTGGTTGGAAGAGAGCTTTAAGATCATTTTCTCCAACTCCTAACCCAGCACTGCCAGGTCACTACCAAACCATGTCCCTCAGCACCACATCTACAGGGCTTTGAAACACAGGGATGAGGATTCCCCCACTGCCCTGGGCAGGCTGTTCCAGGGCTTGACATCCCCTCTGGGGAAGAATTGTTCCTCATGTCTAATGTGAATCTCACCTGGCACAACTTAAGGCTGTTTCCTCTAGTTCTATCACTTGTTCCTTGGAGAAAGAGATGCAGCCTCACCTGGCTCCAACCTCCTTGCAGGAAGTTGTAGTGAGCCAGAAGGTCTCCCCTCAGCCTCCTGTTCTCCAAACAGCCCCACCTCTCCCAGTAACACGAGCGTGGTTACAGCTCTGCTGCTGAAGTGCTTGATGTGGATGCCATTGCCTGCTGACCTGTCTCATTTCTCCTGTCTCACAGGCTAGCAGGAACAGCCTGGTAGGGTCCATCTCGGATAGATGCAGATGATGCCAGAGCTATGACAGGGACTGCAGTCTTGGCACTGAGGGGTGATCAATTATGGAACAACTACAGGAGGAAGTACCTGAGGTCAAGGAAGAAGAGGAGGAAGAGGCACTGATAGCGGTGAGCAGAGCCTCAGATCAAAGTGGAGGACCAGACAGCTCGCTGCCATCGAGCAGCTACACAGGTGAGTGGAACCAGGGCAGCTCCTCTGTCCCAGGAGCAGCCAGGGCCTACACCAGGTTGCTCAGCTTCCAAGGGCAGAGGACCTGCCTGGGAGCGGAGTTTGGCTTGTTTTAATCACTTCCCTTTGTGAGATAAAGCATCAAGAGCAAAGCTCTGGAGAGGCTCATTCCTCCCTCTGTGGTCACAGCCCAGCCCTCGGCAGCAAGCTGGGAGATAAAAAATGAAGGACATTTTACTCCAGAGCAAGGGGGCTCCCAGGGTGCCTGACAACGTGTCCCTGGCCACTGCTTGCAGTCCTCAGTGCAAACTGAATACAGGAGTGGGGGAGAGGGTTTGTTGCTGCTGAAGAGGTTCTTCCAGAGCTCTGGCTGTTCCAGCTGGGCATACTTGTGCCAGTTGCCTGCCAACTGGGGATTATAAAATTTGCTTGTTGGGTTTCCTTGCCTAGACATGGGTGCTGAAGGGAATAAAGCAGCATCGAGGTGGAGTCTCTCATCTGCTGGGGGCACTCTTGGCCCTGTGCATGGCATCTGCATGAAACCATGAATCCTGAAGCCTGAATCTTGGAGGTTAACTGTCCAAATTCCAAATGCACCCTCACGGCTGGATGTCCCTCATCAGCCCCATGGCTGGCAGAGTTAAATGTGGGCTTGTGGCTGCTACAGCCAAGGACACCCTCCTCTGTGTGCTTGCAGACCTCTCGCAGAGCTCCTCTCCCTCCCTGTCGGACCAGCTGCAGATGGGCTGCGAGGAGACATCCTTGGGAGTGCTGAACGTGGAGTGCAGGGTCTGCGGGGACAAAGCCTCGGGGTTCCACTATGGCGTCCATGCCTGCGAGGGCTGCAAGGTACAGGTGCCCTGTGGGGGCTGGGCTCAGCAGTGCCCTGCAGAGGTCGGCCACCAGGGACCATGCTGTCTCTTCAGACAAGCAGATTTCCAGCAAAACAGGGAAGTGGGATTGAGGGATTTTAAAAAAAAACTCATTTTCAACTTGTCCAGACGGTGCAGGGTGCACGGATGGGCACAGAAATGCTGTCCTAGGGGAGGCAACAACTTTGCACATGGCTGAGATCTTGCCCCATCACCATCACTTTGTAAGGCAAATCCCACCACACCCACCCTGGGACCCTAGCTTTGCTGTTAGAGATGCTCTCAGTGCTGCAGATGAGCAGTGAGCTGCCTTCATCTCCTACGGAATCACTGGCTGCATTTTGAATGTGCCTCTGAAATCCCTTCTCCCACAGCAGATGCCAGCGAGGCTGTGTTAGTGGCCCAAGGCCTGGCAGACATTCCTGCAGGCTGGGACCAGCCCATGGCTCGGTCCTCCATCTTTCCCTGCTGGCTGCCTCCAGTATGACACACATGGGGCTCTGGTGAGCCATGCACCACAGGCTCTTCTGCAGCCCCCTTCTACCACCTCACCACCTCTCCTTGAGACAAAGACTGCTTGTGCCAGAGAGACCCAGGGCCCCCGCTCCTCACTCAGCTGACCCTCCACGAGGCTCCTGAGGACAGTAAACTAGCCTGGTCCCAGCCCTCAGGTGCTAATGCTGCCGTTCTCTCGTGCCCCTGCTTCATGTCCTCCTCCATACCGCTGCCACAGGGCTTCTTCCGCCGGACGATCCGCATGAAGCTGGAGTATGAGAAGTGCGAGAGGAGCTGCAAGGTCCAGAAGAAGAGCCGTAACAAGTGCCAGTACTGCCGCTTCCAGAAGTGCCTCGCGCTGGGCATGTCACACAACGGTGCGTGGCACTGCTGCCTGCCACGGGCCTGGCTGCCCCCTCTAGGGTTTGCTTCGTCCCACAGCTCTCTGCTTGCCAGGAGGAGATCATCTTCCAAACCCATGGCAGGGAGTTGGAACTCAGTGATCTTTGAGGTCCCTCCCAACCTAAGTCATTCTGTGGTTCCCACTGTGCAGGCTGGCTGCTGGCACATGGCTGACTGGATCACAGGATGTTAGGTCTTGGAAGGGACCCAAAGAGCTCATCCAGTCCAACCCCCCCTGCCAGAGCAGGACCACACAATCTAGCACAGATCACAGAGGAATGCATCCACATAGGCCTCAAAAGTCTCCAGAGAAGGAGACTCCAGAACCTCTCTGGGGGGCCTGTTCCAGTGCTCTGGGACCCTTACAGTCAAGAAGTTCCCTCTTGTGCTGAGCTGGAACCTCCTGTGCTGCAGCTTCCATCCATTGCTGCTTGTCCTATCCCAGGGAGCAGTGAGCAGAGCCTGTCCCCCCCTCCTGACCCCAGCCCTCAGACATTTATAAACATTTGTTACATCCCCTCTCAGTCTTCTCTTCTCCAGACTAAACAGTCTCAGGTCCCTCAGCCTCTTCTCATCAGGCATGCCCTCCAGTCCCCTAATCATCCCTGTAGCCCTCCACTGAGCTCTCTCCAGCAGATCTCTGTCCCTCTGCAACTGGGAAGCCCCAAACTGAAGGCAGCACTCAAGATGAGGTCTCACTAGGGTAGAGTAGAGGGGGAGGAGAACCTCCCATTGTCTGCTGGACACACTCTGCTTAATACACCCCAAGATCCCCTTGGCCTTCTTGGCGACAAGGGCACATTGCTGTGCCATAATTAACTTGTTATCCACCAGGACTCCCAGGTCCCTCTCCACAGGGCTGCTCTGCAGCAGATCACCTCCTAACCTTCCCAGGTGCAGGACTCTGCACTTGTCCTTGTTGAACCTCATTTGGTTCCTCTGTGCCCAGCTCTGCAGTGTGTCCAGGTCTCGCTGGATGGCCTTCAGATGTATCAGCAAAGCCTCCCAGTTTGGTGTCATCAGCAAACATGCTGAGCAGACACTCTGTCCCCTCATCAGTGTCATTGATGAAGATGTTGAACAGGGCATCTGTTTATGGATTGACCCAGAGGGAACTGGACGCACGGATTGTTCTTCTGTGCTGAGATTATTCATCTTCAGGTGTAGCCATCACGTCCCTGGCCAAACCAAGGTGTTTATGTGGGGAGCAAGGTTTGGGAAAGGGCCTGGAGCGTAGGGGCTGTGCTGGTGAGGGAGGCAGTATTGGGGCTGGTTCACGAAAGTGCTGGTGCTGAAGGGGCTGCAGCCCTGGAGATGCATCATGTTGTGTAGCTCTAAGTGCTCACCAGCAGACCTCTTGGGATCACCCCTACTGTCCTGACTCTTCACTTTTGCTCCCCTCACAGCAATCCGCTTTGGCCGCATGCCAGAGGCAGAGAAGAGGAAGCTGGTGGCAGGGCTGACAGCCAGCGAGGTCAGCTGCCAGAACCCACAGGTGGCTGACCTGAAAGCTTTCTCCAAGCACATCTACAATGCCTACCTGAAAAACTTCAACATGACCAAAAAGAAGGCGAGAGGCATCCTGACCGGGAAGGCCAGCAGCACCCCAGTGAGTTCCTTCCCTGGCACCATTAGGGCTGGCTATGCCCAGCTGGGGGGAGGGCATTCTCAGGGAGGTGCTGCAGGTCTCCTCCTGTAGCTGTTACACAGGCAGCAATTCCCAGCTGCCTCCAGGTGCAGATCCCACACCGTCTGCTCCTCATTGGGAACATTCCCATTGCTCTGCACACTCGGGCTGTGGCAGGTGGGAACAGTTTGCCTGGCACTGCCAGTCTCAATGGGGATATAACACACAGGGGTGGTGGGTGCCAGTGTCTTTTGCAGAGCCAGTGTCTTGAGTCCCTGCAATGGGTTCCTGACCACTTGCTTCTTTCTCAGCAGCCTTTTGTGATCCATGACATGGACACCTTGTGGCAGGCAGAAAAGGGGCTGGTGTGGAAGCAGCTGGTGAATGGCATTCCCCCCTACAAGGAGATTGGGGTGCACGTCTTCTACCGCTGCCAGTGCACCACGGTGGAGACTGTGCGGGAGCTCACCGAGTTCGCCAAGAGCATCCCCAGCTTCGTAGGCCTGTACTTGAACGACCAGGTGACTCTGCTGAAGTATGGGGTGCATGAGGCCATTTTCGCCATGCTGGCCTCCATCATGAACAAGGATGGGCTGCTGGTGGCCAATGGGAACGGCTTTGTCACCCGCGAGTTCCTGCGCAGCCTGCGCAAGCCCTTCAGCGAGATCATGGAGCCCAAGTTCGAGTTCGCAGTGAAGTTCAATGCACTGGAGCTGGACGACAGTGACCTGTCCTTGTTCGTGGCTGCCATCATCCTCTGTGGAGGTGAGCGAGCGCTGGTGCCAGCAGGAGCCCTAGCCAGCAAGTGGTTTGGGGTGGGCTGAACTGCAGCTGGCCTTGAAGTCAGCCGTGGGTGTCCTGGAGGGGCGAGAGAAGGAGGCTGTCCCATTGTCCCAGAAGGTGAGCCGAGGAGGGAGGCAGCCTGACTGGCTGGGCAGGGAGCTTCTGAAGGAATTACAGAAAAAAAAGGGAGTACCACCTTTGGAAACAAGGGAAGGTTTCCAGGAAGAGTTCAAGGATGTTGCTAGGTCTTGTAGGAAACAACTGAGAGAGGGAAAAGCCCATTTAGAACTTAGGCTGCCACTGCTGGCAAGGAGAATAATAAATGTTTCTGTAAGTATATTAATGGCAAAAGAAGGGGCAAGGATAACCTCCAGTCCATTAGATGGAGAGGGGAATATAGTGACAAAGGATGAAGAAAAGGCAGAGGTGCTTAACACCTTCTTTGCCTCAATCTTCAGTAGTGGGACAGGTTGTCTCCAGGACAACTGGCCTCCTGAGCTGGCAGATGGAGCCAGGGACCAGTGTAGTCCCCCTGTAATACAGGAAGAAACAGTAAGGGACCCACTGAGCCACTTGGATCCTCACAAGTCCATGGGACCAGATGGGATCCATCCTAGGGTGCTGAGAGAGCTGGCAGCTGAGCTGGTCAAGCCACTCTCCATCACTTATCAACAGTCCTGCCTCACTGGAGAGGTCCTTGGAGACTGGAAGCTGCCAAGGTGATGCCCATCCACAAGAAGGGCTGGAGGGAGGAACCAGGAAATGACAGAGCTGTCAGCCTGACCTCAGTGCCAGGCAATGGGATGGAACAGGTCGTCTTGAGTGCCATCACAGAGCACCTAGAGGATGGCCAAGGGATCAGGCCCAGCCAGCATGAGTTTAGGAAGGGCAGGTCCTGTCTCACCAACCTGATCTCCTTTTGTGATGAGGTTCCCTGCATGGTGAACATGGGGCAGGCTGTGGATGTAGTCTACCTGGACTGCAGCAAAGCCTGTGACACTGTCTGCCACAAATGCTCCTGGCCAAGCTGGCAGCTCATGGCTTGGACAGATTCACTCTGTGCTGGATCAAGAACTGGCCGGAGGGCAGAGCCCAGAGAGTGGTGGTGAATGGTGCCACATCCAGTTGGCAGCTGTCACCAGTGGTGTGCCACAGGGATCAGTGCTGGGCCCAGTCCTGTTCAATATCTTTATTGATGATCTGGACAAGGGGATTGAGTCCAGCATCACTAAGTTTGCAGATGACACCAAGCTAGGAGCAGGAGTGGAGCTGTTGGAGGGTAGGAGAGCCCTGCAGAGGAACCTGGACACGCTGGATGGGTGATCAGAGGCCAATGGGATGAGACTGAACAAGGCCAAGTGCAGGGTTCTACACTTTGGCCACAACAACCCCAAGCAGTGCTACAGGCTGGGGACAGCGTAGCTGGAGAGCAGCCAGGCAGAGACCTGGGGGTGCTGGTGGTATACAGTAGCTGAAGAGGGCAGCAGAGCCCTCAGCATCCTGGGCTGGCTCAGGAGCAGTGTGGCCAGCAGGACAAGGGAGGTTCTTCTGCCCCTGTGCTCAGCACTGCTCAGGCCACCCCTTGAGTGCTCTGTCCAGTGCTGGACTACTCAATTCAAGAGGGATGTTGAGGTGCTGGAAGGTGTCCAGAGAAGAGCACCAAGGCTGGTGAGAGGCCTGGAGCACAGCCCTGTGGGGAGAGACTGAGGGAGCTGGGGGTGTGCAGCCTGGAGAAGAGGAGGCTCAAGGCAGAGCTCATTGCTGTCTGCAGCTCCCTGCAGGGAGGCTGTAGCCATGTGAGGTTGGGCTCTGCTGCCAGGCACCCAGGGACAGAACAAGGGCACACAGTCTCAAGCTGTGCCAGGAGAGGTACAGGCTGGATGTTAGGAGCAAGTTCTTCCCAGAGAGAGTGATTGGCATTGGAATGGGCTGCCCAAGGGGGTGGTGGAGTCACCATCCCTGGAGGTGTTCAAAAAAAGCCTGGCTGGGGCACTTAGTGCCTTGGTCCAGTTGATTGGACAGGGCTGAGTGATAGGTTGGACTGGATGAGCTTGGAGGTCTCTGCCAACCTGGTTAATTCTGTGATTCTTTGAAACCAAGGTTTTTCCATGGCAGCGATGGCTAACAAGCTTGGACCTTCTAGCAAGGAGCATAGAAGTGGAAGTGTTCAAAGACAGGTTGGGCAGGGCCTTGAGCAGCCTAGTCTAGCAGGAGGTGTCCGTGCCCATGGCAGGGGGATCGGAGCTCAGATAACCTTAAGGTCTCTTCCAACCCAAAGCAGTCTGGGATTCTGTGATTCTCTTAAGTGGTGTGTTCTTCTCATAGGCTGCTGTGGGCTGTGTTGTCTCCCCTTGCCTAGTTGAGGTTGGAATCATGGTGGGTGGGCTACAGCTCCCATCTCCATTTCCCCAGTGAGGAGCTTTGGAGGGCCACACCCTAACGCTACAGCTCCCATGCTTCCCCTGCACAGACCGTCCTGGCCTGATGAACGTGAAGCAAGTGGAGGAGATCCAAGATAACATCCTGCAGGCACTGGAGTTTCACCTGCAGTCCAACCACCCTGATACCCAGTACCTCTTCCCCAAACTGCTGCAGAAGATGGCTGACCTGCGGCAGCTGGTGACAGAGCACGCTCAGCTGGTGCAGAAGATCAAGAAGACAGAGACAGAGACGTCTCTGCACCCTCTTCTGCAGGAGATCTACAAGGACATGTACTAAGAACCTGTTATTTATGAGAATGAAGCCATGGATTCCCACCATGTACAGAGACAAAAAAAACCTCTCCCCATGTCTTCCATTTTCTTCTGGAAACTTCTCTACCTGACCCATTGTACGGTACACAGGGGTGAGACGCCTGGAGGCAGCCACCAGCTGCTGGGCCAGGCCTTCTGTTACCCACTCTGGCACCTCCACAAAGGCAAACCATAAGCTACTGTTTCCATTACTGTGGCCTCAGCTCTTCATCTGCTCCCCCAGGCCTCTGGAAGGGTTCAGGTGGCCCAGACAGAGGGTTCCCGTGGCAGCCTGTGGACAGCAGGGCTAAGTCTGGTCTGCAGGAGACCTGAGTGCAGCATGGGTGTCCGGGGAGGTCAGCAGCAGCACTTAGAGCTTGTCTTTATTTTCTGTCTCTTATTGCACTCCAGATGCAGAGTCCTGAGCTGCCCTGTCCAGGACTTGTGAAATGCTGTCCCTCTCTTTCCCAGAGAAAAGCCAGAGATGGGTAGGGCTGTCCTAGCACAGATCCTTGGCTTCACCCCCTGCTTCCTGTCTCCCAGAGGGGATGGTGTGACCTTCGCCTTCCCCTGGGGGCTGTGTGGGAGCCCTTGCTCCTGCTACCCCAGTTTCAGAGGGAGCCTGCCCCTCAGTCTCTCAGTATGAGAGAAGGAGAAATGGGGAGGTAGGAAGGAAAGGGTTGACTTAAAAATCCTCATCTGTGTGCTTCCCACCCAGGCTGTCCTGTGCAGGTGTGAGTCACCAGAAAGGGCTGTGCAGGGCTGGGGGCAGGCCCAGGACTGACTGGTCAGGGTTCAGGTGGCAGTGACACCAAGAATAACAAAGCCATAGCCTGGCCGTGGTGCTCATGATGCTGAGAGGGCTTTGACCTGGCTGTCAACTGCCTTGCCTCAGTTTCACCTCTGTTTTGTCACCTGCTGTGAATGGGAGCATGAGGGTTTAGTGGTGCTCTGGTTGCAAAGAGCTTTGCAGCTGTAAAAGGGCAGGGAGTGTGTGGGATGCCCCATGAGCAGGAGCTTCCTGGCAAACACAGCTGGCTCATTGAAGCTGCCCTGTCCTCCTGTGTCACCATTCTGAGTGAGGGACAGCTCCAGGCTTTGAGGTCTACCTAAACCCAGAGCCCTTCTGGGATTTTACCTCGCAGCTGCTCACAGCTGCAGTGAAAGGCTCCAGTGCCACTGTGCTCAGCACTCCTGTGCAGAGAGTTGCTGCAGGAGAGCAGACAGACACAGGAAGGGCTCAGTCCCCTCTCAGGACAATGGTGTCTGGCCTAAGAATTGGCACTTCCTTGCGGCCCCCATCAATCAGCAGCCTTATTAAGTACTGACATGCCCAAGGAAGGGCAGTGGGAGCAAACGAGGCAGGTTTGGTTTCTCTCCCTCCACTCCAGCAGGTTTCCTTGGTGCAATAATTCCTTAAAATCCCAAAGGGATTGCTCCGGGCATCCCCTTCTCTGTCACAGGGCTGCTGGGTCCCAAACCCACTCTGCTAACCACCCTCCAGGCTCCGTTACCATGCCTCAGTTTCCCTGCCCACTGCCCCCCAGCCTCTTCCCCTCCCTACCTTTCAGGGGTCTCATGAATTACCATTTCTAAAGCACTTTGAAGCCCTCTTGGGGCAGGCACTGGGGGGCTGTGTGTGCTGGAGCTGTGCTGGATGGAGCCCAAAGGCACCGCTGGCAGCCAGGCCATGGCCAGCATGTGGGCCTCGTGTGCTCAGCACCTGGGGAACCTTTTGCTCTTCCTTCTTGACAGTGTAACAACCCTCAAACTGAAATGTCTATTTTTGCTAGTAGGACAAACCCTCCAAGTGTTTTTAATATATAAACAGTGTCCACAAGACTGACTTGACTTAAATCCAAACTAAATATGTAAGGCTCTTGCAGCATCCAGCTTTTCTCTGTGGATTGCTTTTGGACCTTGGGGGGCTGTCCCTGGAGGGGTTTCCAGCAAAGGGGGGAGCAGCTGAGACCCTTTCAGGCTGTGCTGCTGTTCAGTGAGACTTGGGCCAGGCTGAAGAGTTGGGCAGAGCCTCATGAAGTTCATCAAGTGTAGGGTCATGCCCCCTGGGAAGGAACAACCCCCTGCAGCAGTAGAGGTGAGGGGGGGGACCTGCTGGGGAAGCAGCTCTGGGGAGACCTGAACTACCAATGTGCCCTCAAGATGACCAAATGGTCTCCTGGGGTGCATGAAGAAGTGGTCTACTGTGCCCTAATGAAGCCTTTGGAGCACTGGTCCCAGTTCTGGGCTCCCCAGTTCATGAGAGACAGGAGAGAGTCCAGCAGTAGTTGGAAAAGCTTCTGAGGGGGAAAGATTATGGGCTTGAAAAACCATGGGGAGTGTTGATCGTGAGCAGAGGGGATCTGATCCATGCTCAGCAAGAGCTAAGGGGCAGGAGCAAGAGGCTGGGATCAGACTCTTCTCAGTGGTGCCCAGTGCCAGGACAAGGGGCAATGGGCACAAACTGGAACAGGAGGAGAAGCTTCTTTCATAGGAGGGTGCTGGAGGCCTGGAGCAGTCTGCCCAGAGAGGCTGTGGAGATTCTTCTCTGGAGAGCTTCCAACCCCCCCGGCCATTGTGCCCCTGAGCAAGCTGCTGTGGGTGCCCTGCTGGAGCAGCGGTTGCACTGGATGATCCTCAGAGGTCCCAAACATCAAACGACATGGGATAGCTCTTGGCCAATTTGGATCAGCCATCCCTGCTGTGTTCCCAAACAGCTTCTTTGTGGCTCCACTTCAGCCTCCTCACTGGCAGTGCAGGAGAAGCTGAAAAGTCCTTGACTCAGTGTAAACTCTGCTTGGCAACAGCTAAAACCTCAGCTGTTATCACAGTGTTTGAGGGAGTGTCTGGAGATGGGGCTGTAAGCTCCTCTTTGTGGGGACAGAAAATTACTTGTGATGCCCTTGAAACCCCTCCCACACCACTCATTTCCCCTGGAGGGTGAGGGCCTGGGGAGACAGAGTCTGTCCATCCAGCTGCCCCCTCTCCAGAGCTCGGAGTCCCTGCCCAAGCAATCCCTCCTTGCTAGCCCTAAGCTGAGGGCTCCTGTGCTTTTCCTTGCCCCTAAAGGGGAGATGAGGACTGCTCCAGCCTTTCCTCTCCCCTATCTTTTCTCTATGCTCCCCCAGCCACAGCAAAGGCTCCCCCAGGCTTGTGCAGTGCCTCTTCAAGCCCCTTGGCCAAGCCCACCCTGGGTTTCCCCTTGCTTTGGAATTAGCCAGACATGAGACTGGATGGGGCAGGGAGAGCCCATGGTGAAGCTTCTGAGGCCCAAGCACCACCTTGGGGGCTCCATCCAAGCAAAGCTGGTACTCAAGGGGGGGTTGGGGTGGCCAGTGGAGCTGGGATGGAGCAGGGGCTGACCCTGGCTTTTCCATCCGTCAGGAATTTGCCTATGGATTCTGACTGGGGCCAGAGCTGCCACTTCTGCATGAGAGGAAGTTCAGTGCAGAGGTCTGCAGGTGCTTCCAGAGTGGGTTTTGCATCACGGAGAGGGGTGCAGGTAAGGACCATCAGCAGTTGGGGTGAGCCACAGGGACGGGGCCGGGAGCCAGAGGGAGCATGCCAGGCTGACGGACCTCTGTCTGTCTGTCTGTCCATCTGTCCAGGGCTCCTCCAGCTATGACCACCTCAGGAGCAGCCCTGTGTCTGTGGGGACCTGCTATGGGCCCATGCCCACCATGCTCCCTACCCGCTGAGCCTGGTGCACAGACCACATTCATGTGGCAGTGGCCCAGGCAGACGAGGAGCCCAGTGTGGCACACCACGAGCCAGGCACACCTGGCCTTAAAGTTTGCAAGCATGGAGTTTAAGGAAGAAAAGAAAGCAAGGAGAACACCTCAGCATCTGACAAGATCATCCATGGGGCCATCGGTGAAAAATTCATCCCCTCACAAGCTCAGGGTGCCTCAGGTAGGTGCTAGGCTGTCCAGAGGGCTATCAGGGGCATCCCATGACCCAAGTTCTTCTTCCCACACAGCTGGGGCTGTGGAAAGCTCTCCCGACAGCGTTCTTTGGGGGTGGAGCCTTTAACTGCTAAGGCCCTGCTCTCCCAGCAGCCAGTTGCCTCCCTGCTGGTGGGGCAGGATGTGCTTCAACCTTCTAATAGCATCGCTGCCTGCAGGCTCCCAGCTGCAGCAGTCAGAACTGGACACAAATTCCTCTGGCCCTCGAAAAGCTACGCTGGAGGCAGCAACATGGACTGACCCTGTGGAGGTGGGCTTGGGGGTCTCCTGCTGCCAGGCAGGCCCTGTCACCCTTCTCCATTCCTGCCGTGGGGGCAGTCGTGCAGCCAGGGGCTGCAGTGCTGTGCTGCCATGCTCGCAGGTGGCTGTGGCGCCAGGCACCCCAGCAGCACGCTTGGCCTCCACGGTGCTGAGGGGCTCGAAGCGAGGCATGGGGTGTGGCATCTTCATGGATTGGGTGTATGAGAGCCACTGCCAGAGGAGCGGCTCTTTGGGAACCTCCCCAACTGCAGCCACACATACTTGCGTGGGCTGCATCCACAACAAGTGGCAGAGACTTCCAGAGTGTGGCTGTCAAGTGAGTGGAGATGGGGACATGGCAGGGTGGTCGCCAACATCCCTTCTGCACCCTGGAAATCTTTCCTTGGGTCTGATGATCTGGCTTTGGGGACTGGGGTGATCCCCCTGACCTGGCAGTCCAGGGGTGTTTTTCCAACCAAGATGATTCTATGATTCCTTTGGGAGAAGCTGTGTGATGGGGACAGGGGCTGCTGGATGAGGCCATGCCGGTATGGACCACCCAGCAAGGATGCTGCATCTGTGCTCCTGTTCCTTTTTTGGGACACTCACTCCCTTCACCCAGGGCCTGCCCAGAATGCCAGGCCATCTCCAGTTACTACATGCCTCACAAGTACCGGGTCTCTGATGTGCACGAGAAGGAGAAGCTCATCCAGGCGCAGATGGGTGCTTGGCACGGTGGGCACCGGGCTGAGGGCTCCGTACTGCCGCAGGAGTTCCTGCTCACAGCTGGGCTTCGGATCCCACAGGAAGATCTGGTGCAAGCTCTTCATGCAGAGCCGCAGCCACTGCCCGTCCAAGTCAGACTGCACCTACCTGCACGAGCCACCCCGGGCCGGCGGCAGCACAGCGGCAGGGCCCTGCGATGCCCACCATAAGTGGGGGGCTTGTCCCGGCGCTGGGGCACAGCAGAGCCATGCGGTGCAGCTCAGGATCAGCGCTCACCCTACAGGAGAGTGCTTTTGTGCTGGAGAGCTCTGATGAGGAGGATGAGGTCCAATGAGGAGGATGTGTGCTCAAATGGGCTGTCAGCCTGACAGAGATGGGCTTCTGGTACCCTTTTCTCCACCCGGGCCATGAGGTGCCCCACTAGGCCTGGGTGCTGCTAACACCAAGGAAATCTCTTCAGGTGGGGTTCAATGCACAGGGGTGGGCTGGGTGCTGGGGGGCAGGGTTGGGGGGTTCGGTGCACAGGGGTGGGGGCACAGGCCGTTACTGCACGGGGGGCGGAGGGAGCCGTGCGGCACTGTTTTAAGCTGCTTTTAACCAGACCTGGAACGCTTGAAATAAACCGGCATGGGCTACGGAAGGTAGCGCTGCCGGCAGACTCTCCTTCCCGGGGAGGGCCACGCCGATCCGCGGGCGCCCGGAGGGGTCGTGACGGCCAATCCCGTGGCGCGGTAATTTGCATACGCAGCGCGTAAATTTGCGTACGTGTCGCACTAATTTGCATACGTGGCGCGCTTTTCCGGGGGCGTCGGGCCCGGAAGTGGCGCATGCCTCCGGTCCCGGTGGAAGGCGTCTCGCGGAGGCCGGCAGCGGACACCCTACCCTCCGCGGCCGCTCCGTCTGCTCCCCGCGGTGACAGCCCGGCTGGGTTTACTAGGAGCTAGTAACCTGGACACGGCGGCGATCGGGGCCCGGCGCGGCCAGCACCGGTGCCCCGGGGGGATGTCGAGTGGATTTGTTCCTGGAGGAGGGGCCCACCGCTGGGTAAGGAGACCCTTGCCGACAGCACTTCCCCCTTTCGCCTCCCCCGGGAAGGCAGCAGAAGAGAAGTGTGGACAGCAGGTTGAGGGAGACTCTCCTCCCGCTCTGCCCTGTCCTAGTCAGGCCACATCTGGAGTCCTGGGTCCAGTTCTGAGCTCCCCAGTTCAAGAGAGACAGGGAACTACTGGAGAGAGTCCAGTGGAGGCTCTGAAGATGCTGAAGAGGGGCCTGGAACAGCTCAGTGAGGAGCTCTGTGAGAGCCCTGGGGCTGGGCCTAGGGAAGAGCAGCTCCAGAGAGGATCTGCTTAATGCTCAGCAAGAGCTAAAGGGTGGGGGGCAAAAGGCTGGGGCCAGACTCTTCTCAGTAGTGCCCAGTGACAGGACAAGGGGCAGTGTGCACAAACTGGAAGCCAGGAGGTTCCACCTGAACAAGAGAAGAAACTTCTTTGGTGTGAGGGTGCTGGAGCCTTGGAGCAGCTGCCCAGAGAGGTTGTGGAGTCTCCTTCTCTGGAGAGCTTCCAACCCCCCCATGTCATTGTGCTCCTGGGCAAGCTGCTGTGGGTGCCCCTGCTTTAGCAGGGAGGTTGGGCTGGATGATCTCCAGAGGTCCCTTCCAACCACACCATGCTGGGTTTTTATGATGAAGGAGCTGTGAAGGAAATGAGGTTTTAGAAGGCCCAGACTAGCTCCAGATCCTCTGTCCTGACCATGTTCTCCAATAATCCATCTGCATCCTCAGTGATGAGAGAACCATGGATTCTGCCTGAATGCAGGTGAGGAGGGCCTCAAAACTGCAGCCTAGTCTTCTACCAAGAAGTGATAGGATAAGAGGAAATAGCCATCACACTGTGTGGTGGAGAGTTTAGAGTTGGACATGAGGAACGATTTCTGCTGCCCCTTTGTGGTTATCAAGGCCTGGCCCCAGGCCCTGCCCAGAGCAGTGGTGGAGTCCCCCATCATTAGAGGGGTTTCGAGACACTGGAGAGGTGGACCTGAGAGCCATGGATTAGCAGTGACCTGGTAGTGTTGGTTTAAGGGTTGGACTCGATCCTAATGATCTTCTCCAACCCGAACAATCCTGTGACTCTTGCAGGTGGCTGTGAGCTCCCCAGCAACAATGCAGCCCCCCTGGCTGCAGAGCCTCGAGAAGCCCTGTCGCCTGCTGCTCGCCACGCACGTCGCCTCCAGCTCTGCGGGACCCTGGCTGCCCTCCAGATGCTGCAGCGAGTCCAGGGCTGGGTGAGGGACCCGGCAGGCATTTCCCTGGCAGACCTTCACTCGAGGCCCTGTTTCTGAGGAGCCCACACTGAAGGGTTGGAGGAGACCTTGGCTGTGTGAGTGGCTGTGTTCCCACAGCTCAGTGCTTCTGGGGAGCTTTGGCACGTCAGGCGCTCAGTTTGGCACCGTGCAGCCTTATACTTGCCCCTGCAGCAGCCTGGGTGTGAAGGATCGCAGCAGGGACCTGCTGGTCTCCTAGCCTGTGTCTGGAAACTGTTGAAGGCATTTACTGCCTCCTCTCACTTCCCAGTCCCACCTGAGCCAGCTCCATGGGGCAGGCTGGGCAGTAAGGACCTGGGGGTTTGCTCTGATCTGTTGCTTTTCCCTTTCTCCAGCAAACCACGGCTGCTACTGCTCCCTGTCCTCTGCCAGAGGAACCTCTTCTCCCTGCTTCTTGTGGTGCAAGCTGTGGTGCCAGCTGTCTGCCTCAGCCAGCTGCTTCAGGCTGTGGAACAGGACTCCCATCTAGATCCCTGGGTACAGATGCTGAAAAATTTGCTCCGACAAGGACCAAGGGGAGGGGAGTGCTCCCCACCTGCTGCTCCTTTGTCTTCTGCATGCCAGCAGCAGCTGAAGTGGCTGTGCCAAAAAAATCACCCAGAACAAATTCAGAGGGCCAAAGGAAGACTGAGCTGGGTGCTTCAGCAAGGAGCCCAGTGTGGCTGCTGGGGGGGTGGGGGCTGACTCCATGCCTCAAGGTGGGCAATGCAAGAAAGTGTCAGAGGGAGAGAGCCTGGAGTTGAACGAGAGGGAAAGAAGAGAGGTACTTGGAGGGGAGGCAGCCATTTGAACCCCTGGGAGCACAGGAGGCTGCAGAGTGTGGCAGAGTATGGAGGAAGAGATTCCTGAGGACCCTTCAGGGGATGGATCTGCTCAGAACCTGGATGAGTCTGTTCCAGAAAGCTCCCAACAGGAAGTGCCAGGGAGCCCACGAGGACTTCCCAGGCAGAGCAGGCAGTGGAAGTCCAGTCATTTCTCCAGGTACTGGGGTGGGATTGCTTTATTCCTCCCAGCCAGTGAGCCTTATACAGCCTGATTTCTGTTCCTTCATCTTATTATTTCTCAGACACATGGACAAAGGCTGAAAATGCTGCTGCAGAAAGAGTCCAACGTAAGTGGGTTGCTGCCACCCCTCTCCTGAGCTGATGTTCTAAACAGGCTCTGCCAGGGCCTCTGGAAGGGAAGGAGTGGGGTGGGTTTCCTGGGGATGACTGACTGGAGGTGGGATAAAAAGACCACTACTGGGCTCAGGAAGTAAAACCTTCCCCGCCTTGCAGGGATTCTGTGATGGACAAACTGTGGGTCAGTGCTGCTGAAGCAGGAGGGTGTGGGGAAGAGAAAAGGCTTGGAGCTGTGCTGTGTGGGTTGCTTTGTCTGATCTGCTACTCAAGGACCACATATCCTTTAGCACTTGGAGCTGAGCATCCCTGCTGAGCTGCACACCTTGATCCCGCCTGCTCTCCTGGCCAGGTGAGCCTCAGCATCCTTGCTGCAACTGTGGGTGCCATGGAGAGCCTCCTGCTGTCCCTGATGCCCCTGTGCCCTCTGCTGTCTCCCAGCTCGAGGGGCTGTGCTCCTTTCTCCAGCTCTCCACGTGCCCAGAGCACCTCCTGGTGCGGTTCTGCCGCTGGCTGCTGGCTCTCAGCCCTGACCTCAGCTACACCAGTGCAGCCATCTTGGCAGAGCAGCTTTTCCTCAGGCGGGTAAGTGTGAGGGCAGCAGAGGTTTCCTGCACCCCACTGCCCTTACTGCCATTCCCATCTGCCTTTTCTGTCCCTAGGTCCTGTCCCTCAGCCAGCCCCCCTCTCGCCACCTCATGGCTGCCCTTGCTTCGTTCTGCTCCAAGTATTCCCAGCCCTTCTGCCGGGTCCTGGTGGCTGCAGTCCTGCGGGAGCCAGGACAAGGTGCGAGGGCTTGCATCAGGCACAGCTGCTTCTGGAAGCAGCTGAGGGAGCTGGAGAGGGACCAGCAGGAAGGGAAGGCCCAGCAGGAAACATTTATCATCCAAAATGTGTTAGGAACCATGGAAGAATGGTGCTGGTTTTAATCTAGGCAGGAGAACACTTGGGAGTTAGGATGTGAGGTAGGTTTACCAGTGGGAGGCTGGCCTGGATTCAGCAGCAGTCATCCCAGGGGACCTGCATGGGCTAGAGGGTTTCTGACAGCTCCTCATGTTGTGGCCAGAACTGCTCACAGGGGTGGCTCTGCAGGCTCAAGAAGAGGGGGTCCCTTATCAGCATCCTCTTTCCTAGGGATTGATGCTAATTAAACCCCAGTGCAGACAGCAAAGGAAGCTGGATTCTTCTGAACAGTAGAAGAGGCCACAACAAGGTTTCTGTGTGCCCCAACTGGAATGCACCCCTATGTAAAGGGGTGCCCAGGGAGGGCTGGGTTCATGATTTGGCAGCCTCATCGAGACAGTCCTCCTGCTTTGCTCTTGCAGGCATTGAGCAGACCAAGCTGGTGTGTGAACTTGTGAGGAGGTGCCTGGAGTCCAGACTGCCTGCAGCTGTGCTAAGGTAAAAGATTGCAGGAGTCGGAGTTCCTGCCTTGGCTTGTTGTGCCTGCCTGTATGGGTCCAGGTGCTCAGGAGCACCAGAGAGGCATTTGGGTGTCGCATGTCCTCTCTGTCCTTTGCAGCCAAGTCCTGGAGTGTGCCTTTGTCAGAGAAACTCCTGCCAGTATGTGCAGGCCGTCTGGGACGCAGGTGAGGGGATCCTCCTTGTCCACCCTAGTTTCCTTGCCATCTCCAGCAGTGCTGGAGCAAGGACCAGCTCCTCTTGGTCGTGACTGTCTTCCAGGAGGTGCTGCCACCCAAGCTCTTGGATCTCCTGATCCTGACTCTGTGCCGCCAAGCCCCAGCCTTTAACCACATCACTGAACTATACCAAGCTGGTGACAGCTGTGCTCACCATCTACCAAGAGCCAGGTGAGGAAGACTAGTTTTGAGACTGCTGGGGCTGCAGCTGACTCAGCACCTGGCCCAAGGGGGTCTCAGGTGGGCTCCCAGAAGTGCAGCAATCTGAGCTCCTTGCTCCTCTCCATCCCAGGTCACCCCAGCCCACCGGAGCAGTCTGGCTGCTGCTCTGGATTGGAACAGTGCAGTGCTCAAGAAATCACTGCAGGCTGTGCTGGAAGGAGCCACATGAGATGGGGCCAGGAGATCTTTCATCGAGGATGGCAGGCTCCATACTCTTCATCTGGCCTAAGTGCTGGCAGAAGCCCATACCAGGGAGTGGTTGGCGTGGAGTTCCCTTGTCTGATTTCTCTCCTCTTTCTCTCTCTCCTCCTCCCAGGTGAGGGAAACACAAGGCGATGGTGTCCTTGGGCAGAGGGTGCTGATTAGTGAGGACTGCAGCCCAGTTTCTTCACTGGGGATGTCATCAGCACAGTGAAGACTCCTGAGCATGGGCAGTGGCAGCACATGCTCTGGTTTGAGATGGCTGTCACTAGCAATGCTGTTGCAGCCCCACGCACACCCCAAGGCCAGACAAGCCTTTTCTTGGTTAAACATGAACAGCTTTAAATCATTCTCTCTGGGCCACCTCAGCGCCCCTCCTTGCTACACTCAGGATGGTGTCTTTCCAGTCTCACCTTCTGCCCTGCCACACTCAAGATGAGGGGGGGCTCCCACCCCACCTCCACCAAGGTGGTGGCACCCAGAGGAGGAGCTGGTGCAGGGGCTGGGCTGCAGGATGGCTCCTGACACAGCTGTCCTCTCCCACCCTCCCGCAGAGTGGGGCACCTCAAAGCCCTGGAATGCCCCACATCAGCACCAGGCCAGTGCGCATGAGGGGTGGCTGGGTCTGAGCATTGCCTGCAGGTGGGATAACTGCTTAAACTTCTGGAATGGTTTGTGCCCAAATTGGTGAGGTGTTTTTAATCAGGAAAGCAAAAATCTGTAGTTTCTGCACTCTGACTGGAGTAAGCTGACATACAAGTAGCAGATGAGCATCCTGGAGGTTGGGCTGCCCTGTTCTGGGTCTAAGGCTCACTGCTGTTCCTCCTCAGAGGAGCCACTGCCCGTTTCCCCTGCATGTTCCCTTACAACAAAGGTTTTCTCTTGAGCAGGTCCCAGATTGCCTAACTAGGCAGCAGGAAGCTGCAGGAGCAGCAGAAGCCCTTTGCCGCTTTCAGATCCTCTTTGGCGTGCTGAGTGTACTGGCTGACATGATGCCTGCGACCTTGCTCTGACAAGCATCCTCAGTAGATGCTGCAGCATTCGTGAGCCTCATCAGTCTGGTATCCCTACTTGTAACCAACCTCAGCCCACTTCTGGTTGAACATGGAGTGACACATATTTCCTGTCTGTCTGCACCCGTGCTCCTGATGGCTGAAGTGTATGATGCCTCCCAGCATCAGCCCTGCACAAAGCAGGCTGGGCCAGCCTGGCTGCAGGTCTACACAGTGCTGGCAGACCTCCTTTTGACAGCTTGGTAGCCAAGGCAGAGAGACATCTAGTTCAAAACCTTTGTATTTCAAGTGGTTTCTAGTGTTGCAGTGGCACAGAGCACCTAGCAAACAGGACCTTAGTCCTTAATGCCCTTAATAACATCACTGAATCAAGGCAGGAATTGATTTGAGGCTGTTTGAAGATAATAATTTTGGCCCAGGCTTAATTACTCAATCTTGGCTTGCAGGAACCAAGACATGGCTGGTATGTTTTGTGCACATCAGCCTTTTCTCTCCAGTCGTGAAGCCAGTTTCTGGATGGTGCAGCACTGATCTGATGGGTCATCTCTCTGGTCTGCTGGGATTTACAGATCTCAGTATGCAGGAGAATGACATTTGGATCAAGAGCTGGCACACTGGAATTTTCTAGTTGAAATTTGCTCTTTCTGTTTTGCTGAGTCCTGCAGGAAACCCTGCTCTGTGTGTCACGTTTCTGATTCTCCATGTGGCAATGATGACATTTCCTATTGCAAGGTATTCAGTGGTACAGTAATAATAAATGCTTCCACAGTGTGGCTGTTGCAAATTTTCTGTCCTCTATCCATGAAAAGCCCCACTGAAAACCTTATCTAGGCACCTTCTGGTGAGAGAACTGGGAAAATAAGGATGGGAGAGAGTGCTGGACTTCTGAAGCACTGCATACTTCGGGAGTGATTAAAAAGCTTATTTACATCTACAAAGGGAGAAGAGGCTTTAAAATGTTAGTGTGACATGATGCTGCTTTGTTGCTCATTAATGCCTGGATCCAGCCAGGGAATGAAACTGAAGCATTAAGTGATGCTCTTAATGCTGAGAGTGCAGATGTCTTTAAGCTATTTTTAGGTGACAGTGGACTGATGAAGCTTCAAAGTCTCTGTTGGCTAGAGGGACAAAGCCTCCAGGGAGCCAAATTGTTGATTTATTTGCATACCAGTGAGTTAAGGGCTGAGTGTGTTGAAGCTGTTGTAGAAATGCCCAAAATGGACACTGCCCTGATTGTCAAGGTCTGAGCCTGCTTTTGAGACTTTATTAGGCAGCAGGCCATGGTCATCACAGTTTCCCTGCAAAACTTCGTGCATGTGACCTCAGTGTCACTGTTCCCAGTCTGTGGCTGTTGGTCACAATAAGATGACCAAGGGAAAACTTAGCCAGAAGTCACCTGGTTGTCACCTTCCTGGTGTCCTTGATGAAGAGCTGGGAGCACACAGCTGCTGTGTATTATAGCACAGTGGGGAAGCCCTGGCATCTTTGTGGGCTGGGCATCAATAAATGGCCTGGAATATCCTGCATCTCCTCCTTGGTGGGTGCTTGGTTTTGTAGTGCTCACTAGGTCTCTTAGGCAAGCAGTCTCATTTTGACAGGCTGTTTCTTGGCTGCAGCTTGCACTTCTAGCTCAGCTGGAGATGCTGGGAGCTGCATTCGGGGTCAGCTTACGTGGTTCTTGCAAGAAACAGCAGTCAAACAGGGACTGGCTTTGCAAACTGCATTGGGAGTTCCTGTTGTGCTGGGAAGCATTATGCTGGCTTGTGGAAAGAGCCTTCTCTGCCCTGCTTTTGCTCTTGCCTGCAGTTTATCACATCCTGTGGATTCCTGTGGGATGTATGTGCAAGATATCAGTCAGGAGAATTGGAAGCAAACCTTGGAGATACCCAACACACTGAGGGAGCACTGCTTGCTTATGTGGTGGTTGGTAACACCCACACGGAAAACTTTGCTTTTGGCTCTTCTTGACCTTCGCAAGAACTTTAAGACTCATCCTGAGGGATGCCAAGGGGTGGATGCAGCATGAAACGTCAGCTTGGCTTTATAGATCAGCAGGGCTTTGTCCAGGAGAGGAGGGAGAGACAGCAGTGACTTTATTCTTGTGATGATTTATTAGCAGCACTGGTGAAGGGAAAGGTCTGAAGCTTGGTCTTAGCCCTTTGCTAGGCCTGGAATGTAGAAGGGCAGTGTCTCATTTTGGCCAGGTTGCTTGGGATATTTGGCAGTAGTTGCTTATCTGCTTCCTCTTCTGTTTGTAAAGATTTATGTCCTTCATGGCATGGAGGGGAATTCCCTTTCTGACTGATAAGGTGGGTTGGTTTTATATTAAATTAGTATCATGTGCTTGAAGGAATTATCTACCCACTCTGCTGCCTCCTTGTCCTCCCATGGTGATTTCTGAACCTGTTTCATGTCAAAATGCTGCTCCCCAGGGTGTGAATGCTCCACAAATGTTAAACATCAGATGTCAGGGCCACATAGGAGTTAGACAACTTTGATCCATGCAGCACCTTGCTGGAAAGGGCTGAAATTCAGCTGCTTTCCCAGCTTCTCACTTGAGGTAGCTGTGCTCCACTGGCAACCAGTTAATCCCCTGCACACAATCTGCAGTACACTGAGGCAGCTCCACATCAGACTCTGGTGTCTGTGACACAGACATGAGGCTGCTGCCAAGGAGGAGGCTCAGCAGCCTTCTTACTTCAATCTCGAATTTAGAACTGAACCCAAAGCAGCAAAGTGTCTCTTTCTTGTCTCTTTTTAGTTTGGTTTGTTTGTTTTTTTTCTACCCAGCCTTTTAATCACGATAAAAGGTTGTTCTCCCTTGGGCAGTCTGGTGGCTGCCAGCCCTCTGTCAGCTGGGCAGACCAGGGCAATGACAAGATGAATTTGCTGGAGGTGTTGCTGTCTGGTTGGGTCCCCTGCAGTGACCTAGTAAATCACATTTGCCGCATCAGCAGGAGCACTCAGTGTCAGACTGAGCAGCTTTCCTCTGAGAGGTGGATAATCCAGGTGACCTCAGGCCCTGAGATTTGAGCTGCAGTTCACCTCAGCTTCAGGAGGAGCCCTGGGAAGACACCGTGGCAACAGGCTGCTGTGTTGCTAGTGGGACCTCGCTGGAAGGAGACACGAGGGGCAAAACCAGAGCAGCAGCCCCTTCTCTGGGATGAGATCTTGCAGCAGGATCTTGTTCATCCTCACTGAACAGGGCTGTGCATGGGGAACTGGCTGCTTTTGCTTCTCTTGATGCATTACAACACATAGGTCGCAATCAGGTTTCTCCTAGGTTAAGAAGACAGAAAAAATCCTGAGTGCTTTTTAGAGGCTCTTTGATTGGGACGGTTTGCAACGCAGGGGACAGCCTCTTTCTGACTCCCTCAGCACCTGTGTGTGGGAGGGAATTGAGGAGATTTTGAGCATCAAAGCTATGTTCTGGTATGAAGAACCAACACAACAGTATCTTTAGGTCTCTATTACCCCTGGAGCAACTTGCTGCAGCTGTGGGCCAGCCAGGACACAAGAGCAGAGGCTATGGAAACTGATCTGCTGCCTGCCCAGTGCCAGGCTGCAGCTCTTGGGGAGGAAGCAGGGTGACTGTGGGGGCCGAACAGGATGAGGCTGTGTTGATCACAAGGCACTGGTAGGTGTAAAGGTGCCCATCCAGCATCCTTTTGGTTTTGCTAGCTCTGTCTGCTTAGCACCATGTTCTGAAGGTGCTTTTACTTCCTTGCCCTGCTACAGGAGTCTTGGCTGTGGGCTCTGTTGAGGAGAGATCTTGAGCTTGCGTAGAAAAAGCTCTCAATAATGGACTAAACCCACGTGCCTAAGCAGAGCCTGCAGACATGGGGAGGTCCTCAAGGAGGGGAATAGCACTGGGGTGTTGGGGTGCCGGGCTCAAGCCCAAAGTGAAGAGTGGCTCATCAGTCTGGGTCCTAATTTTCCAAATGACTTCACACCTGGCAAAATTTGTCTGCATTCCAAGATACCAACGAGTCTGGGAAACCCACGGAGCACTGGAAGCACTGGAGAGAAGGAGCATTGGGAAAAGCTGTGTCTGCTCTGCATTGTGCAGTGCTGCACAGCAGCCAGGCTTGGCTGCCTCTGTGTGGATGTGTCTCATCCCACTGTGGCACAGCTCCTGCTTCAAAGCTGCAAATGGGGCCTCTCAGCCCCTCCGTCTGCTTCCTCACCTTAGGCCACGTCCTGCTTTCTCAATAGATGGACACGAGACTGGGCCACCCCTGCTCTAGGGCTGAGAGCTATCTTTTGCTGACTGATCTCTCAGGGCTTATGCAGTTTGCCAGACCCCCAGAGGGCTTGCCTTGTTCCTCATTGTGCATCGCAGTCCCCAGGCACGGGGAGACTAGCAGGAGCTTCTGCATGTAGCCTGGTCCTCTGTAGTGCTGAGCATTGAGTTTGACTCCATGTAAGCTCATTAGGGGAAGAAAGCAGCTTTAGAGGATGTGAGGGATTTGGGCAAAGAAGTCGGGCAGGAGCAGGGGAGGTGATGGCTGGGTGAGAAGTGGGGCTGCTAAGAGGGTAGGAGGGATGGGAGTTTCCCAAATCATCAAATATGATGCTACAGGAGCTCCTTATCAGCCATTCTGCTTTAATTTGCTGCTGTCTCTTCCATGAAGTCATTTGGGGATCCCCCATCTCTGTGGAGATCCTGAGTGCCATCATTCTGCCCTGAGTCTCCAGCTAAGGAGATGCTGAGACTCATCTCTGCTCCGCTCTGCAGACACTGGGCACAGAGGCAGCAGGTTTGGGCTCTCCTGACTCTGGGTCCTAGCTCTCACCTCCAAAATATGGGTGCAGGATCTGGCCCCACACCAAAGGCAGAGGCCTCTTGGCTACCGTTCGGCCCTCCCCGGCCGCAAGCAGGGAGCTCCCAGCTGTTCTCAAGCATGTCCTTTAAAGGCCTTCTCGCCTCCAGCTCTTCCCTGGGCACATCCTTCTGCCTCAGGACGACTTCACTTTCCCCTCTGGCAGAATCTGCCCGCCTGCAGCTTGACCGTGCGGGGCCCCGCACCTCTTGACCCACCATCTGCCAGCCACGCAGCCTTCCCTGACCCACTCCTGGCTCTGCCAGGGACCATACAGCGCTGAGTGCCGGGTCCGAGCTGGGTGATCCTGCGTCTGCCTACAGCTGCTTGAGACAAGTTCAGGCTGGTAACGACCTGGGGAGCATTTGGTGGAGCCACCAAGGCGAGGGACAGTGCTGGGGCTGGCTGCCGGGGGTTCTGGGTGCCACGCTGGGCAAACGAGCTGCTTGTGTCTGTGCTGTCATCCGTAAAACAGAGCCAAGGAGCAGCTGCAAGGCTGCCTGAGCTGCAGCTCTCCCTGCCACAGAGCTTTGCAGCAGGGACCAGCCCCTCGGAAAACTGATGAGTTTTGACTGGTCCTTGGTGGGCTTCCAAGCCCTTGGATGGAGGTGTCAGGGACAATTTCCAGGGTATAGGCATGAAGTGGACTTGCTGTGGCAGATGCAGAGTGCTGGTGGCTTTATCACTTCCATCAGGGCTGAGCAGGCTCTGGGAGATGTTGATGGCCTCATTTGGCATGGGGGCAAGGCTTTGCACAGGCATGTAAGGCTTCACCCAGTCCCTGCTCTCTGTCCTCTTCAAATTCTGCTGCATTCTGTATCCCAGATGAAAAAAAAAAAAAAAAAACATTTCCTCTGCCCCATATCTGCATGGGTGTGGGCATGGGCATGCACATGGGCACAGCTTCCAACATGACGTCCTGCAGGAGAGTTGCTGCTACGGAGTCACTTCACCATGGGCTAGGAGCGTGACTCTGTGGACTTTCTGCCAGCTTCTTCTGAGCTTTAAAGATTCCAAAACAGCTTAAATGAGATGTCCAAACTCTCTTGGCCTCAGGAGTCTCTTACATTTGTCTATCTGGGGACCAGCCTGGCTCAGGAATCACTATCCCCTGCTTAGGGTACAGTGGGCTGCTCCTGCTCTGCACTGGGTGCTCACACCTGTGGGTGAGTGCAGACACCTCTGACCTAGGGAGATAACCCACATCAGCAGGCCCTAGGCAAGGGCTCAACCCCGTGGGAGGGAAACAGGGCGGGGTGGCTAGCAGGTAGGTCCACCCTCAGCGCTGCACAGAAATGGGGCTTGTGTTCAGTCCCTTGCTCACCTCGTCCAGTGCCCACTTGGATCCCAGCAGCATCCCCCCTGGATTGCAGCAGACCTCCCCACTTCTTTTCCCACAAATGCTGCCACGCTGAGTAGAGGTGCTCAGAGCTCCTGCTGGGTGAGAAAAATGCTTTAAGAATATAACATTTAGAGGCGTTCTCCCATCTGTGCTCAGCTAATGTGTGCCTCTCGTGCTAGATGTGCAGGCCCTGCAGCTCTGCAAATGAAGCCGCTTGCAGGGGCCTCGCTGGGAGAAGGGCAGGAGGAGACCCAGGGACGCCAGTGGCGGCAGCGACAGAGGACAAGCTGCCAGCCCAGCCCCTTGCCTCGGAGGTATGTGCATGAAGAGCTCCCGCCGTGTTCTCAGGGTGCTAACAAGGATGGGGACAACGGTGCCAGGCAAGGGGGGGATGCTGATGGGAGCATCACCCAACTCTGAAGTACTGAGTAATATTTTGGCACAGCAGCCCCTTCTCCTGTGACCTCTGCTCCCAGGGAATGATCCTCAGGCTTGCAGGGAGGAGAGGGAAAAAACTGTTGTAGCACTGTCCAGAGCTGGGAGCAGTTTGGGGTTCAAACCCTTTCCCAGATGGGCGCTGAGCTCCAGCACAAGGCTTCAGAGGACTGATTGCACAGCAGCTCCTGTATCTCCATGCGCCTCTGCCTCACCTGATTTGCCACCCCCATCATGTTCCAGCATCCCCAGCCCCAGTGAGCAGGGCTGCTGCAGAGCTGCCAGACTCTGTTGCACCCAGGACAAGAGTTTGGGGTGGTGAGGTCATCCTGATTTAAGAGGCAAGAGCATGGGCCAAGGCCTGCTGTCCCTGTGGTGGCGTGAGATGACACCTGAGCTCTGCCAGCAGCGTGTTTGTTGTGGTGCTTGCAGCGAGGTCTGGCTTGCAGCTAGGGCCAAGAAAACTAAACCCTGATGTGTGGCAGCCACAGAAGCAGATGGGGCTGCTCTGCCCGTGTCAAGGGCAGCAGGGATGGACAGAGATGAGGACAGGCTGCAGAGGATGCTCAGAGAGGACCCAGGTCCAGAGCAGCATCCTGTCAAGGGATGGCAGAAGGAGTGGGATGCACCCTCTGCTGCTGGAATTCCTTTGGACCTTATTCTGGTTTCTCTCTGCAGGGAGCAGCAGGTAGAGCTGCCCAGACTCTCCGTGTCTCCAAATGAAGGTAAAGGCATCTCAGGCTGGGAACAGGGGCAAAGGGATGAGTTTTACATTCTCCCTTCCATGAGCACCATTGCATGGATCCAGAAAGAGACTGTCCCACAGCCCAGCAGCACTCCCCTTCCAGCCCTGGCACCCCAACCTCGATCTCTCCTCCCCCTTCCCTGGCCCAGGCTGGCTGCAGTCCCCTTAGACACACAGGGGTATTCTGGAGAGCAGTTGCCATCCTGTACCTCCTGAGAGCCTGCAGAGATGCTAGTGGTGCTTTTAGGTGTCCCCTGAAGTAGTGCCACATTGGAGGGAGCGTGCTGCTGCCCAGCTCCCACCACCCTTTCTGACTCCAGGGAGGATGAGCAGTCCCCATGGGCAGCCAGACAGGGCTCTGGCCAGGAGTGAGCAGAGTGTGGAGTGCATGGAAGAGGTGAGAATGAGGGGAGGGTGATGGGTTGGAGGCCTCTTCCTTCTGTGACCCCTTGGGCTTGACTGGACCCCCAGATGCTTGATGCTGCTCTTTTTGGGGTGTGTCCAGCATGAGGTGAGTGGGTTGCTCTGATAGTGTCCTTCTGCCCTTCAGGTACCAGGCATGGACAAGCAGAAGCTGGCTGTACATACTGGGGACAGTGATGGGACCGAGGCAGGTGGGTGAATCCCCATCCCACACCCTAGCTGAATCCTTTTAGGAGAAAGCATGAAGCAGTTGGGGATGAGTGTGGGAAGAGTGTGGCCTAGTGGGGTTTGGTGGGCTCCTTTGGAGGGGACGTGCAGAAGGCGGCCTGGCCTGGGAGGACCTGCAGCCCCACTGATGCTGGAGGAAGGACTGGGACAGTCCCACACTGTGGACATCTCCCTGCTGGGTCAAGAGAGCAGACAGAGAAAAAGGTGCTGAGGAATAGCCTTCATGTGTGGTCTTTCCCACGGCTTTGCTACCTTCCTGCAGATGTAGAAACCCTGGAGGAGCCACTGCTGAGTCTTCCCAGTGAGCTGTTGGTGCTGGAGAGATTAGGCTTGCACAGGTAAGACCGGTAAACACCTGCATCCCTGAGGGAATATGGGACAAGGGGTACATGTGGTCCAGGGACTGGACTTTCCTTTTTTCACTGCACAAGACCTGCTCTCTAGGCAAAGCATTTTCAGTGTGTGGTCCCCATGGTGCCTCCAACCCTGAGGGAACTTATCTTTCTGCAGGGCAGCTTTGACAGAGCAGGATGTGGAGGTGAGGACTACCAGGTGGGCGGAGGAAGGAGGGCAGAGATATGGACATTTTGCTGGCTCACAGTCCCAGGGCTGTCCCCTGCTCCTGGCCACCCTCCAGGCACTGCAGTCTCCTGGCAGCTGCCTTACAAATCCCTCACCTGGTGATGCTGTTGGCATTTAATGGCAGCTGCATTTCCACAGCTTCTGTGTACCCAGCAACCCCACAAAGTGCTCTGCAGCTCACCCAGATGTCCTCAGCCGGGGAGGTGGCAGAAGATGTGCTAATAAAAATAATTTTCCTGTGAGTGCCAGCACTGAGTCAGGCCCCACTGCCAGCCAGGACCTGCAGCAAGTGCCAGTGTCTCCCTGGTGTCTGCTCTTGCCAGGAGGACCTGGGATTTCCACACGTTGTCAGCTGTGTCTTGCTCAGGCAGGCAGCTCACAGCGATTGTGCCCAGCATGCAGCAACCTTATAAGCAAGTTCTAATTATCCTTAGTACTGTCCTGCTTGGTGGTCTGTCTGTGCCTTGGAGACAGTAATGTGTGGCCCTGGTGGCTTCCCCTTCACCCTGTTTTCTACCTCTTGCCCTCTCACCCCACAGGCAGCCTTTGCCCACCTTGCTCTGGCTTTTCGCTGTGACATGTTCACTCTGCAGCAACGAGTGCAGGTGGAGAAACGGGCACGGGATGCAGCAGAGGAAAATATCCAGGAGGAGCTGGGGCAGTGCCATGGTGCCCTGGAGGTAAGTGGGCACCAGAGCACGGTGATGGCATCTGCTGACAATGAGACAACTCAAAATCCTGGCTCTCACAGCTCCATCCTCTCCTTCTGTGATACCATGACCAAATGGATAGATGAAGGCAGAGCTGTGGATGTCACACACCTTGACTTCAGCAAGGCTTTTGATACTGTCTCCCACAACATCCTCATAGAAAACCTCAGGAGATGTGGCACAGACTGCTGGTCTGTGAGGTGGATTGAAAACTGCTTGACAACAGAGTTCAGAGAGTTGTCATCAGTGGCACAGAATCAAGTTGGAGGCCTGTAACAACTGGTGTTCCCCAGGGACCAGTATTGGGTCCAGCTTTGTTCAGTATCTCCATCAACAACCTGGATGAGGGCACTGAGTGCACCCTCAGCAAGTTTGCTGATGATACAGAACTGGGGGGGGGGGCTGACACCCCTCAGGCTGTGCTGCCATCCAGTGACATCTGGACAGGCTGGAATGTTGGACAAAGGCTAACCACATGAAGTTCACTAAGGATAAGTGCAGGGTCCCACATATGGGGAGGAATAACAACAGGAAGTAGTACAGGTTGGGGCTGCCCTAGTGGAGAGCAGCTCCGTGGAGAAAGACCTTGGGGTGCTGGTGGGCTGCCAAGAGAGCCAATGGCAGCCTGGGGGGCATCAGGGAAAGTGTGGCCAGCAGGGCTAGGGAGGTGCTTCTCCCCCTCTACTCTGCCCTGCTGAGCCCACACCTGGAATACTGTGTCCAGTTTTGGGCTCCCCAGTTCAGGAGAGACAGGGACCTGCTGGAGAGAGTCCAGTGGAAAGCCGTGAGGATGAGTAAGGGACTTGAGCGTTTTTCCTATGGAGAGAGACTGAGAGCCCTGGGGCTGTTTAATCTGGAGACAGCTGAGAGGAGATCTGTTCAATGCATACAAATATCTGAGGGGTGGATGGGGCCAGTCTCTTTTTGATGGTGAGCAGCAATATGACAAGGAGCAACGGGTACAAATTGGAACAGAGGTTTCACCTCAAGATGAGGAGAAACTTCTTTACAGTGAGGGTGGCAGAGCCCTGGAGCAGAATGCCCAGAGAGGTTGTGGAGTTTCCTCTGGAGACCTTCAAAACCTGCCTGGACGCATTCCTGTGCGAACTACCCTGGGCGATCCTGCCTTGGCAGGGAGGTTGGACTGGGTGATCTCTGGAGGCCACTTCCAACCTCTAAAGTTCTGTGTCTCTGTGATTCCACAGAAGCTGAGCCCATTCTGCACCGACATGGGCTGCAAGGAGACACTGGAGCAGCTACAGTACAGCCTGACTGTGCTGGCAGCTGCTGTTGAGCGGGCAACCAGAGCTGCAGAGAAGTTGGGGGCTGTACATCAGGTCTGTGCATCTCTTGGGAGACCCCCCACCAGGGCTGGGAGGGCTGGAGGGTGCTGCAGCTGGGCTTGGGGAACCAGTGCTGGCACTGACCTCATGTTTGCATGTACCAGGCTGCAAAGGATCTGCCTGCCCTTAGGAGCAGGCAGGACATGCATTTGCACTCCCCAGCTGGAGGCACTGATAAGATACACAGTGAGGGGCTGGTAGGCTCCTTCGGGACTGGGAGATGTGGGGCCTGATCCCCCATCCTGCCTGCCTGCAGGAGGCCCGGATGAGCCGAGCAGCAGAGGTGATGGTTCAGCACGTGGAGAACCTGAAACGGCACCGCCTGCGTGAGCACACGGAGCTGGAGGAGATGAAGCGCCTGATCCAGCAGAACTCCCACAACCGGCAGCTGGCAGAGACCCAGGGTGAGGTGGGCTCTGCACCAGGGCCTGCATGGGCTGGCATTCAGTCCCAGAATTCCCCAGGGGGTCAGTATGATCCCATGCTGCAGAGCTGGTGTGTTGTGCAAGCTCAGGATTGGGGGTGGGTGACAGCTGGGACAACTGGGACTGATGATGACAAATGTGAGGGGCCAGTGTAACAGCAGACACAGTGTGAGAGTAGGTGCTGGAGGCTGCAGAGACATCATTCCACAGCCCAGCTGGGAACGTGGGGCAGAAGGGCAAGGCGCACACAAAGGACACTCTGTCCCTGGATGCCAATCCTTACACACCCCATTGCTACACATGCAAATGAAGTCCCCCTGGTCCCCTGGGGCACCTTGGAGACTTGTGCCAAGCACAGAGCACATGGGCAGGACAGCTTTCAATGGGAGAGAAGTTTGCAACCATCTGTGCATCCCTCTGAATTTTGGAAGGTGACATAAAGCAGCTTCATTTTGCCACCAGATGACATGGAGCCATGGCTGAGGCCTCATCCTCTGATGCGAACCTTCCAGCAGGTAACTGGTCCCAGTTCAATGGCACTGGAGTCCCCTCCGCAGCCATGCCCTGCTGCTCTTTCTCACCCAGTGGTCCCCGCACTCTTGCTAGTCCCTGGACAACGCCACTCCTGCCAGCTGCTTGCTGCAGATGAGGTCTGCTAGAAATTGCCAGAGATGAGGCAAAAAGTAGGGATAGCCTCAGAGGGTTGTGAGGAGACAGGCTGCCCAGGGATGAGGAGTTCTCTGCTTTGCAGGGTCATTAGCACCAGAGCTGCAGGCTTGGCTGTTCTCTAGCACCAGCTCAAATCTGGCACCGATTCCCCAAAAGCTCAAGAGGTAGGGGAGTGCTCGGGGAGGGGCCTATGCCACCCTGCCAGCACAGCTTGAAGCAGTAAGGACAAATGCAAACCTTCTGGTTTTGACCTCCTCTCATCTCCTCTCAGCTTTGCCTCATAGCTCCAGGGCTGGTGGGATGTTGGAAGTGGCCTTTCTCCTTGGTGTCCCTTGCTATGCTGGGGAGGCAACAAGAGTAGAGGGGACAGGAAACAAAGGGAGGCAGTTGGCACAGTGCTCACCCTCAGCCACTCCATTGCAGGGGTCTGCCCGCCGCAGAGTCAGCATTGCCGTCATCCCCAAGCAGCTCTTGGTAAGGACATGGGCAAGGCGGGGCTGGACAGGAGCTGTGCCCTGCTCTCAGACATGTCACCAAGCTCTGTGCTACTGAGGGGCTGGGTTCCCCCTGATGCCCCCTTCGGCCTCCAGCCAGGTCCCAGCCAAGCAGCCCCAGCTGGTGAGCTGGAGAGGGCCCAATGCCAGCACAGCACCCAAAGGTAACCATGCTGGGTGGCAGAGGCCACATCACCAGCTGCTGCTGGCCGATGGAGCACAGCACCTCATCCCCTCCCTCCACAGGAGCAAGCTGGAGCTGCAGGGTCAGAGCAGCACTGTGACTGAGGAGTTGGCAGCAGAGGTGGACAGCAGAGGTTCAAGTGCAGAGGTCACGGAGCCAGAGCAGCTTGGGCATACGTGAGCACCACCCTGTGTGTGCCCAGCATCCCCCCCACAGCTGGTGGACTCTCTGTGGTCCCATATTGGCCAGCATATGGGAAATGTGCTGGGAGATTTGTTGATGGAAGCTGAGATATTGTTTGGCTGCCCAAACTCAGTTCTGCTCTGCCTCAGCTTCTGCAGTACATTGCAGTCACCCGTGCCCTCCTCAGGCCTGTTTCATTTGGATTTGCAAAACAGCCAGTGAAGTTTGGGATGGAGTCAAACTCCTTCTTCATCCCCAGCTGGGCTGGAGATGGGGTTTGCTCTCCCTGCCTGGAAGACAAGTGTCCCTGGTCACCTTCTCTCCAGGTCCAAGGGGTCTCCAGGAGAGCTCTGGCAGCCGTGGTTGTTCTTCCCGCAGCACTACTGGGTTTTCTTCTGGCTGCTTCTCTTGAGCATCACTTTCCTCGTCCTCATTCACATCCTGGAGCTGCAATCGCTGCAGCCTGCAGCATCGCCCAAAGCCTAGCCAGAGCCGGGAGGCAGCTGGGAGGTGTTCCCTCTCCATCACTGCTCCTGCCTCACACCATGGAACACCAAAACGCTAGAATAATAAAATTGGAGGAAAACCAAGGAATTGTAATGCTGGAGCAGGGGGGCACAGGCCGTGCTCAGACCTAAGGTATGGTTGGCAATTCCTTAGTGGTGCAAGGGGCTCAGGGAGCTGCAGGCACCCTAACTAATGCTGTGAGTTTGCTTGTTCTCTTGGCTGGGGACAGACCAGGCTGCCCATGGCCAGTAGGTCTGCATCAGAGCTGTGTCCCACCGTGCTGGCCAGGTGCCCTCTGCCACGGCACCTTCTTGGTCCCTGCTGTAATTGAAGATCTAAGGCTGCTCTGTTGCTGCCCGCGGCACAATGCTGGGGATGGAAGGCGCGGGCCAGCGCTCAGACTTCCCCCACGGCACCGCGGAGGCCTCACACACGGAAGGAGCCCACCGGCGGCTCGCAGCCCCAGAACTTGCGTGGGCTTCCTCGTGCCCGAGCCCAGCAGCTCCGCAGCAGGCTGGGTGGGCTCAGCGCGTTCCGGCCGAGCTAAGGTGGAGAGGTCCTTGGGGGAGGGGCGGTGGGGTGTCTCCACGAGGACCGCCAAGAGGAGGCCCGAGGGTGCGGTGGGAGAGAGCGACGGAGGTGCTGAGCTGCCCGGCCCCGCTCACCGCGGCCACGGAGACTCCGCCCGCTGTGGCAGCTCGCCCCGTGTCCCTGAGTCACCACGGCCCCAGCGTCGTGACACATTATCTCCGTGTGTCCCCGGCCGCGAGCCCCTTCGTCGTGACGCCGACCCCAGCATGTGCCCAGCGGCCAGCAGTAACCAGAGGACGTTACCATCAGAAACCAGCAGCGATCTGCGGTGACCCCGGCGACTCCATCCTCTGCCCCAAGGTACCTTGACCCCGGCGGCTCCATCCTCTGCCCCAGGGTACCTTCGTCCCACCGAGGTTATTCCTATCCGGGATCCCATCTGGAACGTAATCCCAAAAGTTTTCCAGGAGGGCTGTGGTGATTTGGGACAGAGGTCAGGGATCCGGGCTGGCATCGAGCAGGTCCCTTCATGCCCACAACTCCCTTCTGGCCCCTTTTTCTAGCTGGGGGGGAAGGAAGTGGCCAGAGCCGTGGCGGAAAGCGAAGCTATTTGGTTTCATCACTTGAATCTTTTTAGTTTGCTTTACATAAAGACTGGTTTCTCACCGCAGAATTCAAAGCACTCACCTGGGTGGTGCTGTGCATCCCCTCCAAAACCTCCCGTCGTGGGGAGGGCGGGGCCTGTCCGGTGGGGGGAGGGTGGTGGTGGTGTCAGCCTTCAGCAGGAAAATAAACCCGCAATTGCAGCACCATTTGCAGCGGCACAAAGCAGGAGCAGCCCACCCGACCCCGCCAGCACCGCGTCCCAGCAGCCAGGGCGCCTGGATCCCCCCGGCCGTGGGGGATGGGGAGGGGAGGGGACAGACGGATAAAGAGGGAGGAGAGCGCCAGTCCGCAGCTGCTTGCGGAGGCGAAGCCCGTTTCCTGCTCATCCTCGCCCTTCGAGCAGCCTTGAGCCCCTCCCCAGCCCCCGGGCTCTGCCTCAGTTTCCCTCTCCGAAAGGCTCTGGAGGTGAGTGGGGGGGCGGCCACGGGCAGCGCATCCCTGGGGAGATAGGGGAGTGAAGACTCTGCTGTCCCCTCCCCGTGCCCATGTTCCCAGCTCTCGCTGGGATGTGGGCACGGGAGAGGATAGCGTCTCTCTGGCTGGTCCCCTACGCTCCGGGCTGTGCAGGGTGGGAATGGAGGTGGGAATGTTGCCAAATCCGAGGGGTGATGTCGGGGTGCTGGGAAGGAGTGGGGTGTGGGGGGGCTGTCCTGCGTGCCCCCGGGTCACCCAGCAGGAATGCTCGATGGCAGAGTGGCAGGTCCCTCCCCACAGCTTCTCCTGGAGGGAAGCAGGGTCCCCCCCCACTCCCTCCTTGCTGCTTTTCCCCTCCAGCCTGTGGGCTCTGCTCCCCCTTTGACAAAGGGAAAAGAGAGCAACACCCACTCTTCTCGACGCCATTCCCAGTACCAATCAGTGCTTCCAGTGCCAAGTGAGATGGGGGTGGGAAAAACTTTGCCAAGTGCTTTTCTCCCATTCCAGTGACTCCACCCAGTCCCATGGGGACAGGTGCTCCCTGGACCCCCCACGGTGGAACTTTGGGTCTGTGCCCCTACCCTGGAGTTGAGAGTAGAGTACACATTCACGCCCTGTGCCTGGGCCGGATGAAGTTCCCAGTACATTTCGGTAACTGGACTTGGGTCTTAGCACTGTACCCCAAGACACAGACCACAGAGAGAGGCAGGAGGAAGAAGGGGATGTGGGGTGTGAAGCCTGGCTGGGAACAGACCAACACTAGAAATTCTGCTTGCCAGAGGCACTTCTTACCATGAGATTGGTGCTGGCCAGAGGGGCAAAGCTGAGTAGCCAAAACAGGGGGGACAGATTTGCTTCCTTTGCTAAATGTTGTCTTCTGCCCAGGGCTTCCTGGGACATGGCTGAGCTGTGGTCTGTGGATCCCCTGCAAAGGGTAACACCAGAGTGTCCCAAACTGCCCATTTCTGCCGACAGCAGTTGCAGGGTCCTGCACCTCTGAGGGGGGGTTTTGCCCTGTGGATTCCAGGGAGGGTTGTTATGCAGCCTTGAACAGGAACCCGCTCCGCCGCTACACCCCTGCTGCTGCCAGTCTCTGCCCTCGACAGTGCTGGTGCCAGATTTGTCCTCTCTCCTTACCCATGCTCCTCACAGCTCCATGCTGGGCACTTGCTAAGGGATCTCATCTGGGGTGTGCTCATGCACCCTCATTCCCAGCTCAAACCAGAGGAACTAGCAGAGGTTCTTTTCCTCCTTCCAAGGTTCAAAACCCAGCCAAATTAGGGCAGGTTTCCATGGCATGAGCCAAGGCAGTATGCCCACTTGGTCTTACACCTGGGGTGGTTGTTCTGAGCATAGCAATGGTGGGAAGAGCTATTCCAGTACCAGCTTCACTCAACCCAAGGCTTGGGTTGACCCCAAACGGGATCTTTGGCCAAGCTTTTGAGTGGCAACAAGAATACCTCTGTCTTCCCTGACAGCCTTGGGGCCATCCCAGAATTTTACGGAAGGATTTTTTTGGATCCTGTCTGCCTCAGCAGCTTGGCCCAGGGGTCTTCAAGCTGGATCCCAAACCCAGAGCAGCCTGGTTCATGCTGAGAGCCAGCGCAGTGATGAGGCAAGGTGCTCATCTGGAAGGGAATCTACTGCTGATGGAAATCCGCCCAGCTTTCACTAGCTCAGTATGGAGCTGTGTCCTTTTCCACCACATTTCCACATGCCTGGAAGACAGTGAGATCACAACAGCCTAGCACCACCAGGGTTGTTCCTCCACCATCTCCCAAAGGGCTGCTCCTCTCCATGCAAGGACAGTGGGGGGGACCCTGACCAGCAAAGCGTGATGGGGTGTCCCTGCTCCAGGGATGCTCTCCATCTACCAATCCCTCGTAATGTCCCTATGGGCTGCATGTCTGCAGCCACCCCAGCTAGAACCATTGAGCTGAGTCAGGGTTGGCTGCAACCCCCCACAGTTCCCCACCTCTGGCCCCCAGGAGAAGCTTTAAGGGAAGGCAAAAGGGGAGAGCAGAGCTGGAAGCAGCCTTCTGTGCTGGCACTGGCCTTTGGGAGCTGCAAGCTGTCTATGCATCTAACCTGCAGGAGCTGAATATCCTGGGGATTTCTGTCCTTGTGTGCAGTTGCTGGGGGTGGTTTAAGAGTGTCAGAGGGGATGCAGTGTCCTGGCATGAGTGGCACTTCCATAAGAAACTTGGTGAAACACAAGGCTTGTTCTGCCTTCTTGAGGCCTCCCTGCCAAAGCTTTACCAGACACCATGCTCCTCCCGACGTTATGTCTGGGGGGATGTTTTTTTTTCTCAGAGCCAGGAGGTGATGATGCTGGAGTGGGTGCTCCCAAGCAAGGCAGCTACCTTTACCCCACCCCCATGGGGCTGCTGTGTGGTGGTGTGGAAGGCACTGGTGCAGTAATGTGAGCTCCTGGGGGAAAACCCCTTGTGCTCAGGCAGCACAGGACACTGGAGCCTGCCCAGCCAGTGGTGGAGGAGGGCAGGTGGCTGAGGACATGCGTGCACACTCTGGTGAGGCTTGCAGGTCTGCCTCAGTTTCCTGAGGCTCATCCTGTTCCACGAACAGAGCCAGAGGGCTGGTACCACTTGGGCCAAAGGCAGAAATCTGTCCCCAGGTCTCGCAGCCCTGCCGTGAATGCATTGCTTGTGTCCTCTGTCCCCACACTGCTGCTCTGGGGACCAGTGAGTGCCGGCTCCTGCTCTGGCCCCCAAATGGATATTTTATCCGTGTGTCTGCCCAGGAAGGAAGAGGTTAAAAATGCCAGCATTTCCTGGCTGCGGTGCTGGGGAGGGAAGGTGACCTGCAGAAATGCTTTTGCATCCGCTGTGGCTCCAGCTGACCTTGCAGAGTGCCTGCGGGTGTCAGGAAACTGCTGGAGCAAGACTGAACTTAAAACCCTGCTAGAATTTAGCCTTTTCAGCTCAATTATAAGCCCAGGTTTAAACAACTGCTTTCCCCTACCCCACTAAAGGCGGCTTGGCTCAGACATGGCATCCTTCCCTTTCTGGTGCCCTGCTGTGGGGCTGGAGCTGGCTGACACCTTCAGGGTGCCACCACATGCCCAGTGGTAACACCTAGCAATGAGAGGGCAAAGAGCGATGGTTCAAAGGTAGCAGTGCTCTGGTTTCCTGACTCTTTCACCACCAGTTCCTCTCTGGTGGTGCCACATCTCCACCAGCTGCTTTGTTCGGTTGGGGGAGGTTTTTGCAGTCCCAGGCCATGGTGACGATGGTTGTAAAGGGCAAAGATTTGTGCTTGGAGTTGTGAGATAGAGGTGTAACTGGACAGATGCAAGGAGTGCTGATCCCCTCAGAAATGCCAGGAGGCCTGGGGGGGGGGGGGGGGGGGTGCTGCACCTCTCCTCGCTGTGGGTTCCTTGGCACAGTGGGGCTATTTGTGCAATGGCTTGTTCTTTTTTTTTTCCCAGCAGTGCTTCCTCTGTGCTAATCTGCTTCCTCCTGTGCCGCGGGTGGCAGAGGCAGAGGTGGTGCTGGGGGAAGTCTCTCAGGTTCAGTTGCAAAAGCCAGGCTGCTGGGATGGGTCCACTTCTGGTCCTTCCTGCCCAGGGGCGGATCTTGTTGGTTTCTGGGGCAACTGTGATTTGTCCCTGCAGCCAGGACCCCTCTGTCCCACCGTGAGGCTGAGAGTGAAGAGGAAGGAAGTGTCACGTCGCTCTGTTTCTCACTTCTGCAGGTACACAACGTATGGAGGGAAGCTGCTTGCTGCTACTGTAGCCTTCCCCGTCCCCTCCCCTGACGTCACTGCAGCAGGGTGACACCGTGGCTTGCTGGGTGCAGCACTCCAGGGAGGCTCCACCAGCTGCTGCTGGGAAGGGCCCCCGTTTTGGCAGCACTGTCACCCAGCAGGGCCCCTGGCTGGGAAACCTTGCACCAAGACAGCAGGTCTGGTATGGGATGGATTTGAGGGTGCGGGTCCAGAAAGATCCCCTCTCTGCTTATCTCCATGGTCCTTCTTCAGGCTACTGGGTGAAGCAGGATGAATATGCCAGCTGAGGAGCCAGGCAACCTGGCCCATGCCACCTTTGAGAGATTCCTGCATGCCAGCGAGTGCCGGGAGGTGCTGGGCTGCTTTGGGGAGCTGTGCCAGCAGCTGGAGCTGCAGGGCAGTGGACTGCAGCTCTACCATGGCCTCAAGGCTGCCCTTAACTACTGGAGTGCCAAGGCCCTGTGGAGCAAGCTGGATAAGAAAGCTGGTCACAAGGACTATGAGCAGGGCACAGCCTGTGCCAACACCAAGGTACCATGGACATGGGGGTGTGGGGTTTGGGTCTCTCTTTTCCCTGGCCCCTACCCCAGGAGGATTCAAGATGTGCCAGGTGGGAGGTTGATGGAGTTTAATGGGACAGGGTGTTAATTACTGCTAATCCTCTTGTCATGGTGTGATGCCACCCTGGTGTCACCCAGCCAGTGATCCTCCCAGCTGCTCTTTGCTGGGGCATCCTATGGTGGGCTGTGAAGGGGCAGAGAGACCTGCGTGCCCTTTCCTGGGGGACTGGAGCATGTTGGTTTTAAGATGTCCCCACTGAGGGTGAGTTAGGATGTCCACATGAGGCCGAGGGACCCTCTTTCTGATCCTTTGTCGCAGAGCTTTTTGTCCTCACTACTGGTGCTCCCCTAGTCCCCCATACTCTGTGCAGGAGATAAAACCAAATCCTGGGTTTGAGACTGTTGCTGGTGAAGTCTCCCTGTTCCGGGGCTGTGGCAGGCAGCAGGTGCGCAGCTTATCTCATCCAGCACTTTAATTGCTGTCATGGCCCTGTGCAGAGGCAAGGTTCAGGCAGGCAGGGAGGGGGGCGACACTCCACACAGCCCCACTTCAGAGGGGAGAACCCAGCTTGAACCCTGGGGAAATGAGGGAAGAGTGGTAAGGGACAGATCCTAACTCAGGGGAGTTCCCACTGTCCATGGGTGGTGCTGAGCTCCATGGGGATTTTACCTAAATCCCTGCTCTTGGGTGTCCATCCCCTTTGTGCCACCCCAACCTCTTCATACTCCCCTGACCCCTTCACAGTGCCTGGTGGTGGGGGCTGGTCCCTGTGGGCTCCGGGTGGCCATCGAGCTGGCGCTGCTGGGTGCCCACGTGGTGCTGCTGGAGAAACGCGACTCCTTCTCCCGCAACAACGTCCTGCACCTCTGGCCCTTCACCATCCACGACCTGCGGATGCTGGGCGCCAAGGAAGTTCTATGGACGCTTCTGCACTGCATGCTGGACCACATCATGAGCTTCCTGGGGGCAGGTTGGAGACCAGCTTACTGTGGGGTGCAGCTCTGAATACCCCTCTCTCCCCTCGCAGGGTATCCGGCACTCCAGCTGATCCTGCTGAAGGTGGCTCTGCTGCTGGGCGTGGAGGTGCACATCAACGTGAGGTTCAGTGGCCTCATCCCCCCCTCGGGCAAGGCAGGCGGACAGGGTAAGGTATCGATAGGTGGCATCTGTAGGGACAAGAACAAGGCTGTGGGTGGCTGCTCTGCTCTCCCCACCCTGAAGCAGGTCCCAGCTAAGACCCAGCATGCCGATGACTGTCCTTGTCCCTACAGGCGGCTGGCGCGCTGTGCTGCAGCCTAACTCCTCTCCCTCAGCCACTATGAGTTTGACGTCCTCATCTCAGCTGGTGGTGGCAGATTTGTCCCTGAAGGTGACAGCAGTGGGTCCCTGCACCCCTGGGGACTAGTACTGGGTGGGCTGGTGGGCATTCACATCTCCCCCAATCCCACAGGGTTCAAGAGAAAGGAGACACGGGGCAAGCTGGCCATTGGCATCACCACCAACTTCATCAACCCGCCACAGCCGGGCAGAGGTTGGAGGTGGCCGAGATCAGTGGTGTGGCCAGATCTACAACCAGAGCTTCTTCCAAAACCTCTACAACAGAACAGGTCGGTGGGCCTGACCTGGGGGTGCTGATACTCCTTGTCCCCTCCTGGTGCAGCTGAAGGCACTGCTCTGGGATGTCCCCTGTGTGATTGGATGCATGCCCCTGCATGGTACTTGTGCTGGTTTAAGGCACCAGTAGTGCCACTGTAGGGGGGCATCTGAAGGGGCTGAGCATAGTGTGGGGGCTCCCCATGGCTGTGACTCAGCTCTGCCCCTTTTTCATCACCAGGCATTGACCTGGAAAACATTGTCTACTACAAGGACGACACTCACTACTTTGTCATGACAGCCAAGAATCAGAGCCTGCTCAAGAAGGGGGTCATCCTCCAGGTAAGGAGGGCAAGATCCAGCTCTGGGATCCTGTAGCAACAGAATGGGATGCAGACATGGGTGCATGACCATGCACCCCTGGGATAGTGAGGCTTCAGCAGCTGTGGCCAGTTCAGGGGAAAAATCTTTCGGGGGGGCTCAGTCCTGAAGCCAGTGGAGTGGCTTTGCCTTCCAGCTGGCTACACAGAGGCTGGGAGACAGCCACCAGCTCCTGCATCCCAGCCAACTTTACCCCATCCCTGCAGGACAAAGTGGACATTGAGGAGCCTCTTGGCCCAGAGAACGTCAACCGTGATGCCCTCCTTAGCTATGCCAAAGAAGCTGCCAACTTCTCCACCAACTACTGCCTGCCTGAGCTGGAGTTTGCCCTCAACCACCGGGCACTGCCAGACGTTGACATGTTCGACTTCACCTGCATGAGGCGCTCGGAGAACGCGGCGCTAGTGCGGGAGCACAACGGAGCCCGTCTGCTCCTCGGGCTGGTGGGCGACTGCTTGGTGGAGGTGAGGGTCCCCTTTCCAGCACCTCTGGGGGCCTCAGTTTCCCTTGTCCTTGAAACCTGTGTTGGTTGCAAGGTGTTTCCCCTTCTATAGAGCTTCTTGCTCCAAACTGGCCTAATGCACCACATCCCTGGGGGCAGACTCCCCAAGTCCCAGCAGTTGGGATGTTTTGGTGGGGTTATAGAATCAGAGTCACAGACTGGTTTGGGTGGGAAAGGACCTTCAAAGCTCATCCAGCCCAACCCCTTGCAGTCAGGAGGGGACATCTGCAGCTAGAGCTCAGAGCCTCAAATAACATGACCCTGGAGTGATACCAGGGATGGGGCATCTCCCACCTCTCTGGCAACCTAGGCCAGTGTCTCGCAACCTCAGCACAAAAAAAACTGTAACTTTATCTAGTCTGAATCTGCCTCTTAGTTCAAACCATCAGCCCTTGGTCCTCTCACAACAGGCTCTGCTCAAAAGTCTGTCCTCAGCTTTCTCATCCTCCTCAGGTCTCCCTGGAGCCTACAACCTCAACTCTCTCAGCCTGTCCTCACAGCTGAGAGATTCCAACCTTAGGGTTATCCCCTTCCCAGGCCCCACAGGAGAACTGGGGTGGGTTCAGGGTAGGGCAGCAGCCCAGGGCAGCAGCCCAGCTCCTCCCCAGACGCAGCTATACCAGCTGGGCAGGGACACAGCCACCCATCCTCTCCTCTTCCTCGGCGTCCTGCCGCCGCTCCCTGCTTTCATTCCCCAGCCAAGCCCAACAGTTTCCAGTCTCCTCCCAGCCACTCCAACCGGCACACGACTGCAGCTCCACCTCTCTCTGCTTTTTACCTTCACAGCCCTTCTGGCCACTGGGCACTGGCGTGGCCAGGGGTTTCCTTGCTGCCTTTGGATGCAGCATGGATGGTGCGGCGTTGGGCAGCTGGGATGCCCCCCCCTGGAGGTGCTAGGCTGAGAGGTGGGTGTCCCTATCCCACTGGGCCAGTGCTGGACTGAGCAAGGTTGTGGCACTGAGCCCAGTCCTATCCTTCCCACCCAGGGAGAGCATCTATCAGCACCTCTCACAGTCCTCCCAGACAACATCAACAGAAGAACATCAGCCAGTACAGCATTGACCCAGCCAAGCGCTATACCCCAACATCAACCTGCAGGCCATCAAAGGCCAACCAGGTAACCCTGACCAGGTCCTGCCATGGGGCAGCCACCCAACCCAGCCTCCTTAGCAGTCAGGGTGACATCAGTTTACATGGTCCTCTGTCCTCAGAGGTTGTGAGGCTGAAGCTGTTGGGTCCCCTGGGCATTGTTGTGGGATATTGGGTTCTGGGGATGTCCTGAAGTGTTTCTGAGAGTTCCTGTGTGGTGTTACTGGCTCTGTGCAAGTGACGGACCTGACAGTGGCATGTCCCCCATTGGCAGGTCCCGGGACCTCTACCTCGTGGGCATGGTTGATGTGGACCACAAGAGGAAAAATGACAACCAGCTCAGCACTGGTAGGAACAGTCAGCCCTACCTTGGTGCCCCCAGCACCAGGACCCCCCAATTCCTCTTGGCCGCAGCAGCTCCTGCCGTTTTTCCTCCCCATCCTTCTTGAGCCCTGGCTGGTGTCCAGCTGGCTGCCACGCTTCTTCCAGCAGCAGTTGTACTCCCATCCCAGTGACACTACCGGTTTCTGTTCCCTCTGCCCATGGCCCTGTGGGGCTACAGCTCCCTGTCTCCAGCTGCCTTTGCTGGGGGTGGGTTTTGTCCTCCTCCTCCTGGCCTGCAATAGTGCTGAGCTGTGAAATTGTAACCGATGCTTTAGCCTATGTGGGCAGGGTTGCATGGTGGGGTCTTGCATCACTCTCTGGGACCCCCTTCCCCACTATAGCACTGATGTTGGTGGGGGACAGTGGGGTGACGGAGTGTTCCCTGTTCTTTGGGATGGGGACACTTGTTGCCTCCCCAGCAGTCTCTGGAGATGGCCTATGAAGAGCTGCTGAGCTGGTGTCAGGCCAGCACGGCTGGGTACCGTGGAGTGGCTGTCACTGACTTCACCACCTCCTGGACCAGCGGCTTGGCTCTCTGTGCCCTTATCCACCGCTTCCACCCTGACCTGGTGTGAGTGCCTGGAATGCCCTCCACCCTGGGACCCCTACTCTGCAGAGCCCACCCTGACAGCACCCATGTCCCCTCACAGAGACTTTGATTCTATAGACCCCCAGGATCCCATCCAGATCCACCAGATGATGCTGGACAAGGCGGAGCAGGAGCTGGGCATCCAGCCTGTCCTCTCCAGTGCCGAGATGGCTGCCATGGCAGAGTCTGACCAGCTGGGGCTCATAACCTACCTCAGCCAGTTTTATGACACTTTCAAGACCTCTCCAGGTGTGAGATTTTGGGGGGGCGTTTATCCCATCCTGTGCTCCACTGAGGCTGGCTGGATGTCTCCAGCTTGTTAGGGTAAGTCCCACAAATATGGCTGTGCCCCCTCTGTGCAGAGGAGGCGGTCAGCAAGAAGCCACTGTCTCCTCGTGGCACACGAGGGGCCATCCTCTTCCTCAGCAGCTGCAGAAGAGCTGGAACCTGACACACAATCGTGCCCAGGTGAGGGACCCCCCACCTAGACCCTTAATCACACCCCAAAACCATGACCCTCCTCCCCATCCTAGTCACTCTTTGCATTCACCAGGACAATTCCCAGAAGGATGCTGAGACCAAAAGGATCTGCAGGGGACACCAAGGTGGGTCCCTTGCCCTGGGTACTTTAAGGGATGCTCTGTTGGGGCTGCAGCTGAACCAGGGAAAGAGCAGGGGACGGACCCCTCCTCTTGGGTTGCTTGTTAGGTGGACATGGGGGCTGGATGGAGACACTCCAGATGCTGCCACAAGCTGCCACAAACCCCCCACGATGCACCCAGAGCAGGTCAGTCCTTGTATTGTCCCTGGAGTGAGGGGACACAGCTCTTGACAAGTGGGTGCTGTGGGGACACTGGGGACTTGTGGGACTGAGCCAATGGCTGGGAGTGGGGCTGGTGCAAGAGAACACCCCACACTTCTGCTAGGCTCCTCCCTGCCTGCTTCCTGACCCAACTGGTTTTCCCCGGAGCCAGGACTTGCCGCTCCCCTTACTGGTGCCAACAAACCGAGCAGCCCAGACCCACCTCTGCAAAGCACTCCTTGGGCTGCCAGCAGAGCCCCGGGCCAGGGTGAGTGCCGGCCCCTGATATCACCTCAACGTGCCCTGTCCCCCACCACAGCCACTGGCCCGTGGGGACAGCAGTGACGCCTGCTACTTCTGCGGCCTCCGCGTCTACATCCTGGAGCGAGCCAGTGCCGAGGGACGCTTCTTCCACCCGCAGCTGCTTCCAGTGCCAGCGCTGGGCGGGGCCACCCTGCGCCTGGGCGACTACGGCTTCGACGAGGCGGGACAGTGAGTGGGCTCTGGGTGAAGGGGCTGCCCAGGACAGGGCTTGTCTGCCTTGCAGTTGTTGCATGGCTTTGGACACCGCTTCCACCTCCAGGTCATTTTTACTGCTCAATTCACTACCCCACTCCACCCAGCATGGACGTGCTCCGGATGAGCCCCCGGTGCTGTCTGATGGGGTAAGTCATTGTAAATCCTTATAGGTGGTGCAGGAAAGGCACTGTCATGGAATCATAGAATGGTTTTGGCTGGGACGAGGCCTTCACAAGCTCATTGAGTCCAACCCTGTGCAGTCAGCAGGGCAATTCTGCAGCTAGAGCAGGCTGCTCAGAGCCCCAAACAACCTGACTTGCAATGGTTCCAGGAATAGGGTAGCTCCCACCTCTCTGGACAACCCTGGGCCAGGCTCTCACTAATCTCTGTAAAAAATTTCCTTACGGGGGTGATGCTCAGGCATGGCCCTGTACTGAGCATCACCCTTTTGCTGCTGGCTATGCCCTAGGATGTCACTGCCACTGGCCTGCCCTTGAATCTGGGAGCCCATGTACATCCCCCCAAAGAGGGGGCACCCAGTCCCCTGCAGCCCCTGATAGCAGCCCCACAGCCAGAGAGGGAGCCTGGGACAGCAAGAAGATGCAGAGAATGCTGGAGACATGAAGCAGCAAGATACTGTTGCCATGGAGAAGCAGGAGGATGCAGGTGATATGGACGAGCAAGATGATGCTGGTAACTTGGAGGAGACAAAGGATGCTGTATGACATGGAGGAGCAGGAGGTGCTGGCACAGCCCAGCAGAGATGCGAGGGAGGAGGAGGGTCCCAGAATGGAGCCCCAAAGGTTGACAGAGGAGACTGAGAGTGGGGGGCAAGAAGGAAGATAGTCCTCTCACCGCTGGAGAAGTTCAAGCTGTCCCACACTGAACCTCGCCAGTGAAGCAGAGCCTGAGCCACCAAAGCCAGCTCGTTTGCGGCTCCAAGCCCACCTGAGGCTGACCTTGCCCTGTGGGGGGGAACAAGGCACCTGGGAGGAGGAGGACATAGCCATGGAAGGAGGTAGGTGGCTACAAGCTGGAGCCTGACTGAGCAGGGCTCTCTGTACCTCTGCTATCCTGCTGTGCCTCACGTTTTGCTTATGAGGCACTGACCCAAAATGGCTCTTCTTTGGGACAGCTTTGGAGGAGAGGTGGACAGTGAGGAAGAGGACACAGACTTTGGCACCATGACACAGTCGGTGAGTGCTTTCCCCTGAGTAGTGGCAGCCTCACCTTGGGCAGTGACTCGGGCTTCTGCCAGCACCCTCCTCTCACAGGAGGGCACGGGCGTCTGGCTCTGCTGTGGCTACCTGGGACTGGACCTCTTTGCCTGTGCCCCCTGGCCCCTCACAGCTCCTGAACCTGGGGCAAGATGGGAAACCAACCACGCTGGAGCGCACGTTCAACCGCCAGGCCCGGAAGGCCCAGACCAAGCGCTTCCGCAAAGCCCAGGTAGCTCCATAGGAGGAGCTGGGGTCCCCAGCCCAGGGCCATCCCCTGTTCCCTCCATCAGCTGCCTGGTGGCCACATCCCAGGAGGTGCCAGCCCCATTGGACAAGCATTGCCCCTCACAGGCCATCCAAAGGCGGCTGGAAGAGATCGAGGTGACATTTCGGGAGCTGGAGCAGCAGGGCATCAAGCTGGAGAAGTTACTCGGGAGGAGGGAAGGTAAGGCCAGGGTGGACAGGGCATCATGCCCCCCATTACCCAGTGTGGTCTGCACCCCACTCATACTCCCCCCTGCCCCACAGACACCCCCCAGAAGAGCAGAAGATGCGGTGGATGAACCAACTGCCTGTACCTGGTCCAGAAGAAGAACAACCTGCTGTCTGAGGAGTCAGACCTTATGATTGTGTAAGGCACTGGGGAGTATGCTCCCCGGTCAGTGTAGGGGGTCAGCTCACCCCAAGCCCAGTACCCAGCACCCCCTTTCCCCTCCCTACAGGGTGCAGGAGCTGAAGCTGGAGGAGGAGCAGTGGCAGCTTGACCAAAAAGCTCCGGTACTATGAGAGCAAGGAGGGTGAGTGCTGGCACGTGCCTGTCTGGCTCCCTGTGCACAGTGGTGGGGGAGCAGATCCGGGCTTGTTGCCCATCCAACCTGCTCCCAGCCCCCCTTGCTCCTGCAGAATCCCTGAAACACCCGAGGATCACATGGCTGCACAGGAGACCCTGGCACAGCTGCTGGAGGGTGGTGAGGAAGCGCGACACGCCTCATCCTCAGGCAGGAGGAGAAGCGCCTCAGTGAGCTGCAGGCCTGAGCCACGTAGTTCTAGAGCATGCGGGGACATAACGGTGGTCCTCCTGCCTTGGCATCACCCTGAGCTGCCTCCTGATTGTGGGGGATGCCTGAAGCCTCCCTGCAGCAGCTGCTGCAGCGATTCCAGGCCCCCACTTGCAAAGCCTGCCAGGAGAGTGACCAGACCTGCAGGCAGTCCCCCAGGACTGTCTGGATTGCCTTTGTCTTGTGCTTGCTTGAAAACAAGATTTGCAGGGTGGCTACAAAACCATGGCAGCTGTGGTGACTCTGCCCAGGGGTTTGCTGCAGGAGGATGTCCCAGAGGGTGTCCCCCAGTGCTGGAAGTCCCTCAGCCACCACCTCTTCAAGAGTTTTGTCTAGCTGAGCCCCCTCATGCTTGAGCTTCGTGGATGGGATGCCTCAGGACAGGCTCCAACTGGAGCACTGGATCCCATCACTATCTGTCCAGCCCCCATGTCCCAAAGGGCTTTGCTCCCAGCGGCAAGGAAGTGACCATGGCCCACCACTGTGCAGGTCACAGTGGAGATGCCAAATATAGGAGAGGCAGCACTGGGACTGGCCCCTGAAAAACCACCCTAGGACACCCTACACAGCATCTTAACTCAGGACCTCCAGCTCAACTGTAGACATCTATCCCAGCCAGGGACATCTATAAGTGTGGCCACTGGCAAGCAGACTGGGCTGATGCCATCACTCTGTGTTGCTGCTTTTGAATGCCACAACCAGCTGTCTCTGGCCACTGCCAGAAACCAAGGTCAGAAAATTCTGTGAAGTCCCAGGACCAGGAAAGGGGATTTTTGTCTAGCAGCTCCCCAGGAATATTGTGCCCAGGGCTGGCACTGTGTGGATGCCAAGAGCAAGGGATGCTGGGGGCTCTGGTCTTGCCTCTTGGGGTTTCTCCTTTCTTGATGAAGTCACATTGACCCCCCTCAGGCTTTCTGGGAATCCCCAGTTGTTGGGTGGCCTCTGTGGGAAAAATGGTGCTGTATGGCATCCCCAGCCGTATCAGTCTCAAGGGCCCTGGGGCACAGCTCCTCCATCAGCCATACCCAACATGGTCAACACTCATCCTACGGCTCCCTTCAGTGCCTCCCCAAACCCTACTATGTGGCCTTTATTTTTGTACCAGCCTGCTGCAACCCGTCCCTCTCCGAATAAAATCTTCCTGACCAGCACCAAGGGCTCAAATTCCACCTTTATTTTCTACCCAAATTGAACCTGTTACCGGAGCAGTCACAAGCTTCCACCAGGAGCTCCCCACGACACCATGGGCAAGGGGAAGGCTGAGCCTCCTGCATCTTCTGGCCACACTGATGGGTGCCCCCAGGTAGAAAGAGTGTATTAAAAACCTCAGCAATTAAAACCGGCCTCTGATGGCGTTTTCCATGGGGAGGCAAAGTGCCAAATTTTCCCCTTCCAAATCTTCATTCCACCCAGAGAGGCAGTTGCTGACTGCATTACTGAGCCAGCCACAGTGCTGCTTGCCTAAAACCAGAAATCACCTAGAGAAAGGGGACTAAAAGACCAGGATGGGATTGGAGTGGAATGTCATGGGAACATACATGAGGCAAACCGTTGGACCACCCACATTCCCAGCTTCAGCTGTCTTGGGGCAGCTCTTGTCAGTGCCCGCCAATTGCCATCCGCATCTGCTCCTCTGTGGCCCTGCCAGCTTCTTCACCTCTGTGGTGTGATAAGAGGTGCAGGCCGGGTGGGCAAGGAGGAAGATGACACGGCAGCAAAGGCCAGCAGGGAGAAGGAGAGCTTGGGGAGAGGGCTGTTCATGGCCCAGCCCCACCAGTGTGCCCATTGCAAGGCTGTACCTGCACCACCAGCAGCAGAAGGGCCAGCACAGCCATCCTGTCCTGTGGAGTAGCGCTGCCGCTGTGCTGCTCGCAGCCCCACGCCCACCTCCGTCTGTGCTTCTGTCACCACATCTGCCATCATTGGCTCTGCAGAGAACAGGGTGGGGCTCAGCAAGGGAGACCTCCCTTGCATCCACTTTTCACCCCCTTGGTGCCCTTTATTAACCCCATTTCTACCACTCTGCCCTGTCCATGCATTCCTCCACAAGCAGCCCCCCTAAGAGATGCCCCAAATAAAGGGAAACACCACTCTCTACAACTCCATCAGTCCCTCCACCAGTCCACCCTCCTGGTACATGGGATACCCCAGCAGCACCCCCCAACCTTACCAGCTGTGCCAAGCGTGTCACCTGCAGCCTGTCCCTGCCTCTTGATGTGCAGCGTTGCCATCACAGCTTCATGGTCTGAGAAGGGGATATCTCTGCCTGGAGCTGTCCCTGTGGTGGTCTTCAGCTCTTTGCACTTCACTGTGAAGCTGGAGATGGCCTGGGCATGGGGACAGGAGGGGTCATGCTGGTCCTCATCCCACCCACGAGTGGGCTGAGGGTAGCCCTGGTACCTTGTAGAGGATGTAGTCGATGCGGATGCCCAGTGGGAAGGGCAGCAGCTCTGACTTGTCAGTGAAGCAGTTCTTGGGGATGAGGGTGCAGCCATCCTCACAGCCCTGAGAACAAACCCCTGGATAGGTGGGTGGCTCTTGTGGTGCCCTGGGACCCCCCTCTCACCTCCTGATGCTCACCTCAAAGTGTGTGGCCTCAGCAAAGGCATCTCGCAGTCCTGTCCAGCCACGCAGCAGCCGGATGCCCACGTCTTCAGGGTGCATGTTCAAGTCCCCTCCCAGCAGCACCACGTCTGCTGCCTTTGAGGTGTGTCTGTGGGCACAGGGATGGCTAAATCCCTCCCCACCCTGCCCCATATTGGACTGGGTTCACTGGGACTTCCACCAGTGCTCCCCAGCCTTACTCCTGGATGGGACTGGTGCAACTGTGAGCTGTCTGTAGTGCAAGCCTCAGGGGTAGGTATGACTGCAGGGACCTTGTGGGACACTGTGGGGCTGCTCACCGGATGAACTGGGCCAGCTCCCAGGCCTGCACCAGGCGGTGGGGCAGGTAGGCGTCCTTCTCCCGGCAGTACTCAGCATGCAGCTGACGAGAAAGGGGGAACAAAGAGACTGTGACCTCCTCCACCATGTCAGTGTCTGCCCTACTCCTAGGCTCCCTGCAAACACGCTCAGTCCCTGTACATGGTCCCTTTGGGGTCTGTCTGACCTCTCTGCCTCATCTCACGCCTCCTGGGGACTGCATGGGATGTTCACTCCACTGGACAGCCAAGTTGTGGATCCCTGTCCCCCACCCCCCCCCTCCAGAGCAGTATTTAATTAAATCAGTGTAGTCCCAGGAGAGATGGTGCAAAGCAAGGGGACAGTGAAGGAGAGATACAGCCACTTGCCCCACTCCTCATCAACCACATGCCAGGTCCTCCTGCAGGGCACTCACATGAGTGACATAGACATTGAAGAGGATCCCAGAGATCTTAATGATGACGAGGCCGACAGACTTGCCACAGAACCAGTCCCCATGCTGGAGCTGCCAGAGGGGAAGAGAGCAGGTTGGGGCTGGTGAGGCTGCATGGGAGCAAGCACCATGGTGCCAGGTGCCCCCCACCCCACTCACCATGTAGGGGTACCCATTCAGGGAGTACTGGTAGAGGAGGGTGTCCAGGATGGGGAACCTGGAGAAGATGCAGAGACCACTTCCAATCACCCCGCTGTTGAAGGGGAAAAGAACAGTGAGGAAGCATGGTACCCTCCACCTCTGCCTACCCCCAGCATCAGGCCATTGGGGCTCCTCCAGTGGCTGGGCACCCCTGTGCTACCATAAGCATCCTGCTTTCAAGGTGTGGGGTCTCCCATGGGGACAGAAGTGACCTACAGCACCCACACCAGTCTTTCTACTTGGCAAACACGGAGGACATGGCACAGACCTGCCACCACCCCATGGACAGCCCCAGAAGGAGCTGCCCCAGCCCCTCTCACCTGCGAAAGTAATGGCAGAAGGGGTAGCAGCCTCCCAGCTTTCCCTTCAGGTTGTTGTAGTCCTGCTCACTCCACACCTGGAGAACAGTGGGAGGGGCATGTTCAGCTCAAAATCCCAGAATTCCATCATGCTGGGGGTTGGAAGGGACCTCTGGAGATCATCCAGTCCCACCTCCCTGCTAAAGCAGGGGCACCCAAAGCACCACAATGCCCAAGTGGGTTTGGAAGCTTGCCCAGGAGCACAATGACATGGGGGGTTTGGAAGCTCTCCAGAGAAGGAGACTCCACAACCTCTCTGGGCAGCTGCTCCGAGGCTCCAGCACCCTCACACCAAAGAAGTTTCTTCTCTTGTTCAGGTGCAACCTCTTGGCTTCCAGTTTGTGCACACTGCCCCTTGTCCTGTCACTGGGCACTACTGAGAAGAGTCTGGCCCCAGCCTTTTGCCCCCCACCCTTTAGCTCTTGCTGAGCATTAAGCAGATCCTCTCTGGAGCTGCTCTTCCCTAGGCCCAGCCCAGGGCTCTCACAGAGCTCCTCTCGTGAGCTGTTTCCAGGCCCCTCTTCAGCATCTTCAGAGCCTCCACTGGACTCTCTCCAGTAGTTCCCTGTCTCTCTTGAACTGGGGAGCCCAGAACTGGACCTCAGGACTCCAGAATGTGGGCCTGACTAGGTGTTGTGGTAGGCCTCATAGGCCCAAAATAGGCTTGTACATGTCCTGCCTTGCCTAGCATGTTTTTCTGCTCCCACCAGAGGAGGCAAGTGTGGGAAAACGGATGCAAAAGAACCTGGAGTCCACTGAATCTGGCCTGCCCAGGGCCCTGTGGTGTGAGGTACACACACTTGGCTTGTGCCTGCCTAGTGCAAGGCCTGTGCTTTGCCCAAATTAGGGAATAAGTGAGCCTGTGCTTAGCCTGATATGGGTAAGGTTTGGCTAACTGCCATCCTGATTGGCTATGTTGCGTCCAAAGGGCAAATTAATCTCAGCTCGACATTGATAAATAGGAGATATGCAGGTGAACAACCTGCCTTTGCTTCCCTGCTTTGCTTCTCTGCTCGTGTGCCTGCTCTCTCTGCTGTGCCCAGCCCTGCTGGCCATTGCACACTGCCTGTAATTGCTGCCTGCTAAACTCCACACTGCCACCAGTTTACCAGGAGCAGACCCCTGGAATGTCTGCATGCATTTCGGCCTGTGTGGCCAGCGTGACACCGTGCTGAGACTGCACCACATCTGCCTCTGCACCTGAAGGTCCTGCCTAGAATCCCTGGGACACATACACAAATGTCCAGAAGAAGCCAGCAGACAAGGGCAGAGATTGTCTGTGTCCTGTCCCCAGGAGCTGGGAAGATTCAAGCCTCAACATCCAACAAGACAGAGTCCCCTGAAAAGCATTTGGGCACTGCCTGGACTGTGGTTAAGCCTCCACAAGGGTAATAATAATAATCTGTGAGTAAATGCTTAAGTGCCTCTTTGTAATTCTCTGTTGCCTTCTGCATGTAGAGCAGAGGGAGCTTGGGCCCAGCTACTGGTGCCAAGGGCACGCTGGCTGCAAGCGGCACTGACCGCAGAAGTCTCTCCCGGTGCAGTGCTGTCTCTGGTGTTTTGCTGTTTACATCAGCTGCAGATGGTACCCACAGAAGGGTTTCCACAACCGTGCCAGAACCAAAACAGTATTAAAAATCAGTGCCGGAGGTGGGCAGGAGGCTGTGAACAGCAACAGTAATACACAGATTAATTTTGGAAAATATCATCTCGCATTAATTAATTTCCCCTCCCCAGCACTAGGGCAGGGCAAAGCGGGAGGGAGAGGCTCCCTCAGCCTGCTGTCCACACTCTTCTTCACACTGCACAGGATGCTTTTTGGCTTTCTTGGCCACAACGGCACATTGCTGGCTTATGGTGAAACTTGTCCCCCAGAACTCTCAGGTCCTTCTCCCAGAGCACTGTCCCACAGGTCCCCCCTCACCTATACTTGTTGCAGGGAGTTGTTCCTCCCCAGGTGCAGGGACCCTACACTTGTCGTGAGGGTTCCTCTCCTTCCAACTCTCTGCCCAGGTCTCACAGGATAAAAACAGACACACCCAGATCGAGGGCTGCCCTCACCTCCTGGAGAAGCACCAGATCAAAGTCCTCCTGGTGCAGCGTGTCCCCGATGAGCTCCACACGCTCCTGCCGCCGCTTGCTCAGGTAGCGGATGCCCCTGTGGAGAGGTCACAGCTTGAGTGTCCAGTTCTGGGCTCCTCAATTCAAGAGAGATGTTGAGGTTCTGGAAAGTGTCCAGAGAAGTGCCACAAAGCTGGTGAAAGGGCCTGGAACACAAACCTTCTGAGGAGAGGGCTGAGGGAGCTGGGGTTGGTTAGCCTGGAGAAGAGGAGGTTCAAGCAGACCTCATTGCTGTCTACAACTACCTGAAGGAGGTTGTAGCCAGGTGGGGGTTGGTTCTCTTCTCCCAGGCAACCAGCAACAGAACAAGGGGACACAGTGCCAAGTTGTGCCAGGGGAGGTCTGGGGTGGATGTAAGGAGGGAAGTTGTTGGCAGAGAGGGTGATTGGCATTGGAATGGGCTGCCCAGGGAGGTGGTGGAGGCACCATCCCTGGAGGTCTTCAAGGAAAGACTGGCTGAGGCACTTAGTGCCATGGTCTGGTTGATTGGCCAGGGCTGGGTGCTAGGTTGGACTGGATGATCTTGGAGGTCTCTTCCAACCTGGTTAATTCTATGATGGGACACAGGGTGATGGAAGCTGTTGGGACATGATGGGGCACATTCGGGACCCAAAACTGGGGAGAGAAGTCTCCAGTACTGGGACGCGTAGGATGCTGACCAAGGGCAGATGGGGAGGGAAGGGGGAGAAGGCCATGGGTAGCAGCTGTGTGGCAATAGCTTTTCCCCCCTGCAGAACGGAGGCAGCTCAGCCCTGGCTGGGGTGTGAATGGGTGGCCCTTTTCTCATGGAGGAGACAGGGCACAGTTTGGGCCAAATGTCTCATGACCCTCTGAGGGCTGGGAGAGCACCATGACCTTGAAACAAAGGGGGACACAAAGGTGACCCTAACGTGGGACCTCTCTTCCAGTGCTGGTGTCCTGGTCCCATAACCCACTGTAGCCCCAGTGAACTTGGACTCACCAGCAGTTGAGGTCAAAGACTCGGAGCTGCAGGGAAGATCTGCCTCCATCACCAGCTGGGGGCCAACAGCAGATAGAAGGGGGTTCCTGTGCCGAGTGGGTGAGGGGTGACAGTCCCAGGGAGGTGACAGAAGGTACAGGGCAAGAGCTAGGGTGTCAGGCTGCTGCAGCCACCGGGCCAGTCAAGCCAAAGGCCCAGGAAGAGCACTCGGGGGTGCTCCAGCATGGCCCATGCTATCTCTTCCTCCCTCACCTGCAAGGCCCATCCCAAGCCACAAGGGTGGCCCCTCCACCCCACAGACACAAACACTGGCGGGCCAGAGATGGGGTATGGCACTCAAAGCCTTTGTCTGGTTCCCTCCTCTCGTCCTGGGGGACTTCACACCCCAGGTTCAAAGCAGCACTGTAAAGGGTGGGGCATTGGCCACCCCACCACCCACTGTCCCACCTGAGGAGCCCACAGATCCTTCTGAGGAACCCCAAAACCTGGAGAACCCAGCAGCTCTTGGAGCAGCTCCAGTTGTGGGGCAACTCTGCCAGCTTCGCTCCTCCCACACCTTTCTCCGGGGGAAATGGGTACAATCTGTACCCATTTTAGAGCCCAAAAGAGCAAACCCAGGGCCCTGGGACGCTGGGGATCAGCAGCAAGGGCAGGAGGCAGGTGTAGCAGTACAACCTGATGGGGTGCAGGCAGCTGGCTACGGGCAGATGGGCAGTCTGCTGGGGAAAGGCAGATGGGCGCAATCATTGGGGTACAGGCAGTGGGGTACAGGTAGTGAGCTACAGGCAACCCGGTACAGGCAGTGGGGAACGGGCAGCCGGGAACGGGCAGCCAGGCTCTGCTCATCCTACCGGATTACCGAGTGCTCGTCCCGTCCCTGCCCTGTGCCAATATACGAGGTCGCCTCCTGAGCTGAGCCCCCTCGAGGGTCGCTTTTCTACCCCCATCTCTTCCTCCTCGCAGGTCCCCGCAGGACCGGGCGAGCAGCGAACCGGGACGGGAGCGAGGAGCAACAGGCGGAACCCAGAGCGGGGACACGGGAGGTGGGAGCGGAGCAGAGCAGAGCACAGTGACAGGCAGGACCAGGGACCAGGACCGGGACCGGGACCGGGACCGAGACCGAGGGAAGCGCGAGGGGAAGCGGCGAGAGCGCGGAGCAAACCTGGGTCAGGCGGGGAACGGCTCCGGGCAGCGGGACTACGAATCCCGATAGGCAGCGCTGGGGCGGAGCTGGGACAGGAACGGGAAGGGAGAAGTGGGGAGGGAAACGGGAACGGAAAAGGCTCCGGAGGCGGGGCTGGGGTGGGAACCGGAAAGGGGTGAGGCGAGGGAGGGGCTGCGAGGGCTGCTACGGAGGCGCGGGGCGGGCGGGAGCGGCTGCATGGCTCGGGCCGTGTTAGGTCGTGGCTCAGAAGCACGAACTGTAAGAGCCCCATCGGTCCGAGCCCCTGCAGGCAGCAGGGACTTCTGCAGCTAGAGCAGGTTGCTCAGAGCCCCAACCAACCTGCCTGCGGTGGTGCCAGGCATGGGGCAGCTCCCATCTCTGGGCAGCCTGGACCCGAGTCTCACCCAGTCGTAGTGTAAAACATTTCTGCTCTCGAGTCTGAATCTCCTTTTAGGGTCAAACCATTACCCCTTGTCCTGTCATAAGAGGGAGCTTCCTCCAGGCTGAGCACCCCCAACTCTCAGCCTGACCAGTGGGGGTTGGTCTCTTCTCCCAGGGCAACCAGCAACAGAACAAGAGGACACAGTCTCAAGTTGTGTCGGGGGAGGTCTAGGCTGGATGTGAGGAGGAAGTTGTTGGCAGAGAGAGTGATTGACATTGGAATGGGCTGCCCAGGGAGGTGGTGGAGGCACCGTCCCTGGAGGTGTTCAAGAAAAGACTTGGATGGGGCACTTGGTGCCATGGGTCTACTTGATTGGATAGGGCTGGGGAATAGGTTGGACTGGATGATCTTGGAGGTCATTTTCAACTTGTTGATTCTATGGTTCGTGATTTCCAGCCCGTCTGTCATTGCTGTGGCCTCCTCTGGCTCCACTCAAAATGTTCCATTATTCTGTGCTGCAGGGCTCTTAAGGAGTCCAACCATCAACCTCAGATAATCTTGGCCACAAAAGCAATGTCCTCCAAGTGCCACGTCCACACCTTTGTTGAACACCTCCAGGGATGGTGACTCCTCCAGCTCCCTGAGCAGGCTAGTTCAACACCTGACCACCCACATCACCCAGGCAAGGAGATTTTGCAGTCCCTCAGAGTCCTCAGAGGAAATCCACATGAAATAAAGAACAGGAACTTCAGAACCGCTTATCCAACCCATGAACAAATAATTTTAATGTTTGTTGGGTTTTTTTTGTTGGTTTGTTTTGGTTTTTAACAGACTGTAGTTTTCCTTGAGCTCCACAGTCTCCTCTTCAAATTTGGGACAGATACAGTAAACACTACAAATATATGATACAACCCATCCACAACTGGATTAAAAAAATACACACACAAAAATATAATACATTAAAAAATTGGATTTTTACCATTGTGGACTGACACAGCTCTAAAAATGGTGATTGTAACCCTGGAAAGCTTTACAAAGTCTTTAAAAAAATAAAACAGTACTTCATGTGAAATTCATAAATACATTGGAGGAGACTGAGGGGCTGAGGGATATGGGGAGGGGATGGGGAGGGGCTGGTGTTTGAGAAAGTGTTTCTGGGATTGTGCTAAACCTGGCCAGGGTCATGGGGGCACCAGGCAGCATGTGCATGGGGTGGAGGTGGGCACCCTAAGCTTGGTGCAGGTGGGATGCAGGGATGAAGGATGGAGACACAAGACCAGTCCAGTTTCAAAGAGCTTCATGCCCTGATGGGCCAAGAGCAGGGCAAGCTGTGTTTTATGGTGTGGTAGTTTGGGGGTTTCTGTTCCCAGAGTTTTAGGTCAGTGAGTGAAATGGAAGAAAGGGAAGAGCCACAAAACAACAAACAAAACATGCTACATATGAGAACTCGGACAGGCAGCCCCTGCAGAGTCCTGCCATGGGATGCCAATTGCCGTTCCCTGGTGATTTTCCCTCTTCCCCCATTGCTCTCTGTCCCAGCCCCAACACTAAGCCCAGAGTGGCCCTCCCAGCAGCAACAGGTTGAAGTCCCCATGCGTTCGTGGGACATGTGGCAATGGTGATGGCACCTGCTCCTTCACACCTGGCAGCATCAAGCCTAAACCCCCTCCACCTGCTCTGTCCCAGGCTCCAGCACCCCTCGAACCACTCCTGCTCTCTTGCAGTACCCAGCTCTGCAACTCGTGCTGCCTTTGCTCCCCTGCCAGCGCCAGAAACCCATCAGAGACCTGCCCATCCTGAGCTACCCATCCCCCTACCAGCCTCCAGCCACCCTGCTTTGTGCCATTGCCATCAAACCTGACCTCTGTCCCTCTGCATCTGTCCTGCACCCCATGGATGCTCTCCCTATGCCGTGTCCTTCTTTTGACCTGGCACACTGTCTTGGCTTATTTTCGCTGCAACTACAAAATACCTCAAGCAGCTCCCTGTCCTGGTGTCCTCTGTCCTCTTCCTCTCTCTCTGAAGCTATGCACACTCACAGCCTGCCCTGCTTTGCACAATGTGCTTCTTCCACAGGAGCTGAGTCCCCAGCTGCTTCCCATGGATGCAAGTGAGTGGGAGAGCAGCTCAACCCGACCGGAAAAAAAGGTGGGGAAAAAAGACAGAAAATGTGCATGTGTGAAGAGGCAAAGCTGCCTGCACCGCCAGTGCCCCTCGGCAAGCGACTGCAAGGGTAACATTTGCCCTGGGACTACTTCCCTGAAAGCAGACACAGAGCTCAGGGGATCCCACTGCCACACGAACACTAGGCTCTGTTCTGCAGTGACCTCAGGGAGAATGGGAGACATCTCCAAGCCTTCCCTATACAAGCCCCATCCCCATCTCCAACCCAGCAAACCCAATTGTGTCACTTCTTCTGGTCACTGGCACATGGAAGGTGGAACAGAGCAGGTCCAGGGCCCTGGGGTGGCATCATCCCTCCTACAAGCTTGATGCCTTTCAAAAAAGTATTCAAACCACTTTCTTTCCTTTTTTTAAAAATTCAAAACAGAGCCATAAATAAACAGGTTTGCATGGTCGATGCCCTTGCACCTTCAACACCCACTGGTTCCTGGTGCTCTAGGGCAGGTGTAGAGAAGCATCATTTCAGGTGCCAGTCCCCAGAGAGGGAGCATCCCAGGTGCCAATCCCTAGGGAGGAGCATCCTGGGGTGCTGACCCCCAGAGGAGGAGGATATGAGGTCCCAGTACTCAAGTTGAAGAAGCATCCCAGATGTCAGTCCTCGGGAGGGAGCATCCTAGGTGCCAGCAGCCATCAGCATCCCTCCTCTGCCATGTTGCCCTGCCTGCTCCCCACCTTATCACATCCATCCCCACATTTCCACCACTGCCTGGGCTCTGCCAACCACCACAGCCACTGCCAAGCTGATGGGTTTGGGACCAGACCTGGCACAATGCCACATCCTCCAGCTCATCCATGCTGCTCTCTCCACTCATGATTAGGATCACATCTGACAAGGGAGGGGGCGGGAGGAGCGGTTGGGCTTCCTCCACTCCAACATCCCACTGCTGGTGGCACACTGGGCTCCCAGCCTTCCTTGGGAGACACCGAGAGCCAGTCTCTCCCCATCCAGTGCTGGCTGTAGGGTTTCCTTCCTCCCTCTGCTTCTCTTTCCCATTCTTCCTTTTTTTTGTTTATTAAAAAAGAAACGTTCCTAAGTAGAAAACATCTGCAGTCACAATCAATAGTCTTTTGGCTATTGGTTTTCTTCCTCCTCTTCCTCCTTCAAAGACTTCTTGCGAGGCAACAGGCACAGGTGGGCTTTCTGTGTGCCCCCCCTATACCCTGCAGCACTCATTCCCCATCCCTGGGGGGGCCCTAGTCCTTGACCAACTTGTAGACATGGTGCTGAGGCACCGTGCTCGCTGTGGACACCTCGTAAACGGAGGCAATGCAGAGCTAGGTCTCCCTGGGTGTCTCTGTTTGTCACAACCTGTGGCATAGGGGAGAGTGGGTGAGGAGGGGACTAAGCCCCTGAGGAGATGCTGTGGTTTGTGGGGGGTTGCATGGCTCAGACATAGGCCAATTTAATTACTCCACGAAAATTGCTATACCCAGTTTTGGAGGGAGTGCAAGGGGGTGTCACAGAGGCTCAGGTACAGCCAGGGCAAGCAGCACACAGTGGGGGTTGCAGGGTTGGTGCTGCCATGGTCTCCCTACTCCTTATGGGAATCATAAAATCATGGAATGGGTTTGAGTTGAAGGGACCATAACTGGATCACCCACTCCAACCCCCCTGCCATGGACAAGGACACCTCCCACCAATCCAGGTGTCCAAGGCCTCATCCAGCCTGGTCCTGAATACCTCCAGGGAGGGGACATCCACAACCTCCCTGGGCAACCTGTTCCAGTGTCTCCTCATCCCCACTGTCAGGAATTTCTTCCTAGTCTCCAGTTTCAATCTCCCCTCTTCCCTTATAAGAAGTTCCTCCCTCAGCTCCCTGTAGCCTCCTTCACGTACTGGAAGTATGCTCTGAGGTCTCCCTGGAGGCTTCTCTTCTCCAGGTTGAACAGCCTCAACTCCCTTGTCCTGTCCCTACTGGGGAGATTCTCAGCCCTCTGATCATCTTTGTGGCCTGCTCTGGACCTGCTCTAACAGTTTGATGTCACTTTTGTGTTGGGGGCAGCAGAATCCTTGGAAAAGGCAAGGAAATACCTGCAGGATGGTGAAATTCTCCAGGACGCTGTTCATCATGTACTTCTCCGGGAGGTGCTTGAGCTTGTGGATGAAGTTGATCATGTACTCACACATGGGGGAGCGGTGGATGCGGTAGACAAAGCGGCCATTCTCCAGCCGCGCATACTCTGTCTGCAGGGGACAGCTAGAGTCAGCAGCCACCTCAAACATTGTGAAAACAGGGGCATGGGCAAGTGGTGGCCAACTAGGACATGAGTCTTCTTCACCCATGGGCCAGGCATGCAAACATGTCTCCTACACCCAGCTCTGGGGACTTCTCCATCTTAAGACCAAATTCCCAGCCCTTCCCAATGCAGCGGGGCATAAGACTCACCTCCACTTTCTCCACAACCTGCTTCCCAAAGGAGCACACCTTGGTGGAGACTGTGATGGTCATGTTCTCTGCACTGCTGTACTGGCTGCTGACACCATAGAAAGTCCCCGGCCCATCCTGGATCGTGCTGTTCAGATCCGCCTGGAGAGATGCGAGTGAGGAGAGGGTCCCATTAGGCGCCGTTACGCTCAGGTGACAGCGCTGCCCAGGATGCTTCCTCTCCATTGGAGCCTAAGCTGCAGCAAGCCCATGGCTCAAGGACAACCCTCCCTATCCTCATCCTCCCAGCTTTGTACCCAAAATTTGACGAGAAAGAAGGAGTTTCTGGGGGCCACGCTCATAGAGCTCCTTGAGGCCACCTTTCTTCTCGGGGAACTTGTCATAGATCTGGCGGATGTCCACAGCCTCCAGCAGTGGGTCGCTGTATGAGGGGTTCGTCTGGCCAATGTGCACAAAGAGGTGTTTGCTGTACTGTAAGGACAAGAATGGTAGTAGTGAGATAACAGCAGAGAGGTCAGATAGAGCCTTAGAACCACAGAACTGGTTTGGTTGGAAAAACCCTCTAAGATCGAGTCCAACCACAGACCCAACACCATCATGGCTGCTACACCATGTCCCCAAGTATCTTGGCCACACCTTTCTTGAACATCTCCGGGAATGGGGACTCCACCATCTCCCAGGGCAGCATGTTCCAGTTCCTGACCACTCTTACAGGAACGAAATTGTTCCTCATGTCCAACCTAACCCTCCCCTAAAACGGCAAAACTTCAGGCCATTTCCTTTCCTTCCATCACCTGATACAGGGAGAAGAGCCCAACTTCCACTTGGCTCCAGCCTCCTTTGAGGGACCTATAGAGAGCAATGAGGTCTCTCCTCAGCCTCCTCTTCTCCAGACTAAACACCCCAGTTCCTCAGCTGCTCCTCACCAGCCCTGTTCTAAAAATCCTTCAGCAGCTTTGTTGCCCTACTCTGGATCTACTCCACCCACTCAATGTCCTTCTTGGAGTGAGGGGCCCAAAACTGAAGCCACGATTCAAGTTGTGGCCTCCCCAGTGCTGGGGACAATCCCTACCCTGGTCCTCATAATGACAGCAGAATGCCACCAAGCACAGTAGGGATGGACACCAATGCAGCTGAGGAAGCTGTTACCGTTTCAGCATCCCGTGGCACCTCCATGAAGGCTGAGTACTCAAGGAGCCGCAGCTTGGCGGAGGCGATGGTGCGGTCCTGCCAGACAGGCACGGCCGAGGCAGCTGGCGGCAAGGGAGCCAGGGGCTCGTAACCTGGGACACACAGACATAGTGACCACCCATGAGCTGGGATGAGCCCACCTCTGCTGTCCTTACTGTGTGTGTCCCCCCTCCCAGCACACCCCAGCAGGGAGATTTTCAGATATTTTTGGCTAAAACATGAGATTTGCTTTGGAGTTTTGGTGCTTGACCAAAGCATGGGCAGTGCCAGTCCTGCTCCTGGGTCAAAGGGGACTGGGGATGATGCAGCAGGAGCAGCAAGATCCTGCCCACTGTGGGGCTTTTCACTAGGTTTAAACTCATTAATTTCCCCTGGCAGAGCCGGGAAGTGACTGTGAGTGAGACAGTGGCACAGAGCAGGGAACAAATGGGGACCTGGCAGGGGTGCAGGGTGCCCTGCTACAGGGCAAGGAGGGCACTTACTGGCTAGTGATGAAGGCATGGGTGGCTGGATGGGGTAAGCTGGTTGTGCAAACGGTTTAATGCTGCAGAGCAAAGAGTGTCATTAGCTTATTGAAGTCCAGGCTGCCCCAGCCCCTCACCAAAGTGGGGTCCTGGCCAGTGCAGCAGCAGGGGGTGGGTCTCATACTTACCCTGAGAGGGTCCAGGCTGTCCTGGGATAGGCCCACTCCAAAACTGGGGGTACAGCACAAGGAAGAGTCAGCAGCTTCTGACTGCCCCCCACTACAAATTCCCCTCCTCTCCTGCTGCAAACTGCAGAGTTCCCCCAAACCCTGTCCTGCATTGTGACCACAGCTGAGGGTGGTGATCCTATCATCCCTTTGTCTCCTATGCAGCATGGGCATGCGGAATCCCTGATCCCACTCCAACCCAGAGTGTTTTTCTCCGACCCCCCCAAGGGTGGTCCTTACCCTGGGGCAGCAGAGAAGACGGCCTGAGGAAGAGGAGGGGGGGGGCTGAGCTTGTTCTGCAGGACGCTGGCCGACACGATCTGTGCGGACGACATGGAAGCCATGCTCTGCAGAGCCTTATCCTTTGAGACCTGGTCCTGGCAGGGACAGGGAGAAAATGGGGGAGGTTACAGGGGCAGACTGAGACCATCCACCACAAATCTGTGTGCCCAGCAGGCTCTGCAAAGCTCTGAGCTGGGTGTGCAGCCTGGCCAGGGGACCAGGGCAGGGAGATTCTCACCCATCCTCCCAAGATGCACTCAATATGCTTAAAGCTTGCAAATGTCTGCTGGGCAGGGAGCTGATGGGTCTGGAAGGTGTCCCCTGCTTTGCCAGGGAGGGGAGCAAAAGGCAATGGGAAATTAAAAGGTATCACAAAGGCAGGTTCAACTTACCAGGTTCATAGCCTGTGCACAAAAGAAAGGAGACACAAAGGTTAGAGCATGGTGGACACCCACAGGCATCACGCACCCCCCAACAATGTGTGTCCTACCCCAGCTCTTTGCACAGCCTGATTTGGGAAGCAAACCCCTCGATCTGGCTGGTCACTAAGGGATGAACGTGGTGGGTGCCAATATCTGGACTTATGCCACCAGGAAGGGGAGGGCAAAGCCTCCTGCTGCGTTAGGGGGTTGCTATGGTGAGCCAGGCTTGTGGCTATAAAGGCCTTTGCAGCCTTTAACATCCTCCGAAGCCCCCAGGGTGTGCAGCCAGGGCATGGAAAGGAAGATCCTCCTGGCTCCTGCCCATCACAGGGCACATGCAACCTGGCTACCCTTGGCTGTGGGCACCAACACCCCTATAAGCACACTGGGCACACACACTCTGTGCGGGGGTGGGTGTTTACACAGGACACCAATGTTTTGTCCTTTTCCATTTTGCTCCAGGGGTCACAGCAGCTCCAGGCAGAAGCAAGGGGACTCTCAGATCTTGTTCCCAGAGCCAGGCTGCTCCTCCAGCTGCATCACTGGGACATGGGTGTTCTGGTTTCACCACATGCCCTCCGCTTTCCTCTGAATGATCCTCAGGGAGGAACTGTTTCCTTTGTCTTCACCTGGGGCGGGGCAGGGCAGGAGCACGGGCAGGCAGCCACACACTTGGCAGCACCAACGCAAAGAGGGCTGCAGCTTAAAAACATCTCTGTATAAATCCATGGATTCTGGGAGGGAGATTCCATTCGACAGAACAAGTGCTGGATGAGGGCAAAGGGCTGCCTGTGCTGGGCCCTGCCTCCCAGTATGGTTGGGAAGGGATGTTTTGTACACACAGCTCAGGAGGATCTCTGTCTTGGCTCTTCCCTGATGAATTCCTGCAGGCAGTGGGACCAAGGATGGAGAACGGAACCAAGAACACCAGCCCTAGACCCTGGGGGTGCAGGGGTGTCTGCTTTCCCCTGCTTTTTGGACCTTGAGATTGTGGCCTCTGACAGTGTGTCCTCCACCTCTGCCTCCCCCTTGCCCTGTGCTGTGTGGTAAGGAAAGGTGATTTTATAGTCTTTTGCTGTTATGTTTATTCTCTTCTATTCCTTTCTGGTTTAGCTTTTTGTTTTTCTGTGCAAAGGTTTCTGCTGTTGCTGCCCCTGCCACCTGTGCTCACTTCTTAGCTGCCTGTCTTGTGCTTGGGAGATGGGTTTGGGTTTAAGACATCCCAGCCCAAAGAATCCTCCCAGAAGAGTTTTGGGTGCCCTCTCTTGGCTTCTCCCAGCAGACCAAACCCACTGGGGTGTGTGTGGGTGCTCTCCTGGCTTACAGATCATGGGGCAGCCCTTACTGAAGGGCTCTGGAGGGCATGGCTTGGTGGGCTCCCAGGCAATGTGACCCAGAGCTCCTTAAAGCTTTCAGGACCAAAATGGCAGTGCTAGCTTATGGTGGTCCCTGCTGCCAACCTCAGTGCCAGAAGCTTGGACACAGCGCCCAGGGCAAGCAGATGGGCTCATGAGGAGCTGGTGATGCTTTTGGGACCTTGAGGTCATGGCAAAAGCTACAAGTTTTCCATGGCTCCCACAGCCCTGGCAATGCAGCAGGTCCTGGTTCCCCCAGATCCTGCCCAAGAAGATGCCCCCTGGTGTAATGGTGCAGGGATAAACCCAGGAGCGTCCTGGGCAGTCAGGAGCCGGCTGTCCCCAAGGATCAGTGGGGACCGCTCTGTCCCCACCTCACACCATGTGGGTCCAGCTCAAGCAGGGCTTGCTCCCTGGGCAATGTCCCCAGTTCTGCCCACATCCCCACCCATCATCGCCCTTCCACCGCCAGAGCTCACGGGAATAGTTATGGAAGGGTTAGTCGGGCTTCAGTTAGGAGGAAGGAAGGAAAGAGAAGCCAACAAGAGAAGAGGATGATCCAGTTTTTCCTTGCTCAGTTCCCTTGGCCCCTGGAACCACAGGCTGACCTAGCACTGCCGTGTCTCATCCCTGGCACTGCTGTGCCCTCTCCCTGGCAGCATGGCCTGATCAGACCTGCTGCCACCTGCAAACAGCCCTGAGGTGTCACATGGGCTGTATTTGGACCCTGGAGCATCACAAGCTGTGAGGCTGGCAGCCTGCACAGACTCTGAGGACAGCCCTACTTCTGCCCCAGCACCTATCCTGAGTGGAGCCAGGTCTCAGCTGGGGTGGAAGCTTTGCACCCCTTACCTGAATGTCACTTTCCCTCCCTGGATGCTTTGGGGAGGTCCTTCCTCTCCTGATAGAAGCTGAGAAGAGGGGGCAGTTGTGCCTCACAAGAAGAGGGTTTAAACCCCCGTTTTGCTACAGTGAGGTCCTTATCTGGGCTAAAAATGGGGATTTGGCACCCAAATTCACACTCCTGGAGGTGAAAAAGGCACTCTGGGGTCCTCACCAAGCCTTGGAAGTGGAGTCCTCTCCCCACACTTCTATCTGGGCATCACACAATGATGCCACTGAAAACGATGACATTAAAAACCCATCCAGTCTCAGGAGCCAAGGGAGGGGGAAGGAAAAAAAAAACACCAAAAAAGAGAGAAATACAAAGGCAAGCAAGCAGCACACCACAGAGTCCAAGGTGTTAGTGGTGAGGTGAGTGGGCAGGGCAGGGGGCAGGCAGGGCAGGGGGCGCATACCTTCAGCTTGGACTGAATCTCACGAGATTTCCGCCGGGCAAGAACCTGCAAGTGGCTAGAGACCTGCAGAGAGAGAGCAGAAGGAGAGGGGGAACAGCAGAGCCGTCAACCAGAGGAGAGGAGGAGGAAGGAGGAGGGGCTGCCCATGCTCACAGAGACACCGCCGCAGACACCTGGGCAAGGGCGCCAACGTACCTTGATGCCAACCTGGTACTCCCGCACCTTCTTCCGAGCTAGAACCTGTATGTGGCTGGACACCTAGCGCCCGCCACGCCGTTCGGAAAGGAAAACACAGAGAGCGTGAAGATGCGTTCCCCACTTCAGGTGGGATCTCTCCCCAGGGAAGGGAGTGTGGAATGGGGAAGGGAGCATGTGAGGTGTTGGGGTGATGGTCCTGGAGATGCTGCTGAGGGTCCACCACAAGCTGAAAGAAGAAAATTGATGGGGAAGCCCTAACGCTGCACTGGTTGGTGCTTGTTTGTGGCCCTTCTTGAGAGTGGAGCTCCTGAGAATGAAGTTGCTGCAGTTGGGGCTTCCTGGACAGAGCACCCCAAACCTGAGTGCAGTGAGGTGCTGCTTGCATGCATCACTGAGGACATGGCCCAGCTGGTCTGGGGTGCCCCATGTTGCCCCAATTCGGGCGCAGCAAGACTGCTGGTCCCAAGGGAGATCTGGGAGGGACTGGCTCATTCAGTGGGCTCCTGATTCTGCAGGTGAGAAAGATGAGAAAAAGGGTTTTATGTGTCCTGAAGATGAGCCAGTATGTGCCCAGCTGGGCAAGAAGGCCATCAGCATCCTGGCCTGGATCAGCACTGGTGTGGCCAGCAGGAGCAGGGCAGGGATTGTCTCCTTGTACTCAGTAGTGGTGAGGCCACACCTCCAGTGCTGGGCTTAGTTTTGGGCCCCTCACTCCAAGAAGGACATTGAGGGGCTGAAGCAGGTCCGAAGAAGGGCAACAAAGCTGGTGAAGGGTCTGGAGAACAGAACGGGGGAGGAGCGGCTGAGGGAGCAGGGTTGGGTTCATCCTGGGGAAGAGAAGAGACCTCATTGCTCTCTGCAGCTCCCTGAAAGGAGGCTGAAGCCGAGTGCGGGCTGGCCTCTTGTCTCAAGGAACAAGTGACAGGATGAGAGGAAATGGCTTCAAGTTGCACTAGGGGAACTTTAGGTTGGACACAAGGAACAATTTCTGCCCCAAAACAGTTGTCAAACCATGGAACAGGCTACCCAGGGCAGCAGTGGAATCCCCATCCCTGGAAAGACATGGTTCAAGAGTGACCTGGCAGTGCTGGGTTAACGGTTGGACTCAATGATCTTGGAGGTCTTTTCTAACCTTAACAATTCTGTGATTCTATGACCCCAGAAGAGCAGAATCCAAAGAAAAGGGTCTGATGTACAGGCAGGAAAAGTTCAGGTGCCTGCCCATAGCCTGGGTGGGGAACTCTGTACCCACTCGTACTGATTTTGGCTGATCCTTCTCCCACTTGTGCCAAGCTGTCCAAGAAGGGGATACCAGACTGTCCAGGACACAGAGGGGACAATTCCATGTGCATATTTCCCCTTCCTGAGTCCTTTTGCCCAACATCACATCCCTCCTCCCATGGAGGTGGGGGCAAGCAGTCCAGTGAAGACTTTAAGCCAGAAACCAGGAGCTGCTCAACATTGATCCGAACACAAGGACCCATCCCTCCCTATCCAGCACTCTGGAAGGTTGCTTTCCTCAGTGGGACCAGTGTCTGTCCTTTCTGGAGACTCCAGGAACAACAGTGCCAACTGTATCCCCATGTCCCACATCCATCCATCCACCTGCTTCCCAGCACCCTGGGCCACCAGCTCTGCCAGGACAGGCAACACAGGGATCACAGTCATTAGGGGACAAGCTAGAGGCCACCATGGAGGGGAAGGAAGTGCCACCAGAAGTGTGACAAATGGACACATCCCTTTGAGGACTGCAGCTGTCCACTCTCAGACAGGTTTGGACTCTGGCACAAGGGTGCAGTGAGAGCTGGCACCTGGGATGGATGTGACCCTACCCCTGTGCTCGGCAGCAGAAGGAGACCTTTTCATCAATAGCTAAAGGGATGGGAGCAAAAGGATGGGAATAATGGTGCCCAGTGACAGGACAAGGGGCAATAGGCACAAACTGGAACCCAGAAAGAGAAACACCTTTGGTGTGAGGGTGCTGGAGCCCTGGAACAGGCTGCCCAGAGAGCTTGTGGAGTCTCCTCTGGAGAGCTTCCAACCCTAACCCTAGCCATTGTGACCCTGGGCAAGCTGCTGTCGGTGCCCTGCTTTAGCAGGGGTATGGACTGGGTGATCTCCAGAAGTCCCTTTTGACCCCATCTTGCTGGGATTCTGTGACTATTGTTTGCCCCCCTTGTCCTGCCATTATCCTTGCCTATTCCAGCACCCAACACTGCAGGGCACTGAGGTTGTAACAAAGCTCTGTGGTACCTCTGGGGCCCCCAGTACCTGGCTGGCATAAGGATTTGGTGGTGCCTTCATCATGGCACCTGGCATAAAGCCTGGCAAGAGGCAGAGGCGGAAACGGTTCCCACATCCAGATGGAGCAGCAAGAAGATGCATGTGCTGCTGGGATGGAGATTTCTAGGGCTCCAGCCAAGCATGGTGGGGGGCAATGCCTGCTGCCCCCACGTCCCAGATTTCAGGGCATCCCCAGGCCTAGCTGGAACTGGATTAGCCCAAGGAGGTTTGCTCAGAGACAAAGCTGCTAGCAGCAACAGTGGCTTCAAAGGGGCACAGAGAGAGGACAGGTGACGCAGCCAGAGACGTGCTTCCTCTGTGGCATACCTGGCACCCACCTTCCATGCACCCCGAGCCCTCCCAAGGGAAAAAAACAGAGCCATGGTCTCACCTGCTTCCTCGTCCGTGTCTTCCCTGTCCGCAGCTTGATGTACCGGGCGATCAGTTCGTTCCGACCTGTGGGCAGAGCCAGGGGTCAGTCCCAGGCAAACAGGGGGGGCAGGGGCACTGGCCTCAAAAGGCACCTCAGGCCCCCACGTGGCCTGATGATGCTGGTCCTTGATGAGGCTGGTCATTGACGAGAGAGGCACTGCCAGGAGATGGCGCTGCCATGACAGCTGTCCTGCTCAAGGGGACATGAGTGTGGCCTGAGGGGAAACTGGGGTGGCCAGTTCCTCCTGCCAAGCCAGCGAGACCCACGTTATGATCCCCCAAGCAACTGAGTTTGGCAATCCCTACCCCAGACACAGTGGAGCTCAGAGGGAGAGGCGGCAGCCTCCAACTGGCAGCCACCACAGGAGTGTCCCCAGCCACAGAAAAAAGCCTTCGTGGGAGGAAGTCAATGAACCCTGCCCCAACAACCCTTCACAGGCCTTCTGGGGTGCCCCTCCTTGGGTATCCCACTTCCCATTTGTGATCCCTGTTGGCCTTTCCACCAGGATTTCCTAACGTCCTGCATCTAATTTGAAGCAGAAGTGCTTTTGGGCCACATCAGAGCAGCTGTGAGCTTTCTACTGTGGAGCCCTGGCTTCCCCCCCAAACCCCAAACTTTGCCACCACCTGCACCCCCACACCCGGGGGTGGCCCAGCACGCCAGATTTATTTTAATGGACCAGATGGTTGCGGTTGGAACCTGTCAAAATGCCCTTGGAGTGCATTTTCTCCAAGCTGGAGAGGCTTCAGTTTGGATAAAAAAAATCCCTTAAAAAAAAGTCTGTCCCCCCCCACACTTCCACCCCAACCAGTCTCCTCCCAGCCCTGGAGCAACTGGGCTCTCCTGGAGGCAGGGGACACACACTCATATGGGGTCAGACAGACAGGACCAGGTGGCACGCAAGGGTGGCTGTGCCTTGGGGTGCCAGCCCTAGAACTGGTCAGTGAGTGGGTCCAGTATGGGTCCTGGAAATGGGGCCACCTCAGGGGCACCCCAAAGCACTAAGCATGACTCCCACCTCACCCAGTCTGCCCTGACTCCTTGATCTCAGTTAGCACCTAAAGAGCACCAGGTCCCAAGGGTGGCCTTCAAGCCCAGAGGTGATGATGTCCACAGCCAAGGGGTGCAGACGCCAATGCCGAGCCTCAGGTTGGTTTCACCCAGCCCCACAGCATCCCACTCTGCACGCTTCATGCTCGAGTCCCATCCTCTCCTAACCCATACTCTCAGCCTATGGGAAAGAAATAATGGAAAAAAGGATGGAAAAGAAATAGGGGAGAGAAACATAGGTGCCTTCATGTAGCCTGGTGGGGCAGTGCCAGCCCAGAACCTAAAGCCCAGTGCCAAGCATCTCCTGCACCCATCCTGCCGCACACCCTCACACTTCATCCTAGTCACCACCCCTGGAACCATCCCTGTGCCTAGCACTGTCCCTGTGATTCATTCTGGCCCTGGCCAGTGCCATTCCCTCGGAGAGGGCATGTTCATCCTCCTCCAAATCACCACATTCCCCAAATTCCTCTTCCCTGACACCATCACGTGAACCAGTTGGACTGGCTGGGTTAAAATAACTCAACAGGCAGTAAGGTGCCTGTCCTACACCCCCCTCCCGCCCTCCAGTTCCCACCTGCTTTACCATTCCCACACCCCTGGCACCAGTGGGGCACAGGGTGGTGTGGCCATGGGCATCCCATGGCATTCCCCCCAAAAAATGGGTGGTGGTGGAAAGCAGCACTCGCACAAGTTTATGTCAGATGCTGGCATTGCCTGTGCCAAAGTGGTTCTGGGGGTCCCAGTGAGCACCCCACCACTGGTCAGGAATCCTGGGGGTCCCAGTGGGGAGGTGTGGAGGGAGATGAAAGTGGCCGGTAGGGGCTGCTGCCTCTTTAAGCCGCTGCCAGATGTCTCCGGAAAGCTGGAAAAAAACCGGTCGGGGCTTGGTGAGTGCGGCACAGGGCTGCCGGCACTTCAGCTATCCCGGGAGAAATCCAAAACATGCACCCGCTTGGGAAGCCCTCTGCTCCCCCCACCCCAGACACCAGGCCCAGACCAGGGGCCCTGGTAGGCAGGGTGGTACTGGGAGACAGCATGGAGACAGGGACAGTGGCACAGTGCTCACTACAAAGCTTTGTTGCCTTTGCCCTGCTCTGGCAGCGGCAGGTGAGCCAGGAGGGTGTATTTGGGAAACTGGGGATGGAGATGCTGCTCTTGGTCCCTTGTCACCACATGGTGATGGTGACATGGTAATCTGTGCCCAGCTCTGAGATCACCTGGTGGGAGATGCTACCAGAGGTGGAGAGGAGGGGGGACCAGCCCTTACCCGGCAGGGATGAGGACACCACATCACCTTCCACCGCTTTTTGGTGGCACCACACATTCTGCGCCAGCACCACCCCCTGCCTGCATCACCCTGCCTGATCATGGCAGGGGCTTGGAACTGGATGATCTTTAAGGTCGCTCTCAACGCAAACCATTCTACGGCACCAGAAACTGGGCTGAGACCTCCCCCAAACTCATCGTACCAGTGAGGCTGACCAGCCCTGCTGCTACCAGCAGTCACAGAAAGCTGAGCCACCAGATCTGTTTGGGAAGGGTCTGGGAAGCAATGCAGAGGCACACAGGAGCAAGAGGGCTGGCACTAGCCCCGCACCCGCTCCCTGCCCGCACCTGCTCCCTGCCTGACTGGCTTCACCAAACCAGTCCATCCGGCACGGTCGAGAGAGGGAGGGACACGAGGGAGAGCCAGCACAGAGGGAGGGGACATGGGTCACCGCCACCTCCCTGGTCCAGTCCCAGGATACAACCAGTGAAGCTGCTTTCAGGACTGGGGAGTGCTGGAGGGCAATGCCCCATTGTGTGTTTGGGTTGGGAAGTTTCACCTTGCCCACCCCGGGTGGCAGCACAGTGCCCTGCCTGGCCCCTCTCACTCACCGTACATCTTGCCCTCATCCGACAGGATGATCTTCCGCCGGCCGCAGGGCGGGTAGATCGCCAGTGCCTCCTGGAAACTCTGCTCAATGTCCGGACTCCACACGCCCTCGGCATCATTGTCCAGACTCTTGTCCATGCCGTCCTGGCCATCTTCCCGCCCCTCCCCGGGGCTGCCGCTGGCGTTCCAGCTGTTGGACGCTATGGTGCTGGCTGCTCTGGGCTCCAACCCCGAGCCCCCACGGACACGTGACAACCTGCCAAGACACAGGCACACCAGTTAGACCCACAAATCTCTTGATGGGGCTATGGGACTGCAGCAACAGTGTGGCTTAAGATCTGGCCCCAATCCCATGGGCATACAGAGCTGGGAGCAGCATCCCAGTGTGGGGCATCAGAGACACAGACAGGCTTTTCTAAGGGGCAGAGACCACGATTCCCATAAGCATCCACAAATCCAAGCCACAGGTCACCTCTAGGGTCCACTCAGATAAAGTCTGGGTGGAAACAGTCCAGATGCTGTGTTATCCACACGACGAGGATACATGATCCACACCAGCAGCTTGGCCCACATGGTACCCAAGCTTAGGACAGGGTGGCAGCAGCCCCCCACAACCTATCAACCTCAACCTCATGCCGGTACCTGCTGCCACCCAGCCAGCCTTGAAACCATCCCCAGCCCCCCCAAATCCCTGATCCACCATCCGGTAAAGGCAGAACTGGGATCTGAACAGAGATGCTGAGCCAGACCCCAGTAATGGGACCAGGTAGCCAAAGTCCTCATGCAGCCCTACTCCTGGCACCAGGAGAGTCCCCTTGCCCCGAGGATGCTCAGACAAGACCCTGGGTGCTCCCTGGACGATGGGTGATGCCAGGGCGTCTTCTCCTGTACTCCTCCTCCTGCCCTTGCCCAGCTCTCGGCACAGTGTTTTGCAATAACATGTTTGGCGGCAGCTGCCGGTGGTGGGAGCAGAGAGGTGTCTTCTGCTCTGCTGCGCTTCCCGGACGGGCTGGGAGTGTACAAAGGTCTCCGGCGCAGACATCTCCTTTTAAAGGAACTCCAGCAGCAGCCACTGGCTCAAGTGTGCTCCAAGGCAGCTTTTTTTTTTCTCTTGCCTTTTTTTTCCTTTTATAAAAAAAGAAACTTCCCCCCCTCCGCCAGCCTCCCCATCTCTCACTCCCTCACCACAATGTGATGTCAGCCCCCTTTGGGTCCCCGCTGCCCGCCCTTGCCTGCCATCACCCCCCCCCCGCTTGACGTCCCCCCCTCTTGCCGAGCACTCTGGCCAAATAAGGAGAACTGGATCGTAGGATCGAGCCAGCCAGCCAAGGGAGCGATGGCAGCAGCAGTACCGGAGGTACATGCAGCACCCCAAATCTGCAGTACCCCAAGTCCAATGACACCTTGAGTCCCATGGCATGTCAAGTCCCACAACACCCCAATTCCCATGACATCCCAAGTCCTGCAGCACCCCAAGTCCTACAGAACATGGCACAGCAAGTGCTGTAACACATCAAGTTCCCACAACACCCCAAGTCTTGAAGTCCTGTGACACTCCAACAACCATGACACCCCAAGTCCTGCAGCAACCCAAAAACCATGGAACAGTAAGCCTTGCAGCACAGCAAGTCTCACAACACGCTGAGGCTTGCAGCACCCCAAGACTCATGGCACATCAATTCCAGAGACATCCCGAGTCCTGTGGCATGCTGATTCCCACAACATCTCAAGACTCAAGACATCCCAAGTCTTGCAGCATGCCAAGTGCTGTTACATCCAATGGCATGCCAAGTCTCAGAACACCCCAAGTCCCACACCACTCTGAGTCCTGTGACATCCTAAGTTCTGTGACATCCTGAGTCCCACAGCACCCCAAGTCCTGTGCACTCTGTTGTGCCTGCCGCAAGAGTGCTCTCTGGGGCAGGCCTGCTTGCCATCCAAACTAAGCAGGGTGTCAGAGATGGGAGGGCAGTGGGACACCAGGATGAGACACTGGGAAGGAACAGTGGGAGTGGCAGACTGGGATGGCCCCAGTGGGACTCCCCCTTTACTGCTCCCCTGCAGCCCAGTGAGCACAACCACACTCCATGCCAGTGGGCATGCCACTGCCTCGTCTGAGTGCTGAGTCCCAGCTGCACCACGGCAGCCCAAGATTGCATAGTAGCTCAGGGCCCCCAAGGTGTTGAGGAACCAGACACCTGCCAGCTGCACCACAGTCCCCCAACCCAAGACTGACTACGGAGCCCACAGTAGCCTGAGACCACACAGCAGCCCCAATGGCAGCCCAAGACCATTTCAGATGCACTGTGGTGTCCCAGCCTTTACCAGTGGTCTGGGACCTTGCAGCATGCTTGGACCCAACAGAAGCCCTCTGCCTGCCCTGAGGGGTGCATTTTGGAGCCAAGATGGAAGCTACAGGGCTAAAGGAAAGACATAGGGTTAAAGGTAAAGCTATAGGGCCAAGACTAACCTACAGAGCTGGTGGCACCAGGGTGGAACAAGCAGCATGACCAGTGCCCTGGGGTCACCATCCTAATGCTGGGCACTGCCCACACATCCTGCCCACAGCACATGTTCCACCTCAGCACCCCTAGCCCCTTCCCACCCCCATTGTGTGCCCCCCAGCAGGGAAATCCCAAGCCCCTGACTTTTCAGACTTTTCAGGTGATGCCAGGGCCAAGGTGCGAGGAAGCAGCTCCTCCTCCTCCTCCTCCCTTTCCAGTGAACCTGTTCTCGGCCAGGCCACGACGTTAGATTTCCTGGAGGGAGGGTGCAAGGCACTGCGCTGACGCCAGGCCGAGCGCTGCGCTCCACCCAGCCCTTACGAAACACCGAGGGGAGCAATTAGCAAACCGGCGGGGCTGGCCAGCCTGCGGGGACACCGCGGCCAGACCTGCTCCAGGCAGGGGAGGGGACCGGACCTGCCGGAAAACATGTCACCAGCTCCTGCCTCGCAGCTGCTTCCCAGGGGCCAGGGAGAAATCCCCTCCCGTGGTTCAGGCATCTCGCTGGGGTCTGGGGGGCACCAGGACCACTGGGGGCACCTATCACCCAGGTGGGGATGGTCACTCCCTATGGGGATGCCTACTCTCCATGAGCAGGGATGCCTGCTGGCACCCATGCCAGGAGGGAGCCCTGGCACCCAGCTTGCTTACTTTGCCTTTTGGGGGATGTCACGCTCCAGTTCAAGGGTGCTGGAGTGGGGCTGCACCCTTGCAAGGTCACCCAGTGGGTGCAGGATAGGTGCCTACTGTGGGCAGGAAGGATGCTGCCAGGGCAGCCCTTATGTCCCCACAAGGCAAGACTGTGCCAAGGGACAAGACTCCCATGGGGTCACAGCGCTTGACCCTGGCACTACATGGGGGGGCAGCGGAGAAATCCAGAGCAGGCAGTGGAGACGCAGGTCACCACAAGCTGCTTGGGGCTTGGAGAGCCTAGAGAAGCAAGAGGAAGGCTCTTTAAACCTGGCAAAAACAAAGAGGAGGGATGCAAAGAGGGAGGGGGCTAGGGAGTTGGCTGTCTTCTGGTGGGTAGGGGATAAGAAATATTTTGGAGGCAGCAGCTGTGGTCAGAGAGGCACGGAGGGCACCTTGCATGGGTGTCGAGGTCAGGAGTAGGGTGCTGCTGGGACCAGCACAACTGGCTGTGATAGGGATCAGATCAGGGGTGTGCAGCGGAGAGGAAAAGGACATAACAGCACAGAGCTGAGGACTGTGGGGCTGTGACGTGGGCAGACACTCTGCCCCTGTGCTGGGGGGCGCAGTTCCTCCTCTCCAGCATGCTCAGCCCCAAAAGTGTTTTCTCATCTTGTGCACCACAAGGCATAGCTCCAGCAGCCCCCACACCAACCTAAGCCTGTGTCCCAGCTGCACTGGGGCACACAGCAAGGAACTGGGGTCCTCTCAAAGTAATGGAGGTCATGGCCCATCCTGCCATACCACCCAGCCCCACCTTGATCAGTGTCACCACACAGGGACCCGATGCCTCTTAATATGCTCGTTGGTGGCACTGGCCACCCCTGCCCTTCCATCTGGGTCCTATGACCATAAGCAGTGCCACCTCTGGGCTGCCACTTTCTCACCCTTTGCAAACTGGAAGAAGGGAGCACGGATACTGCCACAGTGTCCCTCCAAAAACACGGCATGGCCACCAGCATCAGCTGCAGCATAGCATGTCCCCAGGTGGCACCACCTGGGGGAACAACACAGGGAGCAAGAGTGGCCGCTAAAGTCTCATCCTTATCCAGGGTTATTCCAACCCAAGAAGGGCAGAACCAGGACCCTACAGGATGATCCCCCATGATGATGGAGACACTGGGGGAGTCACCAGCAGCTTCTATAAAGGTGATGGGGGGCCCACCTCTGCATCCCAGCTCCATTCCACCTTCCCATGTGGGGTGCCCTGAGGCGATCCAGCCCTGCTCCCTCCCTGCCTGCACCCGGACCTTACTGCAAAAGGATAAAAGTTCACCGACAAGCCTGGGCAGGTGCAGCACAGTGCGGGGCTCAGCCTTGCACTGGCACAGGCAAAGCACCACCACCCGCGCCAGCCTTGGCAAGGGCACGTGTGAGGCCACCAACACCCCCTTCCTGTCGCTGTTATCGGTGACACTCACACCTCGGGGTGAAAGGAGCCCACTGCAGTGAGGTCTCCAGGGACAGATGTCCTATGGGGACACAGAGAGGGGCTGCTCTGTCACATAGCAAGCTCTGCCAGACTCCAAATGAGCAAGCTCCAAAGCTGAGGTCCCCCCAGCCCCTCCCTTATGCCTCCCTGGTATATCAAGATTCAGTAAAAACTGTGGTCAGGGTCCAAGAGCAATTTCTTGGCAGGCAGAGACCTTCCTTAGCATGCTCCTTGTTCCAGTCAGGGGTTATTATCCTTTCAGGGGATCCCAGTAAGACCATGACACACCAGTGAAGATACTGTCAAGCCCAGCACTATGCACAGAGCCTGGACACTCTTGGCTTAGCCAAGCACAGCCCTGCTTCACTTTTCTTGCAACAACCAAGTGCTGTCTGCAGAAGCCCCACATCCCTGGCAGCTCACCCAGGGACCCTTTGAGAACATCCTGTCTCACACCCTGCCCCAAATCAGCAAGGGACACTGTCCTGATTGGCATCCATTTAGCTGTATGGCAGCAAACAAACAAGATGCAGCTGAGTGGGGAGGGTGGTGGAAGGAGCTTTGTTTACATCATGCTCCTCTTCTGCACAGCTCCTGGGCTATGGTGAGGGATTCCCCAGCTCAGGAAGGGAAGAGTGGCTTCCCTCCCAATTAGGTCTGCACCCCTCTGATGGGGATGACCAGTCACTGAAGGGATCCCTGGTGTGGGCTGGAGAGCTGGGTGGTGGCAGAGCCCCTCTGTGCTTCAGACCAGTTCCCCATGAGGCAGCCCAACTAATTTCCTCCCCTCTATCACTTCCTGTCCCTTCCGGCTTGGCGGGCAGCTCAGGAAGCAATCAGAACAAGGAAACTACAGGAGGCCACGTGGCAGCATCCCATCAGGGTCTGGCAGTGCTGCCAGGGCGAAAGCCCCATCACCAAAAGGTCCCCCATCTCTCAGCAAAGTCCTGAGCTTCTGCTCAGCTGGGATGCAGCTGGTCTTCACTCAGTGGTATGAGGCTGAAGGATGCTCAGATCCAAAGGGCTGAGGGTGAACAAGAAGGAAACATGAGTGAGATTTGCCCTAAAAACATTTCAGCATGAGGGAAGGAGGGTATCAGGCAAACCCCAGGGCACAGCCTGATGCTCCATCGTAACAGCAGAATCATGGTGTGGAGAACAACCTCTCCATGTCTTCCCCTTCCTCCAGCCCTGGTTGGGCAGGAGAGCTGGGTTTCAGCTGCTCAAGCCTCCAGGCTCAAGACCTGAGGGCAGGAGACAGACGGACACTGTAACCCAGCCTCCTTCCCTGGCCCAATTAGGGCTGCCCTGCCCAGCTGGGATGGGGCGTTTCACCCAGCAGTGCATAAATAGAAAGCTTTTGCAGCATTAATTGCTCTCTATGTTATGAAACAAGCTGGATGGAAACAACAGGCTTGCAGTCACCTGCCAGGGATGGGCAGCAACATCTCCAGTGTTGGTGGCCCATTACATGCCCAGCATGGGGCACAACACCTGCTGGGGGCTGTTCAGCTCTCTTTGCCACTGGGTCAAAACACACCCACCCCACGATGACTCTCACTGATGGTGAGCTTGGGAGTCGCCACCATGTCCCGAGTTCCCAGGGACTCCCACCACTGCTTGCCTAATGGGTCTGTGGGGTGAGGAATGCCCCATGGGGAGGCAGAGTCAGGCAGTCCCATGCCCGCAGTCAGCTGGTGTCCCAGGTACCCTGCCAGCCCTCAGGCCCACTCCTGGGAGGATAAATATCTCCCACAGAGAAGTTTCAAGTGCTGTGATCCATTTTATACCGTCACGGTAGGGCCAGAGAAAACATATTCTGGGAGGATGTCGTCTGCCAGGCAAGGAGGAGGAGGAGGAGGAAGGCTGAAATGCATTTCACACTCGCCCCCAGCTGCCTTCCACCCCCGCGAAACCCAACCCTGCCCAGGGAGCAGCTGCACCCGCTGCCTGCACCGGAGCCCAGGGCCAGCACCATTGCATTCCCAGCTGAGCACCCATGAGTAGAGACCCAGCGGGGTGGAGGGGAGCCATAACTGAACCCCCTCAACCAGGCACCCGAGACACAAAGCAGTGGGGGTGCTGTCAGGCATTACCACCACAGTTGAGGCACTTTGATGTCCCTGGCTGCCAGAGTCTGGAGCACACTCATGACACAAGAAGATACTTCATGGTGAGGGCGATGGAGCACTGGCCCAGGCTCCCCAGAGAGGTTTTGGAGTCTCCTCTGGAGACATTCAAAACCTGCCTGGATGCCTTCCTGTGCGGCCTGCCCTAAGAGATCCTGCCCTGGCAGAGGGGTTGGATCTGATGAGCTCTTGAGTTCAAAGCCCTAGCATTCTGTGATTCTGTGACATGGCCATGTCATCTGGCCACCATCAGCAATGCAGCGAATTTGCAGCACTTGCGACAGTACGAAGCTGGGGTTCTGCATTTAATATGGGAGCTGCAGGAGCAGGTAGGTGCTGCCCCATGCAATCCACATCAGCAATTCGATTTATTCACAGAAAGGGATGTTCAGGTTCAGCACCACTTTACAACATACTGTCACCTCAGACTGGCCCAGCAGCTGCCCAGCGGGTGCCCATGGCAGAGCATCACCTCCTGGCACCTTGATGCTGCCTGAGCCAAGATTTGGAAAGGGACACAGTGAGCACTGCTCCTGCAGATTGAAAAAATGGCTCTGGAATTCCTGGGGAGGAAAACTGCTAAATATGCATGAAGGCAGGATCGAGTGAAAGAAGCAGCTCCAGCAAGCAGCACAGTCCAAGAGCTGCTGGAGCGCCCAGCATGGTATGCTAGTCCCTGGCACAACACACTGATGTTGGAGGCAGACTCTGACCCCTTCACTCTGTGATGCCACCTGGGCAAGGTTGTGAGTGGGGTACAGTGGTCACCATATGAGAGCTGGAGCCCAAACTTATGTCATAGATGAGCACAAGCACCAGTGACCAAGCACCAAGTGGCCACCAAATGAGAACCAAACGAACATCCTGCCCAGTCACCCACCAATCACTCAGGCAAGAAGCAGGACAGGAAGAAAGCAAGGTCTTACACCCAAATCTTTTGCCTCTGGCCTGCAAAGGGCCCAGATCCTCCTGCTAATAAAAACCCGACGCTGGCTTGGGTCGGGGGCTCGCGTGCCTGAACTCGGGGTGTGCTTTTTCCAAAACCCAAACTGCCTAAGCCGGGGAGGGGAGAAGGCAGGAGCTGGCTGCCTCTGGGGAAGGGCGGGTGGCGAGGAGCTGGCATGGGAACGGCAGCCCATCCTCCACGCACGCCGCGCGTTCTGCGCCTGTAAACTTTGAACATCTTCCGGAGAGAAGTTTAGTGGCTATTGTGAACAGCTGGATCTAATTTTATGAGGAGCAAGGAGGAGACAGTCGTGGGGAAATCATAAGGCTTGGCGCTCCCAGGCGAGGATCTCCGAACCCGACCAACTCTCCTGCCTCCATTGCACCCCACCAGGCAGCAGCGCCAGCAAGATGGCACCGGGAAACTGAGGCACAGAGTGGCACGATGCTCAACCATGCACTGGGTAACCAAGCAGAGAGTCCAGGTGTCCCCGTATCTGTCACCACTCCATCAGTGGTGGCACAGCTCTTCCCCACAGTGGGATGCAGGGCCACCTCTTTGACACATCCCCACAGTCAAGGACCCCTGGCACTCATTCTCAATGCTCATGGGCACCACAACACATCCTCCAGCCAGTTGCTTCCCCGCCAGGCTCTGCCCACCTCCTAAAATTAGCTCCAGTTCTGCTATCCCATCCCCAGCCACCCCCTGCAGCCAGAGAACTCTGCCAGGACACGCTCCAGGTCTGTACTGATCCCCACCAGCAGCGAGGGTGAAGGGGACAAAGCAGCCTCCTCCATCACTCGCGTCTCGCTCAGCAGCCATGAGTTACCGGCGAGCAAGCATTTCCCAGTGGTGTTGCTGAAGTCAACTTCTGTGCCTCTGGCTCATAAGAGGGTGGCCAAGGTTAACCCTGGGGTTGGCATTAGCCAGCTGAGACCTGGCACATCTCGTGACACACCCAGTGCCTGCTGGGTTTCAGTACCACTGCTGTCTCATGGCACATAACAAGGGACATGGGAGACATCACGGGATAGTATGATGAGGGGACACTCTCTGACAGGATTTACAGCACCAGGATAGATGTGCTTTATGCAGTCAGACACTTGTGTGTGCCCTAGACGATGCCACTCTCACAAGGCTACCAGCTGCCCCCCACCAAGGATGAGACCATGTGGTCCATGACCTGTCCCCTCCAAAGGGTTTGGATATGGTTGTTCATCGTGGAGCTGCACTGGAACCCCAGAATACTACCTGGCACTGTGTGACCCCCAACTCCCACCATCACGTCCAGCATCACAAGAAAGTTTCTCTGGGGCCCCTTGCTCCCATTTCACAGCTGGGAAAAACCAAAGCACCGGGAGTTGTATTGGCATGTCCAGACTCGCAGCAGTATCCGGCCATGTGTTATCGCTGAGGTGTGGGGGGTGGGAGGGTGGCTGCTCCTGCCGTGTGCCCGCTGCAGGCTGGTGCAGGGCACGGCCCCGCTGGCTGCTCACCCCATCATTACCTGCCCTCCCTCCAAAAAACATTTCATAAGCTGCCCACGTGACAGTGGCAACAGTGAACACCTACACGCCTCAGGTGCCCTGCCCCAACCGCAACACGCAGGTGCCTGGCATCAGCCTCTGCACAAGCACCGGCCCCGAGTAACACCTCAGATGGAGAGCAAGGCGCTCAGAGCATGGCCTGGCCACCTAGCTGGAGACAACAATTCCCAAAATCAACAATCTTCAGTTATATTCCATCCACCAGCAGCACCCAAGGAGCTGTAAACACCATGGCAGCCTTGTCAGCCCTTTGCAATTGCCATCAAGGATTTAATAGAAGAGAGAAGCTCCCAGGGATGAGACATTTTTTGGGCAAAATCTGTCCCATGCATTGATGGACAGAGGGATCCCAACCCTATGAGAGCCCTGGGGATGGCTCTCACCAGACAAATCCCAGCAGCACCTTTGATTAGGGCTTTTGCAACCTCTTTTTCCCTGCATCACAGGCTGCTACAGGCAGGAGAGGAGGCACTAGGCATGAAAACACATTTTTTTTCCCTGAAAACATCTCCAAGTTGCCATTTCTTCCCCTTTCCAGCCACTGCATGCCCGCACACTGCCAGGAAAAGGCTCCTTCCTTTGGCACAGCACCGGGACACTGGGATTCACCTCCTGACCCGCTCAGTGCTGGTGAGATGGGAATTAAATGGCAATTAAAAGGGTTTGCTGCTGCAGGTATGACAAATTGTGACCATGTGTTGTGGGAAATGGATGCAAGGCCCTTCTCTCGATGGTGATAGAGACTGGAGGGGGTTTAGCTTGCAAGAGGGGTATGTTAGTGGTAAGATGGTTGCTGGAGAGTCCGTCTCTGCAGTCTTTTGACCCCCAAAATGCCCGAGCATTCAAGCTGAGCATCAACACTGCAATCACCCCAGCTGGGACAAGGGTCCTCAAAATGCCCATGTGTCACTTACGCAAGGCCTGCCATGGAGCCCACTGCTTTCAAAGGGTTACTTTTGTTAGGAAAGCCAGTGCAGTGCCAGCCTCATGTCTGCCCTGGGGAGCATGCAGGGTATCCAGGTACCCAAGGTCCCCTGAGTAAGGGAATGTCCCTCCATGTCATGCAGCAACCCAAACAGGGTCAAACCCAGCACCTTCTCCCAAAGGGACAATCCTGCCCATCCTCTCTGGTGGGGAAGTGCCAGCAATGCCACTGATGCAGTGCTTTGGTGACCATCACCCACCCTGCCAGCAGGGTCCTAGCTGCACCACTACCCATATATTCCTCCTCCAGCTTCGCCACTGGGTGACCTTGGTGACCATCCGTTTTGGAGACACTTTTCCTCCTATCCCATGGGGAAATGACCTACCCCAAAAGTTGGGTGTGAGCAAGGGCTTTGGGGCTGTGGAGGGTACCAGGGTCATCGGGTGCATAGCAGATGCTCAGTCCTTCACCCATCATGGTAAACACCCCAAAACCAAGGGAACTGGGGGTTTGGCAGTCTCACTGGCAGGGCCCCCCCAGGGTGGCCGGGCAGTGCCAAAACCCTGACTCACAGCACGCATGTACCCACGCGGGGTAAAGCGATAGGAGGGGAGAGAGGACGCTGGAGCCCAAAATACCCCAGCGCGCCTGACACTGGAGATTAGCGCTTCGCTGGTGGGACGCTCGCCCGGCCGCACTCGTCCCAGCTCCCCATAACGAACCAGAAACCTGTACCCTCACCCCTCCTCTGCCAACAACCCAATAGCCGTGGGGAGCTGTGAGGTGCCCATTGCCATAGTAGGGCCTCCAATACTATTTCCAGCTGTTTTTTCCAAAAAACGTACTTTTTTTTCCAGGTGGCAAAGGACAAAGGTATTGCACAGTAGTTTTGAGGGTGAGTGGCACTGCAAGGGTTTGGCTTTATTTTCTTTCCAAGAGGGTAAGAGAGGACGATGGCAAAAAAAAACAACCATTCCAAATCCAAAGAGGGTGTTAAAATAAAACAACAACAACAACAACAATAATAATAATAATAATAAAGATGACACACTGCTGAAAATGACACCCGTAATTGCTGCCTCCTTTGCAATGCGCCCCTATGACGAGGCACAAAGTGCTCAGCACCTAGTCAGCCCCTGGGCATCCCCTACATGCCTGTGACACACATGTAACGTGACATTACATGTGGCCCCCATACCCCACCCGGGCCTCCCCCACCCCAAGGTGGGGGGCATAGCCGGGGATGGTTTATTGCTTTATATTATGCCCTGGCGCCCGCCTCCTCCCCGCTCCAGCTTATGGCCCATACCCTACACAAGGGCCCTTTGTAACCCTATAGCCCGGGGATGCGCCCGCGGCGGGGACACAGCGCAGCCCCGACAGGGCGGGACCCTGGGGACCTGGGGGTGGGGGGAGACCTGAGGAGTGCGGAGTCGCGGTCAACCTAGGAATATGCTGCCTGTGCCGTTTCCCCCCACCCCCTCAGCATGCGCACACCCCCAGCTCAACCAAACCAGGCGAGCCCCGCGGCGACCCTCAGTACCGAGCTGCCGAGGGTTGGGGTGAAGGGAAGTCCGTCGGGGATCGGTGCGTGCGAAGGGCTGCGGGCCGGGAAAAAGGAGAAGGAGGAAAAGGGTACGAGAGTCTCTTCCCGGCGAGTTCTTACCTGCTCCGTACTTCGGAGTTGGTGGGCCGGCTGCGGGTGCTGGGACCGAGACCGGACCGGGACCGGACCGGGAGCAGGAGCGGGGCCGGAGCCGGGGCCCGGGCCGGGTCGGAGAGGGCGGCAGGAATGCAGGGAGCGCGGCGGGCTCCCGGGTCCGCGCACGGAGCCAGGCGCAGGGACGGGAAAGTTTATGCAAGGGAGGAGCAGAAAGTTGGGAGTCAATCAGGAGGCGGCGGGGCCGACTCGACCCTCCTCCTCCTACCCCTTCCCTCCTTCTCCTCCTCCCCCCGCCCTCCTCCACCCTGGCCCTTTTTCCCTCCCTCCTTCCTCCCAGCTCACCCTCCCTCTCCGCCTGGGGCAGCGGAGCTTCCCCTCCGTGCAGGGGCGGCCTTTTGGAAAAAGGAAGGACTGGAACGCCTCTCACCTCGGATGAGGCTCTGGGAGCGGCTTCTAGGAGCCTTCCTCCTTACCTTCCTCTTTCTCCGGGGCTGCAGCCTTCGAGATACAATCTGGGGCTGGGGTACGAGGGTGCTGCTGTCTTGTCACGTGCTCAGCCAGCTAGGGTTTCCATGTCACATCTTCATGCCCCTCAGCACCCATTCTCTTCCACACACTTTCATTGTCCTCTGCATTCCTTCACCTCTTTCTTCATCCCCCTTCCCACATCCTCATCCTCTCCAAAAACCTACACCAAATTACTCATCACCCATCTTCACCCCGTCCCAAACACTTATTCCCATCCTCAGAACTTTATTCTCTCCAAACACCTTCATCCTCACACCCTCATCCTCCCCAAACTCTTTTATCCCTTTCCTCATCCCCCATATGTCCCCTCAGCCTTTTACACCCCTCCAACATGCAGATTCCCACTCTGCCCTGGACACCCCATAGTACCCAAGATGGAGATTCCCAAGAGAACCCAGCCAGGAACGAGGCTGTGGTCATCCCCCTGGAGCAGGTTGATGGGTGGTACCACATTGAGCTGCAGCCAGCTGATTGCATGTGAGGCTGTGGCCATGACCCAATGTGCCTGTTTGGAACCACATCCCCCAATACACGCAGCACAGCATGCATCAAGGACCTATGCCATAGTACCTAAACCCCATGGAGAGGAGGTACCAGCAGGGCCCTGCTTGGAGAAGGGCTGTTCTGGGCATTCCATCCCTTCTAAGAACATATTTTTCTCATTTTCGTGCTGAGCTTGGTTGTATTGAAGCCTTTTGGGATAAGCCAGCACCGCAGCATCCAGCACACACAGCAATTGGGGTGATTCCCAAAGCCCTATCACATTCTTCCACCCTTGGCCTGCTGCTAACTTGTAAGAAATATGGACCAAAAAGTGCAACAAGATGGCTACTATTCTCCACAGGCCGTTCAGAGCACTCGTTACTCATCCCTTACTTGGGCATAAATGACATTGACTGCTCCTGGAGATGACAGCCTTAATTGAGTTCAATAGGAGTTGGGGCTGAGTAAGGCATGAGCAAACAAGCGTGCCTTAGCCCATGAATAAAAGCTTGATCTGCAAATGTTTAGGACCATATGTAAGGCTCCACGCAGGAGAGTACCAAGGGAGTCGCTGCTGTGCTGGGCCTGGGTTTCAGCTCTGTTACAGCCTCCAACCCAAATGCTGGCGATGTCAGGATGAGCTCTGTTGGAAGTGCAATGTTTCAATCTTGTGATTTCTTTCACTCCTGTCTCTATTTTTACTTTTTTCCTCCTTCAGAAGTCCATAATCCTCTCTTCTGCTACTCTTTGTCCACTGGTGGGAACAGCACCTTCCTTTTCTGAATTATAATATAAAAGAGCTTCAAGCAGCAACTTCATAAATAATATTTTCTTATGGCCAGAACATCCAAGTCTAGGCAAGACACCAAAACCAGCTACAATGTTGTAAAACTTCAACACTTATCCAGAATGGATTCACTAATTAAAAAATCATTCCTTTTTTTTTAATGCAGTCAAAAAGACATTGGCTGTGGCAAGAAAAAAGCCCATCCCACAGCCCCACAGGTTCCTGACCTTCCCCTTGGAAAAATGTCACCAAAAGAAACATTCAGGGAGGGAAAGGGGTGAGAAAACCACTCCATCACCATCACTTCTGTAACTGATTAATATATCATCACTTCAAAGCAGGGAGCAAGAGCCCTCGAGGCCAAGGCAATGCTTTCTGCTGTGAACCCAACAGCTCCAGCCCTTCCATGGCTGGTGAGGAGCTTCCCAGCACTGGCCTCTCCTCCCATTCCTGCTGGGATACCACCAGCCCCTTGATGGGGATGGGGTATTCACTTCTTAGAGCGGACTCCAGACCCCCAAAGAGTACAGAGGCTGAGCCTGGGCTTAGGGCTGGCTGCACTTAGCCTCCTCAGCCCTCAGGGTCTGGGCAGAGGGAGAGAAGAACAGTTGAAGGAGAAGAACAGTTGGAGAAGAGCCCCGACTCCCCATCCTCCTTCTCAGCTCTGGACCAGCATCTTCATTCACTGGCAGAAAATGGGGGATGCTGGTGACATTGCTCCTAACTAGGATGTGGCATTCAGCATCTAGGTGGGACCTTATTCGTTTTCTTATAACTATCTTTGCAGAAATAAAGGGAGGGTAGGAGATGCCCCTTCCCTGGAACCATTCCAGGGCAAGTTGGATGGGTCTCTGAGCAACCTGCACTAGTTGCTAATGTCCCTGCTGACTGCAGGGGGCTGAACCAGATGAGTCTTAAAGATCTCTTCCAACCCAAACCACTCTGTGATCCCATCAAAACCCATTTCCCAGGAGATTCCCTTGAGAATGCTGCCAACAATCACCTCTGGCTTCTGCTTGTGTCCTTATGAGGGGTTAAACCCATCTCTGCAGCACCAGCCCACTCACGTGAAGCTTCAAAAGCCTTGCAGCCTTAAAAACACCACCCCTGGGGAAAAAGAAAGCCCTTTCTCCAAGGATGATGCACACTTTGGGATCCAATGCTGCTGATAAGGCTCCTTCTCCTCTGTTTTTATTTGGTTTTGGTTGGGGTTTTTTTTTTGATCTTGCCTCGCAGTGAGCATTCCTTTCACACCCACGCACAACCCCAGCATCCCCAGCCATTGGTCTGCTGGTGCATCCGTCACACTTTCCATCAGCCAAAGCTGATCCACATCTCAACTGCTTCCATCCTCTCCTCTGCTGTTAGCAGCCAGCGCAAACAAAGGCCCCAATACCCAGCGCCGTCTTCAATTGCTTTCATTTGTTTTCCTGTGCTGCAGTTGGTTTGGGTTAGAGGGTTTGTCGAAGGGATGTGGGGTAGGCAGCTGAGGTGGCAGCTGTTCTGGGATGGGGCAGGCATCGTGTGGAACACCCAGGGCAGATGGGTTCTGCTCTGCTTGGGCCACAGGCTGGGAATCCTGAGTGACTTGCAAGCAACAAGGGGCAGCATGGAGACTTTCTGGGCAATAGAAGGGAGAAACTCCCCAGAGAGCTGTTGTGATAATGGAAGTTTGTGCTCCAGCAGGAGGCTGGGAAGCCCAAACCCATCTCTCTCACCCTACTTCAGCTTTTCTGCTTCCACCAGAGGAAGCAGGAACGGGTGTGAGCCTGACCATCAGCTAAGCCTCTCTCGATTCCAAACAGATGTTGGATCCGTGGCTGGATTTGGGGCAGAAAGCACTCGTTTTCCCCATGTTTCCTGGCCACACCTAGCCAGGGGATGCTGGCCCCAAACCATGGGCTCTGCTTCTCCCCTTAGAAAATCTCTGATCTCACCACATGGGTAAGGGGACAATGTCCCATGCTGGTCTGTTGTCCCCCCAGCTGTCCACCTCCATCTTCCTCTGCATCTGCTGATGAATCATGGAGCCTGGAGTCGTGCAGCTGGTGGGAAAACCTGGACTCCAACAGCAGAGCTGCTGGTGCAGATGTTGGCCAGTGGTCCAGTTGCAGCTCATGGTCTCGTTGTTACTGTTATACGTCCCCAGCTCCCCATGGGGATGGGTTCAGGCCATGTTCTGACACTGCTCCTTGAGGGCAAGTATCCCTCTGTTAAAATCACATCTGCTGCATCAGTGACCTCTTGCAGCATTAACTTGGGGGTAGGGGTTCAGACCACCACCAAAAAGGGGACTCAGCCAGGCCCAGACAGGTGCTGAGCATGACTCAGCACCAAGCCACACCGTGTGAGTCACCCTGGTGCTTCCTGGTGCACCCAGAGTTTTTGCTTCCAGTCCCTCCTGGTGGCACCAACCCAGCCAAGCCCTGCCTCACGTGGCTGCCAACCCTCCTTCACCAGCACTACCTTCCCTTGGCATGTGTCCACGTGCTGCTGGTGCTCTGGGTTTCAGGCTGCTCCTCAAGGATCCAGATCCCCAAAGGCATCCAGCCACTGGCGTGGAGAGCTCAGGACATGAAAAAGACACCATTAGTGCCACACATTACCTGTGCCAGGGAAAAATGGGGTAAAATACGAGTTTGGTGCCTGGTCAACATTAAGATGGGCAGGCTCTTCGCCAGGAGCTTGGGCAGACCCTGGTTGCATGTGGGCTCATGAGAGGGATGAGGAAACACAGACCAAAGAGCCCACCCTCTCACTGAGATATTGAGCCACACAATACAAACCAGAATCCAAAAGAGGAATAAGTTTCCAGGATCTAAGTCCAAGAAACATCTCAGAGAGATGAGGTCGAGATCACACAGCCTCATCTGCTAAATATACCCTGGCCTGATTGTGCCATCTGCCCCAGACTGGTGATCTGTCCCCAGAGAGGGTGACTGTGGCTGGCTGAGTGCCCCACAGTGCCCTGAGGCACCTTGAGTCACCCCAGGAGTGGCTGCAGCCATTGAGTACTGGCCTGGCAGACAGTAGAGATGGAGAAAGCAGAGCAGGATGGAGATGCAGGAGCATCCAGTGGGCACGGACAGATGGTTCTGGCAGCCTGAATGGCCATGGTGGCCCTGGTTAATCCCAGCAGACCCAGTGACCCCTGCAGCCCTAGTGGCCTTAGTAAGCACAGCAGTCCCAGCAGCCCATGTAACCCTCAGTAGCAGTGGTCAGCCTCAGTGGCCTTGGTGGTCTCAACAGCTCTGGTGGCCTTAAGTAGACACAGCAGCACCAGTGGTCCTGGTCACCCCAGTAGCCCTAGCAGCCACAGTGGCCCTAGTGGCCAAATAGTCCCAGCAGCCCTGGTGGTCCCATTGGCCCCAGCATGGGTGCTACTCGCAGGCCAGCTTCCCATCAAAGCTGGAGAGGGCAATGGCAAAGGCCTGCACTGCACACAGAGGATAGTTGTAGTCCATGGTGAAAGCATCATCTGCCACACGCCCAAACTGCATCACGATGTAGTCAGCTGCAGGAGAGAGGGTAAGCAGATGGGATGTCACCCATGCCCCCATCTCACCCTTCATCCCAGGGGACCCATTCTGTGGCACACCAAAGAAACCACCCTTTCACCACGCTCTGCCCACAGCTCATGACCAGAGTGTGCATCACCAAAACCCATCACCTGCAGAAAGGTTGGAACAAGATACCTTTAAGATCCCTTCCTACCCAAACCATTCTTTGATTTCCCCCAGCACAGGATCTTACCGTCCTTTGGTCCCCCAGGAGCTGCAGCTCCTCAAGGGACAGGGACCCCGGTGCCCCACCTTGGGACTTGTGCTGCCTGAGGGCGGGTGACAGGAAGTCTGTAAAAATAAACCAGGGGCCCCCGAGAGGTTTTTCCATCCTGTAACCCAACACCCTGGAGGCTGAGGGCTTCTGACTGCATTGGACAGGTGATGAACGGCCACAGCGGTGGGACAGAGTCACTGCCACTCCTGAGGGATTGTCCCCAGGGCACGATGCATCCCAGGGGGGGTGCACCCTACCAGCAGTGTAGGGTGCACAGTGAGGGTGATGCTCTGGGCTGATTGCTGGGATGTGAGGATGGATGTAGAGTGATGGGGGTGCTCAGCACCCCGCAGGATTTGCCCTTGCCCTTAAATCTGCCTAGAAACAAATGACCTGCATGCTCCCTCTGCTGACACCCGGGGCCACTGGCCTTGGGTGGCTTCATCAGGCCTCCAGCAAAGCAGCTGCACATGAAAAAAAAACCAACAAGCTCAGCAAGAAAAGGGGAGTGCTTAGGCCATCATCACCCCCATCCCCACCCCAATCCTGGCCCTTCCCAGCTTACGGTCACTGTCATGCACGATCTGGAAGTTTTTGACAGAGGCTTGGGTGACCCTGCCATGGAAGTTGAGGACATAGGACTGGGTCTCATCATTCCACACCGGTGCCTTGTTGTGCAGCTCAATGATATTGTCCATGTTCCTGTTCTGCCATCGCATCAGGAGGCCATCATTATCCTTGTAAGGGGGAGAAAGCAGGGTTGAGGTGGACCTCTGCTAGAGCCCTGTCACCCAATCAGAAAGATGCTCTGTGGCAGGAGATGGGATCCAGTTCTGAGAAAAAAAACGCAGCCCACCACATCTTGCACCTCTCAGGGAGGTGCCTTGAATTTCAGGGACACTTCAAAGCCTTTCCATGTCCCAAAAATGGGGAGAATCCAAGCTGAACCTCAGCAAACCCTGTTCCCAAGGAGTTTTCTTCCAGTGTGGACCCTGACTTACGTTTCGGGGCCGGATAGGCACCCTCTCATTGTCAGAGTTCATCCCAGGGATGATGACTGTCATCTTCCGGGGGCCTTTGAACCCTAAAACATTGGTCTCCTGCAAGAGAGCCCCCACTGAAATCAGTTTCTCACTGATGGCTGAACAAGGGCTCAGGAATGGATCGAGCCCATCCTGCGTCTCTCCAATCCCTGGGGTAGTAGCCCAAAGAGTGCAGAACACAGGAGGTCAGTGCGGGGGGGGTCCCCCCTGTTGCTACTTACGTAGACCACAGCTGAAAGCTCTTGACGCACGTTTGACCAGTTGGCATTTGCCCTGTCAGGGTTTGCACCGTTGTCAAACACTGTGAACTTCGTACCCATCAGGTTGGATCTGCAGCCAAGTATGGGAGATGACCACAAATAGTGCTACCAAGTCCCCTCTGACTTCTCTGCCCACTCCTACTCCAGCTTTGGCCCCAGCTTTGCTCCCAATGCAAACCCCATGTGCAACCCTTAGCCAGTCCATCCTCTCATCCTTTGGCTGCTTGCTCTGGCTCAGGGCATTCCTAAATAAGGGTGTTGTAGAGTGCTGACATGGTAGGGACCCTCCAGCATCCCTGCACAGCTGCCGGCCATGCAGTGGGCCGGGACTTGCCAGGCGCTGTTTCTAGCCATGACCTGTCTGCCGGGAGGAACCAGCCCAGCCTGTTCTCCCCTCCTGGCCTCTCGACACTCCTTGGATCAGATCCACAGTAGGGACCGCTGAATTTAGCCTCCTGTCTGACCCACCTGTTGCTTAGGGCAACAGCAACCCATAGAGGGTGCTGCAGAAGTGGGGTACCACTGAAATGGGGTGCCACTGAAATGAGGTGCACCTCTGCTCCTACCTCAGCTTCCCAATGAAGTTCTCTCCTCCCCGTGACAGGTCAGTGGGGTCAATGGAGATGAGGTAGTTGGAGGTTTTGCTCTTCTTACGCTTCCTCCCCGCGAGGAGGAATACCTGAGAGGGTGGTGGAACCTCGTGGGAATTGGGTGTTGTCATTACCATTGCTGTCCCAAGCTCCATGACCCGCAGTGCCCTCTGCACAAGGCTTGGCACAGCAGGTCACTGCCACGACCTTGTGGAAACTGTGGAATGAAGATGACTCCCAAAACATGGGCTGAGCCATGGGACAGGAGGATCTGAGCCCTCACCATGCCATGCACCATCAACATGGGATATTTCCCAAGAGAGGGCTGAGAAAAACAGCCCCATCCAAAGCCCACCATGGTGGGGTATAGGCAAGCATCCCCCCAAAATTCTGAGAGTGCTTCCCAGCTTGGGTGCAATGCCCCAGGGTCCCAACGCCCCAACCCCAGCTCACCTTCTTGTCATTATCCAAATGGAGGTAATAGGTGGGATAAAGCCCCCGGTCCATCCCCTTCTTGTCTCGGGTCACTCGGCACTTGATGGTCACTCCCTGTGGTGCAGGCCGCAGCACAAACTCCTCCAGGTGGTCCACCTCGATGATGGGTGATGGGGGCCTCTCCCTCTTTTGCCTGCAGTGTGAGAGGGGATGGTGACCCCAAATTCCAAACCTGCCAGAAGCTTCCCTCCTTCCCCAGCTCCCCAGCCTCCCCCTGGGGTGTGGCTCTGCAGCTGGTGGTTTTGGGAACAGTACTATGGTGGGGTCTCCCAGCCCCATGACTTGCCCTGGAGAGAAGAACTGCTGTTACTCTCTGAAGGGCCCCCATAGCCCCGACAGGGTTTTGTACCTTTTTGATTTCTTCACTTTTCCCTTCCTGTTGGAATTCTTTTGTGGGGTCTCCAGAGTCTCCTCGTCACTCTTGGCTGCTTGGGAGGAGCTGTGAGCAGAAACAGGCAGGGACACTGGGTGGGGGCAAGAGCCTGATTCCACTGAACCCCAAAACTGAGGCCTGCATAAACCCCATTGGTCATAAGCCCCGTCTCCATGGCCAGGCTCATCTGCACCCCCCACAAGCCTCTGCAGCACCCACCACCCTCCATCACATTGCTAATACCAGGCTCTCACCTTTCTTTTTGGTCTTCTTTTCCTTGGGGGGGTCCCCTCCAGTCTGGAAGAGGGACACTGGGTTCTTCTTCTCTCTGACCTGATGGGGCTTGGTGCTGGAGTCAGAATCATCCTCCTCATCACTGCCGGTGGTGGCTGCAGTGGGACACAGGGGACACAGTCACACAGCACTGGGTGCTACTGGTTCAGGGTGATGCCATGGAGCAGCAGGACTGGCTGGCACACATATGCACACTTCTCTCCTTTCTCCATACCTTCTTCTTGATTTTCTTCTGCTTTTTTTCTCCCGTTCACCTGGAACATGGACATGGACTCCTTCTTGGTGCTTTTGGCAGGTCTGGCTTTGCTTTCAGGGTCACTCTTGTCTGTTGAGGGATGGAGGAGCAGATGAGTGGACACATATGGGGATGACGACAGGGTGAGGAGAGCAGGAAGGGTTGAGCTAAGTGGACATTGCAGGGGGACGGGGTGATTGCCCCACAGCCCCCTGCACCTCTTGGGGCAGTGATGGGGACAGGAAGTGGGGTGGAACCCTCATGCCAGCAAGTGGCATTGGAGTCAGACTCAAGCCATACGTGTCCCCTGGGCACTCACCCTTTGGCTTCAGCTTCTTCTCCCGGCTCTCACCAAGGGAGGTTCTTTGAGCAGCTTCTTATTGAGCTTTTTCGGTAGGTCTTTATTCTCCATCTCCTCCTCCCACCTCCTCATCCTCGGAATCCTCAGCTGGCTCTGCCCAGAGGTAACATCATGGCATCATCAACTATGGCTTTGTACTTTCCTAGCTGGTGAGCAGCGAACCTCTCTTGGCAGCACTTGTCTGTGTGGACACCCATCCCGCCACGGCCAGGGTTCTGGGACTCTGGGCGCCAGCTGGACGTGTTCCAGAGCTGGGCACAGCGCTGCGGAACTGCATCGCCATCTCCTGGCTGCAGCGAGGGCAGGGAGGCAGGCGAGCTCCGGAGCTGGTGGCACCTCCGAATGCCGCTTTGACGGGGCCAGTGTGGTGTCCCGTCCCGTGTGCGTCTTTCCCGTCTCCCCCAGTCCCCACTCCCCAGCCAATGCCACGAACGCTGGTTCCCTGCCACATCCCCTTTCCTTCCGGGATGAGTCCCTGCGCACACTGGGATCATCGATGGCACCGGTGGGTCATGGTTGCGTGGGGATGTGGAGCAGAGACACATGGTGTGTCACACACGGGTGCCCACAGAGGGGTGGGTGCTGCTCCCCCAACCTTGTTGCTTCTTGGGCCCCTTGGCCGTGTAGGAGCGGGGGGCGGGGCCCTCCTTCTTCTTCCGAGGTTCCTTGGTGAGTTTGGAGTAGGGGTCCTTGCCACTTTCCTCCTCTGCTTTCTCTTTCTTCTTCCTCCGCTTCTCACCCCTGCAGATTTAAAGAGCTGAGCACCAGGAGTTCATATGGGGGCTGTAGGGGACCAGCGTGTCCCCCGTATTTCCAGGGCAGCTGGGGCAGGGCGGGAGAATGAGTCTGTGCTTACCCTGGGCTGGGGCATGGAGCTCCTCTGCAGCCCCTGACTCGTTCGGCTTCTCTCTCGCAGCCGCTGGGGCTTGGCCTCGGGCTCCAGCACTGTCTCCTGCTGCTTCTTCTTCACCTTCTGCTCTCATGGGCAGTGCTGAGGAGACAGAGCTGGCCTTGAATCGCTTTTCCCTTCGCAAGGCAACTCTTGCATGTATGGGCACTGACTCCCTTTCCAGAATGTATCCTTGTGGGAGCAGGCACTCAGGGACAAGGATCCACAAGGACCCACTCTGGGGACCTGCTCGGTGGACAGGGACCCACACCTTCAAACAAGCAACTTACCGTGGGGCAGACCCCCAGGGAAGGCAGAAGGAGGGAAAACCAGAAAGGGCTGTTAGCAGTCAGACAGGAGAGTGCCAGTGCTGGGCCAGACAGCTGTGTGTCAGCCACAGGGGACAAGGTGCTTGATACTGGCACTGCCCTGATATCACACAGAGTCTAGCTGCACTGTGCTGTAGAGATCTCAGCCAAGAACCACCCTAGGCACCAGCTCATCTGCTGATGGGAATTCCTGGAGGAGCTGAGCTGGGACAGGGAACATTGGAACAGGCAGGCAGCCTGGCTCCGCACGTCCATCTTCTCTCACCTCCACAAAAGGCTCCATCAAAGGCAAGGAGCTGCAAGGGAGGTCAGCAGAAGCCCAGGGATTAGGCACAGCACCTATCCTGGTTAGCTGGGTCTATAAATAACCCCGATTTACCAATCTGGAGCATGTGGGGCAGGACTTAGCTCCAGAGAGAATAATTGGAGAGATGGTGTCAGGTCAGGGGACTCAGAAATTGATTTAAGCAAAACCAGTTCCACTGAGGCACTCACCACCACCTGACCAAACACCTTCCTTCTCACATAGCTTCTCACATACCCCTCCTGGGTACCCCAGCACAGTGGGTTGGCAAGAAGGGTGGGGTTCCAATTGGATCCCAGCAGGACCTCAGAACTGCAGACTTGGGAAGGAGAAGGACGAAGATCCCATGAGTGAGCTGAGAAAAGGCTGGTTTCTGCCATGACATCAGCTCATGGAAAAGCTCCTTTACATTCTTTAATCCCTTAAGCAGCTGTAGGGGGACATGGCATGGTCACTCACTCCATTACTTCATGAAAGCTCTTTGATGAGGGGCTGCTGGTTAATCTGGGTGGTGAAATGAAACAGCTGCTGAGACCCCTCTGAGGCTGGGCACCACCTGAGGACTGTGACAAAAATGGGGTGGTGCCTGGCCTTTAGGGTCACAGCCTGGGGAAAGTGAGTCACAGCTTAACTGAGAGGCTTACTTAAAGTGTTAATTAGGAATTGAACCCCACCTCATAAGGTGCTTTGAAGTGATGGAGGGAGGGGTTGGAAGGATACACAAAGGCTCAAGGAGGGGTTTTAGGATTTCCTTTACCCCACCTGCTCTGGAAATAATGGTCCCCCAAATCTTATGGCCCCCAAGGCTGCAGCACCGTGACAGAGCAACTTGTCCATCCCCATGTTGAACTGGGTGTGGGACAGGGTTTGAGGGTTTCCAACATCCCCACCTTTGGGGACAGCCCATATCAAGGGTTGGTGGCACTGGAATGCGAGGAAAGATTTTTTTTTCTCACCTGCTTGAGCTTTGGCTGCTGGGGGCTGCCTGGCTCCTCACTGGGGCTGTGGAGCACATAAAGCAAAGGGGTGAGTGCTTTCGGCCCTCCACAACTCCTGGGAGATAGGAGAGACCCTCTAGATGAACATCACCCTAATTCTGGGGGTGATGTGGGACAGGTCAGCCTTTTGTTTGGCTCCAAGAGCTGCTCGACCTGTCCTCAACAGGATCAAGCTCAACTGGACAGCCTGTCTCCTGGGAGCTCTGCCTTGATCAATGGTGACAGCAGTGAGGCTCATTTGGGGGACCCCTCCTGTAACAAGCACATTTTTCCTCTCTCTAAGTCAATGAGTATCATCATAGCCACCCCCTCGCAGCAAAAAAACCCACCGATACCAGCTCATTGAACTACAATTCAGCTGGCAACAGGACAAAAAGCCACCCTGCAGGTCACATCTTGCCCACCAGCACCAACCTGTCAGCTGCCCAGACTTCACGCAGGATCTCAGTCTGCAGCGGCATGGCTCCAGGTCCTGTGTCCAGCCTGTCCTGGAGTCCTTTCCGCCTCTGACCCCCCCAGCACCGGCTGCTGACCTCCTCCGCACTGCAGTTTCTACAGCCCAGAGCTGGGTACGTAGGCTCGGCCTCAAGGGTCTGAGTGCAGTGCCATGGCATTGGCTCATCCACCTCCGCGGGGAAGAGAAGGACGACAAGCAGGCAAAGGAGGCGATTAACTTTTTATTTCTCCTGAAACTCGGTAATAGGATTTCAGGGGCTGCTGGCCAGCCTGGCTGCGGGCAGAGCAGTTGGCAGGGCACTAATCCCAGGAAAAGGAAATCTCAGGAAAAAGGGGCCCCACAGGAGTGGCAAGGTCGGGGAGCCAGCTGCACTGCACAGCCCCTGGCTGTTATAAGTGGGTCCCACTAGCTGAGGACTTTACCAGCACTAAGGGGAGGGATGCTGGCTGACCTTATTCAGGGTTGTCCTCCCTGGATGAGCCTTTTTCCACTCAGAAGAGCCTTTTGATGATAGGAAAGCAGGATTGGGGCTGCTTTGCTCTGTGCATGGAGAGCCCATGCAGGCCATGGCAGCATCCCCAGCTCCAGGTGATGCCAAGGGCTTCTTTATGGACCACTGCACTGGCCCAAGCCCAGGCCCACATGTCCATGTCCCTTCAGGTGACAAGTTTCACACCCTGCATGTCACTGCTCCCTCTTCACCTCCTTATTAATCACATTTATTTGTTGTTATTTCCCTCCAAAGACTGCTGTCTAGTTGCAAAGCTAGATAAGCCAAGTGCCCCCTGTGACGCTACTATGCCCTCAGCCTTACCCAGCCCACCACAGACACCCCGAAACTCCTTCAACTGCCTCATTTCCCATGCTATGCCCAGTGCCACTAGATGGCATTTGAACACCACACGCCCAAAACTCAGGAGCACCGCCAAGCTTTGACACCTTCAAAGATCCCGTTTTCCCTTCACTCTCTAAACCACATCTCATCGCCTGCCCGAGTTTAATTTCTCTTCCAAGGAGAAGCAAAGCACCAAACAAAAATAAGCTCCAAATCTGCTTCAAAGCAGGGAAAAGCCCCAAAACTGCAACAAAATGTATTCTTTTTTTGCAGAGGTCTGCTTCCTATGGGACAGCTCTCTGGTCCCTCAGTCAAGGAGCACAAATGCTTCTTCCACCCACTTGGGTGCCTCCCAGAGAACTCTCATCCCAAATATGCACTGGTTAAAAAATAAAGTATGAGGAGAAACCCCTCCAGGTTGGAAAAAAACAGCCAAGAATCCCCCAAAGCAGAATCCCCCAGCCATGCATCCCTCAAGCCTTCCCCAGCTCCCCAAAAATGATGGGTGATAAAAATGGGCAGCACCAGTTGGAGACACCAGTAATTCCTTAACAGCGCCTTGGCTGGAGTGGGGGCAGTTCACAACCATAGAAAAGACCTTTTAAGACCTCAAGCTCAACCATAAATCCAACACCCAGAGGACTAGCATGCTTGCGTCCCCCAACAGCCACCACCTCCCTTTGCTGAGCAGAAGCCAGAGAAAAAGTGATTTTCTTTTTTTTCAGCTGTTTATTTTCAACCTTAGAAAGGGTTTTTACAAGGACCAGACAGGAAAAAATTACCATCAGAAAGCTGCTCTCACACGGCAGTGACTGTGTCCCATTCGAATGGAAGGGGACAGCTGCCTAGGTGACAGTGGCACCAGTGTGGGAACGTGATTTGCCTTGCACACACCAGGGAAAGCTGCCCACTAGTGAGGTGGAAACCTTGTGTGCAAACTCAGACCCAGCATTCTGAACCACAAACGTGTCAACCACCTGCTGCTTTTTTTTGAGTTCTCTCCAATTCCTCTCCATCCTGTACGCAACTCGGCATAGCAATACATCTCCTATTTTCAAGATGGGGAGCTGAGGGCCTGAGGTACGAGGGGGGGGGGGGGGGGGGGGTGGTGAAGCATCTGTTGAGCTGCAGACCTTGACAGGAGCTTTTACTCTGTGAGGAAATAGAAACCAGCATTTTCAAAGATAAAATCCACCCTGAACAAGGGTGCTTTAAAGGTAAATTATGTCCCTGCACCGAGGGGCTGCAGCAGAGATGATCACGTCCTTAGACCTGGAACCACACTGCAGCCCCTCTGGCCACAGGCAAGCCTCCAGAAGAGAAAAACAATTTGTCCCCCAATCCAGCAAACACCTATGGGAAAGTGAGCTGCTGGATGCTGTAGGGGTGCTGGGCTCCCACAAGCCATCTCTGGGCTCCAGTTTGCACTGTGTGGCTGTGACACCAAGATGGAGCATCTCTCACATCCCAGCTCATCTGGAAGGAGCCAGGATGTTGTACTGACAGCCGACACAAAGCCAAAGGAGCAGCAAGGAGCTGTCTATGGAAACCTCCCAAGAGCCAAGAGCTTCATTTTTTATTTATTTTTGTCTGTATTTTTCTCTTTCTCTTCCTTTCAAAGCCATTTGTTCCATGGGCAGTGGGTGCTCCCACGGTGCCCTGCTGCTTCCGCTCAGCACACCCAGGGCAGTGGGACAGGGTCTGCTTCTCCTTTGCGAGGTGCTTTTTGCTTCCACAACCACACAGACTGTAACAAGCTTTACAAGAAGACACTGGTGAGTCCCAAGCTCTGGCCACAACCTTTTTCTGCATGGGCTGAGGGCAGGAGGCTCTCCCTTCCTCCTCCTCTTCCTCCATCATACATGGCCTTCAGCCTCTTTACCTTCAGCACCAGCAACTTTTGGCCCCTTTTCACAAGCTGCTTTCTCAACCCCAGTTTTGCTGGCTGCTTCCTGCAAAACAGCAAATCATAGAATCATCACAAACTGGGTTGGGGCTGGGAAGGACCTTCAAAGCAAACTGGCTGAGGGGACACTGTCCCTTCATCCAGGTCATTGACGATGTTGAACAAGATCTGACCCAATCTTGACCACTGGGGGACCACTATGAGCTACAGGCCTTCAACTGGACTCTGCACCACTGATCACAACCCTCTAAGCTCTGTCCTTCAGCCAGTTTTCAGTCCACCTCAGTACCCACTCATCTGACCTACAACACCACCTAACAACAAGCCTATCATGGGTGCAGTCCATACACTTGGCCATACATACAGGAGAGGAACACTAAGGCACAGAAAAGCTCCACACTTGCTCCAGCAGTGACTGTCACCATCACAACTACCTGCACCAGCCGACCTATCTCAGTGCCAGCAGTTGGCCAGGGTAGCTCTGCTCCCTGTCCCAAGCTGGATACCCTAGGGGTTGCCCTGGCCTCTTATTCCACCATCTCAACCTCCAGGCACCGGTTCAGAAGAGACTATGTTAAAACTGAGCCAGGTGGTGGGGCTGGCAACCACTGTGTGCTCTCTGGTTCCTGAACACCAGGTTTTGAAGGGAGGAATTTTGGCTGAGATTCATTAGAGGCAGCAATTGCTCCCTACCAGCAGAGGAGCAGCTACTGCCTTTCCAGCTTCAGGAAAACCACACTGTCATGTCTCAAAATACCTTGCCAGAGAAGGGATGACATTTCAATTTGCTAGTGACCAGGAGGTCACCAACAGTCACTAGCTGGGAATGGCAAAATTCAGTACAAGTGCCAGCCCTGTCATCAGCCCTTGCACGACCAGCACTTTTGTTTCACAGAATCACACAACTGTTCTGATTGGAAAAGCCCTTCAAGATCATCCAGCCCAATTATTCACCTACCACCACCACAGCCACTATGACATGTTCCCAAGTACCATATCACAGAATCATCCAGGTTGGAAGAGACCTCCAAGATCATCCAGCCCAACCTATCACCCAGTCCTATCCAATCAACCAGATCATGGCACTAAGTGCCCCATCCAGTCTTTTCTTGAACACCTCCAGGGATGGCAATTCTACCATGTCCCTGGGCAGCTCATTCCAATGCAAATCTCTGTCTATGAAGAACTTCCTCCTAACATCCAGCCTATACCTCCTCTGGCACAACTTGAGACTGTGTTCCCTTGTTCTGTTGCTGGTTGCCTGGGAGAAGAGACCAACCCCACCTGGCTACAGCCTCCCTTCAGGTAGTTGTAGACAGCAATGAGGTCTGCCCAGAGCCTCCTCTGCTGGAGGCTGCACACCCCCAGCTCCCTCAGCCTCTCCTCACAGGGCTGTGCTTCCAGCCCCTCACCAGCTTCATCGCCCTTCTCTCTTGAATTGAATTGTCCATATGTTTCTTGAACACCTCCAGGGATGGTGACTGCACCACCTCCCAGGGCAGCCTGTGCCAGTGCCTGACCACTTCTGCAGCAAAGAAATTTATCCTATGTCCAACCTGAACCTCCCCTGGCACAATTTCAGGCCATTTCCTCTCATTCTGTCACCTGACACTGGAGAGGAGAGACCAATCACCACCTGTCTCCAGCCTCCTTTCAGGGAGCTGCAGATGGAAGAAGGTCTCCCCTCAGCCTCTTTTCTTGAGACTAAACAACCTAGGTCCAGCCCTATTCTCCAGACCCTTCACCAGCTGTTACCCTTTTCTGAACCTCCTCCAGCATCTCAATGTCCTGACTTCTGACTGAGCATCTAGTGGCAGCCTCTGTGTAAGAGAGATCAAGAAAGAAACCTATCTTCCCACTGCAGCAGACAAGCCCTCCATCCTTGACCTGATCTATGACTTCTTTGGCTTTTACCCATGCCTTCTTATCACAAACCCGCCCAGCATCCTTCACCCTGAGCTCAGGAGGCCCAAAGCAGGCAGCAGGCACCTTTGCATCCCTCTCTGCAAACTTTGTGAACATGTTGGCATAGATCCTCCGGTCCCGCTCATTGTGCTCCTTTGTTTTCTTCTGGCAGACGGAGATCTGGGATTTTGCTGCTTTGTTCTGTGGATTCACTTCCAGCACCTTTTGAAAGTCACATTTTGCCAGCTCAAACTCGTTCATCAATAACCTGGCTTCGCCCCTCCGGTACAAGCCCTTCTCATTGTCCTGGTCCAGCCCCAGTGCCTGCAAACACACAGGTTCCTATTAGCAACTTCAGGGTCCCCCAAAAGATCCCTCTGAGGTCAAAGCCTCATTAAATCTGTTGAAACCAGGACAAAGTGGCTTCAAGTGCCCAGAGCACTTGTACCTTGCTCAACTGAAAACCCAAGAATTCACCTCATCTCTATTGGCAGTTAACACAGTTCAGTTATTTCTCCTTGCTGAATATCCCTCTGAGAGAGGAAATCGGTGAGAGACAAACCCACAGAGAAGGTGAAAACACCAAACCCCAGCCTAGAGGAGCACAATGAGCTTGGACACAAAGAAGTTGACAGATTAAAGGCGTTGTTTTTTTTTCCCCTGCTCTAGTAACAATTTTCTTTTCCTTTAGTAAAAGCCACACCTCAGACTTGATTTGGAGAGTTACAAAATGCATCGGGTTGGAAGGGACCCTCAGAGGTCATAGAGGTCATCTTGTCCAATGCCTTGTAGTCAGCAGGGACATACCCAACTAGATCAGATTGTACAGGGCCTCGTCAAGTTTGACCTTGAAGGTCAAAAGCACAAGCCAAGCCTGGGCAGACCCAATCCTCTTCTCTCCAGCCAGGCTGGGAGAGTTGGGGTTTTTCAGCCTGGAAAACAGGAGGCTCCAGGGAGACCTTACAGCTGCACTGCAGTATCTGAAATGGACATACAGGAAGGGACTGTTTAGAAGAGCCTGTGGTGACAGAACAAGTGACCGTGGTTTGAAATTGGAGCAGGGGAGATTTAGGTTGGACACCAGAAGAAAGTTCTGCACAATGAAGGTGATGAAATATTGGAAAAGGTTGCCCAGAGTGGTGGCTGAGGCCCCATTCCTGAAGGCACTGAACATCAAACTTGACGGGGCCCAGAGCAACCTACTCTTAGTTGAGGATGTTCCTGTTCCATGCAGGGACAAGATTACTTCGAGGATCCCTTCCAACCCAACATATTCTGAACAGAAGCCTCAGGCTGCTGACCCAGGGAGCATCCATCCAGATGGATGTGGCTTTGGAAGAAAAGCTATTGTAAGCAGGTGGATTTCAGCTCAAAAAAGCACTTTTGATCCTGCAGTCAGTATCTGTGCTCACACCATCTTTGGAGATCCTGAGGTGCAGATGGGGTGGCACCATTCTGGTGCCACTTGAAAATTGCTTCTTATACAAAAAGAAATTTCAAAACACCTACCAAAAATGCCAGTGAAAACCTGCAAGAGGAGCAGATGCTCCCACCCCCAGGCTAGTGCACCCCTACCTTGTCACAGCACTCAACAGCTTTGGTGTACTCCCGCAGCTTCAGGTAGCACATGGCCAAGTTGAGGAAGGCAGCCAGCAGGAAGGAGTCTGAGGCTTTGGACTCTTTCTCTGATAAGCCATACTCCATTTCCAGCCAGGACACAATCTTCCCATACTGAATCACTGCCTGCAGGTATTTGCCTTCCTGGGATGGAGCAAAGAAGAGGAGGCTAGATGAACCCAATGCTGACAGCACTCAGTCTACTTCCAAACCAGCCTGCCAGTGGGTTATGAGTTGAATGCAGCATGGTAAAGACACAAAAGCAAGAAGGATGCTCCAGGGCTTGGCTGGAGCTGCTGGTGTGGAGGCCTTGGGAAAAGCCAGGTTCTAGCTTGTGTTCCACCTCCATACAGAATTGACTTGCTTGAGATGTCCCAGCCTGGGAAGGGGAATGGCCATGTCCATCTGTGGGAAGAGTCTGATCCTCCACCCTGCTCTACAGGGAGCAGAGATAGGCAAGGCAGCACCCAGAGAGGAAGAGGTATCTCAGGAAATGAAGAAAAGGCAGAGGAAGCCATCTTCCCCAGTGCTGTCTGGGCAGCAACATGTCCAGCTCTGGAGTCTTCAGCACAGGACAGATATGGACCTGTTGGAGTGGGTCCAGAGAAGGTTACAGCCATGCTGGGAGGGCTGGAAGCCCTCTGCTGTGAGGCCAGACTGAGCGAGTTGGGGTTGTCGAGCCTGGGGAGAAAAGAATGTTCAAGGGCCACCTTCTGGTGGCCTTCCAGTGCTTAAAGGGGCCAGTCAGAAAACTGCGGACAGCCTTTTGAGCAGGACCCGTTGTGACAGGACAAGGGATGATGGTTTGAACCAACAGAGGGAGATTCAGACTAAAGTTACAAGATTTTTATGCTGAGGGTGGTGAGAACCTGTCCCAGGTTGCCCAGAGGTGGGAGATGCCCCATCTCTGTCACCAATGCATGTCAGGTTACTTGGGACTTTGAGCAGCCTGCTCTAGTTGCAGATGTCCTTGGTGACTGCAGAGGGTTAGACTGGATCAGCTTTAGAGGTGGTCCCTTCCCACTCAAACCAGTCTCTGTTTCTGTGACATGGCTTCTCCAAGTCTGACAGCTGTCAGGTCACAAGGGTCACTCTCAGCTTCTTCCCAGCTTTCCTTGCTCCATTCTCCACCACCCCCAAGTTTACAAACCTTGAAGTAGGTTGTGCCTTTCTCCTTGACAATGGCAGCCTGCTCCAGTTTCTCTTTGGTGTCCATCTCCCATGACTCCTTGGCCTGCAAAGAAATGCTCAGAACATCCTGGCAGAGCAAGGCAGCCCAGCACAGCAGCAGGACCATGTGTCCCTCCCCAGATCACTCATCAATAAATGGGGCTCATCGGGCAGTGTTGCATAGAGTGGATCCAGCACATTTTTAATTGCAGGCACTAGGGATGAGGGGACATCCACAGCACGTGTCAGGGTGTGGACCTGGAGCCCCTTACAATAGAGAAACCCTCCCAGGCTTGGGACTTCACCTTGAACAAGGTGCTTTTTCCACAACCTCAGCAGGATGGAAAATCCTGAATAAATTAATCCCAAAAAGGGAGGAGAAGGAGAGGCACAGACATCCCCCAGCAGAGCAGATATGTGCGGGGTCTTGCTCCTGCCTTGGACGGGGTGGTGGGATGAGGAGGGGATCCAGCAGGGATGCAATACAGCAGCACCTGTTCCATCCCATGGGAACCTTCTGCATCCCATCTCTGTCCTCACCAGGGGGCACAGCCAGCTCAGCCTGGCAGTCAAGCTCCTTGAGCCCAGCTGGATAGACAGGACAACTGTGAACTAAGCAGCCCAGGAAGAGACAGAAAAATACCCAGGGATGACACAGAATAAAAGGAAGAAAAAAAATCTTTTTAGAAAAGGGAAAACAACACAAGGGGGAAAACAGGAAACAATAATAAAAAGGAAAAACCAGGATAACAAAAAGAAAAGGGTGACAAAAATAAAAAAGGGTAAGAAAAAGAATAGGGAAAAACAAAAAAAAAAGGTAAAACAATAAAAGCAGGTCCAAGCGTAAGAGGGCTGGGAACAAATGAGAGACCCAGACTTGGGCCCCAGCCAGAAAGAAAACTCGAACTAAGAGGGAAGAACAACTCAGAACACCGATATCTTGGTGACATCTCTGCTGGAGTGAGGCCCAGGGGTGGCATTATACCAAGGCCAAAGGGTGGCCTCTGCCCAGGGACTGGTGTCCCAGTCATCTGGGTAGGACCACACACCCCCCTCACCTTCTCAAAGCTCTTCAGCGTCACCTCATAGACCAGCTCTGCGTTGGCCCTGGATTCCATATTTGGGCTTTCCTGCTTCACCAAAGCCGTACCTGGGGAGCAGAAGGAGCTTGTCAGAGCTGGGGGCAGAAGAAATTTTGCTTTGGACAATCTGGCCATGACACAACACACAGTCACCCACTAAAGTTTCACTCCTGCAGCTTTCTAACTTTTTATGTCAGAGTGAGATTATTCTCCATGGGCAATGATACTTGAGGATACAGAATCCATTCTCTCCTGCGAGTCATCATCCCTGGATGTGTCAACAGCACCTGCTTTAGAGAGGTTTCTCTGTGGTTTAAGGACCCAGCCATAACGGTTTCCAGGAAGACCATTTTCCTTTCACCCACTGGATTCAGATAAACCTCTTTTCCTGACTTTTTAAAACCATCTTGAGATCTCTGCCCCCAAGCCACCAGTCACCCGTGCCAAGCCTGCAGACATCGCTAACCCAAGGGCTTTCCTGGAAAGTCTCATTTTCAGATCAGGATCTTCATGACAGCTAAAACAGTCTTGGATGCTGGAAGATTCAAACTAGGTGACATCTCTTGTCTTGCAAGTGTTGGGAGGATGGGGCCAGACTCTTTTCAGGTGGTTTCCAGTGACAGCACAAGGGGCAGTGGCACAAACTGGAACCCAATAGGTTCCATCTGAAAAGGAGGAGAAAATTCTTCGCTGTGAGTGTGCTGGAGCCTTGGAGCAGGCTGCCCAGAGAGCTTGTGGAGTCTCCTTCTCTGAGAGCTTCCAACCGCCCCAGCCATTGTGGCCCTGGGCAAGCTGCTGTGGGTGCACCTGCTTGCTCAGGGCAGTTGGACTGGGTGATTAAAAAGAGAGTGTATCACCTTTGGAAGAGAGGGGAGGTGTCCCAGGAGAAGTTCAAGGAAGTTGCTAGGTCTTGTAGAGGAAAAATTAGAGAGGCAAAAGCCCACTTGGAGCTTAGGCTGGCCACGGCTGTCAAGGAAAATAAAAAGTGTTTCTTTAAATATATGAATGGCAAGAGAAGGGCCAAGGCACAACCTCCAGTCCTTGTTAGATAGAGAAGGGAACATAGTGACAAAGGATGAGGAAAAGGCAGAGGTGCTTAACACCTTCTTTGCCTCAATCTTCAGTAGTGGGACAGGTTGTCTCCAGGACAGCTGGACTCCTGAATGGTGGATGGAGTCAGGGATCAGTACAGTCCCCCTCTAATCCATGAGGAAGCAGTAAGGGACCTGCTGCATCATTTGGATCCTCACAAGTCCATGGGACCGGATGGAATCCACCCTAGGGTGCTGAGAGAGCTGGCAGCTGAGCTGGCCAAGCCACTCTCCATCATTATCAGCAGTCCTGGCTCACTGGAGAGGTCCCCAAAGACTGGAAGCTGGCCAATGTGATACTCATTCACAAGAAGGGTCGTAAGGAGGAGCAGAAAACTACAGACCTGTGAGCCTGACCTCAGTGCCAGGCAAGGTCATGGAACAGGTCATCTTGGGTGCCATCACACAGCACCTACAGGATGGCCAAGGGATCAGGCCCAGCCAGCATGGGTTTAGGAAGGGCAGGTCCTGCCTCACCAACCTGATCTCCTTTTATGATCAGGTTACCCGCCTGGTGAATGTGGGGAAGGCTGTGGATGTAGTCTACTTGGACTTCAGCAAAGCCTTTGACACTGTCTGCCACAAGAAGCTCCTAGTCAAGCTGGCAGCTCATGGTTTGGACAGATTCACTCTGTGCTGGATTAAGAACTGGCTGGATGGCAGAGCTCAGAGACTGGTGGTGAATGGTGCCACATCCAGTTGGCAGCCAGTCACTAGTGGTGTTCCCCAAGGATCAGTGCTGGGCCCAGTCCTGTTCAATATCTTTATTGATGACCTGGACGAGGGCATTGAGTCCAGCATCAGTAAGTTTGCAGATGACACCAAGCTAGGAGCAGGTGTTGATCTGTTGGAAGGTAGGAGAGCCCTGCAGAGGAACCTGGCCAGGCTGGATGGGTGGGCAGAGGCCAATGGGATGAGATTTAACAAGGCCAAGTGCAGGGTTCCGCACTTTGGCCACAACAACCCCAAGCAGCGCTATAGGCTGGGGACTGAGTGGCTGGAGAGCAGTCAGGAGGAAAGGGACCTGGGGTACTGATAGATAGTAAGCTGAAGATGAGCCAGCAGTGTGCCCAGGTGGCCAGGAGAGCCAATGGCATCCTGGCCTGCATCAGGAACAGTGTGGCCAGTAGGTCAAGGGAGGTTATTCTTCCCCTGTACTCAGCACTGGTCAGACCACACCTTGAGTACTGTGTCCAGTTCTGGGCCCCTCAATTCAAGAAGGATGTTGAGGTGCTGGAACATGTCCAGAGAAGGGCAATGAAGCTGGTAAGGGGCCTGAGCACAAATCCTATGAGGAGAGGTTGAGGGAGCTGGGCCTGTTTAGCCTGAGAAGAAGAGGCTCAGGGGTGATCTTATTACTGTCTACAACTACCTGAAAGGGCATTGTAGCCAGGTGAGGGGTGGCCTCTTCTCCCAGGTAACCAGCAATAGAACAAGGGCACACGGTCTCAAGTTGTGCCAGGGTAGTATAGGCTGGATATTAGGAAGAAGTTCTTCACAGAGAGAGTGATTTCCCATTGGAATGGGCTGCCCAGGGAGGTGGTGGAGGCACCGTCCCTGGGGGTCTTCAAGAAAGGACTAGATGAGGCACTTAGTGCCATGGTCTAGTTGATTGGATAGGGCAGGGTGGCAGGTTGGACTGGATGATCTTGGAGGTCTCTTCCAACCTGGTTGATTCTATGATTCTATCTCCAGAGGTCCCTTCCAACTCCACCATGCCGGAACATCTGTGTGACTCTGTGGGGCCCTTACCGTGGCCCAAGGTAGAGGACACAGTGCTCTCCCCGCTGCATCTTCTCCAGGGCTTTGTCGATGCCAATGGGAATGTCATGGTCCTCCCCTTCACCCACGACGAATTTCACATCTTTGCAGTCAAACATGGTGCCATCACAGAAACCCTCCAGGTGAACTGCAGAGAGGGGAGAGGGCAGGGTCACACTCAAAGCCACCTCAAACAATGCAAGAGGGGCTTCAAAAGAAGCATTTTATAAAGAATGTCTCCTAAAATCTCTTGGCATAGGAACAGGAAAGTGTTGGAGAAGGGCAGAGGAGGCCACAACAAAGATGGGAGGGCTGGAAGCTCTCTGCTGGGAGGCCAGACTGAGAGTGCTGGAGTTGTTCAGAATGGAGAAGAGAAGGTTCCAAGGAGACCTTCTGGTGGCCTTTCAGTGCTCAAAGGGGCCGGTAAGAAAGCTGGGGACAGACTTTTGAGCACAGCCTGCTGTGACAGGACAAGGGGTGATGGGCTGAACTCAAAGAGGCAGATTCAGGCTGGAGAGAATGGAGAAATGTTTGATACTGAGGGTGGTGAGGTCTTGGCCCAGGTTGCCCAGAGAGGTGGGAGATGCCTCATCCCTGGTATGACTGCAGGTCAGGTTGTTCAGGGCTTGAAGCAACCTGCTCTAGTTGCAGATATTCCTGCTGACTGCAAGGGGTTGGACTGGATGAGCTTCCAGTCCTGTAACAGGCAGAAAACATGAGGCTGGGGGTAGCTTGGGAGCTTCTGATGAGCAGGGAGGGACAGGGAGGACTCAGAAGTACTGCTGAAAAGGCAGGCGGGCAAATCTTGTCTCAGCAAGGAGCAGGCAAAAGATAAACACTGTGACTAATATGTTCCCCTTGCACTCCACTGCACGAGTCAAGTCTTACTGGAACTGGATATTGCTCTGGCACAGAGCCAGCAGCATTTATCAGGGCGATTACACAGCTCCTATAGACAGCCACACACCTTGCCCTCCACCTCCAAAACAAGGCTGTGCTCTCCTCCTCCAAGAACTTCAAGTACAAGATAAACATTATTTACCTTTTTTCCCCCCGCAATCTTCAACCAATAACCGTGGCTGATCCAACTCCAGGCGCTGGCAGAAGCTCAGCCAGCGTGGACCACCTGGCACATTCACCACCTGGTTCTCCTGGCTGGCATTCCACAGCAATATACACAGATTCACTGAATAGTTTGGGATGGAAGGGATCTTAAAAATCATCTCGTTCCAATCCCATGCCATGGACAGGGGACACCTTCCACTAGCCCAGATTGCTCAAAGCCTCATCCAATCTGCCCCTGAACACCTCCAGGGAGGGGGCATCCACAACCTCCCTGGGCAAACTGTTCCCCAGGGAGTGTCTCCCCACCCACCCTCACTGTCAAGAATTTCTTCCTAATTTCCAGACTAAATCTGCCCAGGCAAAGCGGGGAAAATCTCCACTTGGATTTCCAGGAGCAGGTCAGCTGGCTACAGGCACTCTTGGATTACTGGGGGGAAAAAAAGGAACAGAAAAAAAAGCTGCTGAAGGAACATCACTCCGTTGCAGCTCTGACTTATTGTTCTCTCGGTGCCTGCAGCGATTTTGTTTTGAAGAGCTGAGACAGAGTGTACCGAGTGCGGCTGGCACATGAACTTGATGTGCTGACAGCAATTTGTACTCAGATTAAAAATGGAGAAGGGGGGGGTAGGGAGGATGGGGGGATAAAGGTTGTAACAAAAGCTGGAATGCCGAATTTGCACTGCAGCCTGAGCTTTAGGGACCAAAACTGTGAATTAGAGTCTGTAAAACTTAAAAGCTGTAAAAAAGCTTTCACAACTCCAGCATGGAGGTGCCTGCTCCTGGAGGCATAGCTCCTTACATCTTAATTCCAGAGGTGAGGCACCTCCCAGACATACAATTGAGAGAAAACATCACTGCAAGGCCACAGCCTTGCCCCAGGGTGGGGCTGCCACGCCCTATGATGTCCTCATCCACTGTCATGACATCTCCATATACGGCTCTGAAGTCCCCATGACTGCCCTAATGTCCCCAACACAGCACCCACCATAAAGAACATTGCCCGCCCATGGCAGGGGGACTGGAACTGGATTAATAGATTCGTAGAATGATTTGGTTGGAAGACACCTTAAAGATCATCTAATTCTAAGCCCATGCCATGGGCAGGGGGCAACCTTCCACTAGACCAGGTTGTTCAAGGGCTCATCCACTGTGGCCTTGAACACCTCCAAGGAAGAGGCATCCACAACCTCCCTGGGCAACCTGTGCCAGTGTTTCCCCACCTTCACTCTAAAAATTTCTTCCTAATCTCCAGTCTCAATCTTCCCTACTTAGGCTTCACTCCATTCTCCCTCATCCTATCACTACAAGCCCTTGTGAAAAGTCCTTTTTTGACAATATTTAAGGTCCCTTCCAACCCAAACCATTATGATATTTTATGACATATTGCTAAAAAAATACCACCTATTTGCACCCAAAATACTGATTGCAAGGCTGCCTGCTGCTGCTTCTCCTCATCTTCTCACAGGGTTGTATTTAAGGGTCTCTGACTCCTCGATGTATGGAGTTGTATAGGTCTGAATGAATTAAAGGCCACATGAGCTGCAAACAAGCAGTTAGTTGGCAGGGCTGTTGGTGGGATCAGCAAAGCATTCCTCATCTCCATGAAGAATTTCTTTGCTGCAAGAGTAGTCAGGCATTGGAACAGGCTGCCCAGGGAGGTAGTGGAGTCACCATCCCTGGAAGTGATCAAAAAACAAGCAGATGTGGCACTTCAGAGTATGATTTAGTGGTCACAGAGGAGCTGGGTAGAAGGTTGGCCTTGATGCTCTTAGAGGTCTTTTCCAACTTTAATGATTATAACATCTCTGTCCTGTCAGGGCAGCACCAGCTCCACAGGATGATTGAGCCAGCAGAGCATCCATCTTCATGATCTGCTTGCAGCACTTGTTCTGATGAGTGCATTCATTTGTGAAAGGTAAAGCAAAAACCAGAGGGATACCAGGCTATGGGGCATCAGGTGCATGGGGAACTTCCTTATTTGTCTCGTCATGTCCTTTCAGAGAGATGATTCCTACCTGGTGTCCCTCCACTCCCCCTCTGCTCAGCCTCCTCCCAAGCCATTAAATAAAGCAAAAGCATGTTCCAGAAAACATCAAGCTGTGACAGGAACAACCACAGAGGGACCGGGGCTCTCCCTGCCCTCCACACCCAACACAGTGCTGCCTGTAAAGTGCTCAGAGTACAGAGCATTGCTGGACTGGTGATGACTTCAATGATACTCACTCTTGGTTTAATCTCTGGGATAGCAGAGCTAGCTTGAAGCTCAGCTCAAGGTTGGTCCCAGCTAAGATGCTCACCTCAGAAGAGGTAGAAAGCCAAATGCAAGTCAAAACCTCACTTTTCCTCACAAGAAAAGTTCATCAGAAGCAGCAACTATTCACGGCGGTCAGCTTTATGAGCTGCTACAGCTCAGATCCAATTTCTCCTTCACTGAAGTGAGTTAATATCTGTGTACAGGATGTCCGAAAGTAAATGCCTCCTGCATGGAGTGAGCTCTGTGTCTGAGTGGTTCTTGGGAAGTAAAAACAATCCCACAAGCCTGGATACCTCCATCCAGCCCCATGAAACCTCTGCTCCAGAAACGTGATCAGAACAGGGAGAGCCCAGCAGACCCAAGCTCCTCATCATCCCATGTCACCTGAGACCACTCCAGGCACAGCAAACCCTCTGTATTCATTTTCTTTGCCCCTCAAAGGAAGGATGCAAAAGGTGCAATAAAGGCCAATAAAAACTACATCGGCGCCAGAACAAGGACCCAAAGAAGGTGTCAAGTGTCTGTATGGGTCGCAAACACACTCATCAGGGGATGGCACCAAGGAAGGACATTCCTGCTTCTGATGTTTTGGAGGTAAGGCAGAGTCAGAGTTTTTAGGAGCTGCTGCATCCTGAAGTGGCTTGGACATGGTGATGGGTATAGAAAATGGAGGTGGCAGAGCCTTGAAACTCCATGTGGGGGTCTGCTCCCTTCATCCTACCTTGAGCTGAGTAGCACCAAGGCTTTCAGGGATGCATTTGCCAACATGAGAAACTAGAGCACAGGTTATGTTCAGATGCTCACAGGGCTTGAGGCTTCCCAACTACACTTCCCACTAGCAGCTCCGGGGCTATGCCGAGGAGAGCTCAGAGCAGCATCCCTGAGCAGGCAGTGATCCACAGTGCTCCCAGCCCCTCTCCATCCTGTCCAGCCTCCAAATTGAAAAAAGCATATCCCAACAGGATGCACATCCACCTTTCACCTCTATAGAACCAGGGAGAAGAAAGCTGGTCTGCTCTGGGGCAGACTCAGTCCTCCAGGTACCATCACTCACTTTCCACTGTAGCACCTTCATTAGGGTTGGAGTAACCTTCTCCCTTCCTCTTGATCCTCCGGATTATCCCTCCATCCTCAAACAAGTCCTCGCCTTTGAAGTCAAGAAGCTCAACCTATAAAACCAAATCACAAAGCAAAGTTAAGCAGAGTTAAGAGAGAAGAAAACCACAAGAGAAGAGCCACAAAGCAGCAGTTCATTCTCCATACAGCTGACAGGCAGAAGTTGCCCATAAAAAACAGTTCCAAGCCACAGCATAATCCACCCAATTTATTAGAAACTGGAATACTTGCAGTACCTGAAGCTTTGCACAGAGTAACAGCAAAAATAAGTTTATTAAAGTCTGCCTAGGTGCAACATGGCTGCTGGTGGTTGATACTGTGAAAGCTGCCCAGGACCATGAGGGCAGGAGTTTTCCCTTCCTTCTCTGACGAGATCATTTCTAACCCACAGCTAAGTCCCTACTCATCTTGGAAAGACTGAGTTTTAATTTAGGACAGATTTTAGAACTCACTCCTCCCTTCCCATTGCCTTGTCTTGATGAGCACTCCCAGCCAGCTCACTCTGCCAAAATTTTGGCTCTCCTACCACCAGACAGCACTCATTAGACTCGATCACCCAGAGGCACTTCCCAGCTGCTTTCTCCCTCCCATGTGCACTTTTAATCTAGGAATCTGCCTGCCCTCCCTGCCCCCACTCTGTCCACCTCCTCAGCACGGGGGCTCTCCCCAGCCACAGTTTCAGTTCCAGCCTCCCAGCTCAGACACACATTTCTGAGAAAGCCCTGGCAGCAGTTCCTGGAGCAGAGGGACACGTTTCAGGAATCTAAGCTGGGTTTTTCATGTTGCTGTTTGTTTTGGGTTTGGGCGTTTTTGATTCCTGAGCTGGCTGGCAAGGCAGAAAGGGAGGGAGTGAGCTCATCCACACACCAGCTTTACTTGCCTCGAAAAAGAGGGTGGCATTGGAAGGGATTTTGGGGGCACTGCCAGCAGAACCATAGGCGTACTCGGGTTTGCAGAGCAAGTAGCAGATCTCTCCCTTCTTCATGGTAGCCACCCCAATGTCCCACGCTTTGATTACTTGGCCTATGAGAGAGACAGATGTCAGGCATGAGGGAGCAACCAGCAGACTCCCCAAAAAAACACCATGGGTGCTACAAGGAGAGCAAGTGAAAAAGAACACCCTTGGAAGTCACTTAAGGGCAGGGCTGAGATCACCTTGTTCTGCAATTGGGTGTCATCCCTCCAGGATCATTCCATCCTCACCAAGATCACCTCAGCCCCTCCAGGATCACTCCAGCCTCCCCAGATCATGCCAGCCCCATTAGAATTATCCCACCCTCACTTGGATCATGTCAGCCCTGCCATGACCATCCCACTCTCTCCATAATCATTCCTGCCATGACCATCCCACTCTCTCCATAATCATTCCAGCCTCCCTGGAATCATTCCAACCCCCTCAGACTCACTCCACCCTCCCCAGGATCATCCCAGTACCTCTGGGATCATCCAAACCTTTCCAATATCACCCCAGAGTCCCCAGGATTATCCCACCCTCAAGCTTCCTCTAGATAAGCTCACCCTTGCCCAGGCTGAAGACAAAGGGTTCGTTCCGATCACGGCTGGAGTCAAATTTTTTGCCATTGGCCAGTTTCCCCTTGTAGTGGACATAAACCTTGTCCCCAATCATGGGTGACTCATCCTCACTCCCAGGACGTTTAATAATCTGAGAGATAGCAACAATCCATGAGAAATGAAGCCATGGGACAGCAAAAGATGCACGTGGAGTGAGAGACACATATCCTATAGTCACAGAGTGGTCTGGCTGGAAAGGGACCTTTAAGTCCATCCAGTCCAATTCCCCGGCAGTCAGCATGACATCTGCAACTAAAGGAGGTTGCTCAGAGCCCCAAGCAAGCTGACCCTGTCTGCCAGGGATGGGGCATCTCTCATCTCTCTGGGCAATCTAGAACAGGGTGTCCCCACCCTCAGTGTAAAATATCTCTCCCTTCTCTCCAGCCTGAAGCTGCCTTTGAGTTCAAACCATCAGCCCTTGTCCTATCACAACAGGCCATGCTCAGAAGTCTGTCCCCAGTTTTCTTACTGGCCCCTTTAAGCACTGAAAGGTCATGAGCATAACAGAATCCCAGCATGGTAGGAGTTAGAAGTGACCTCTGGAGATCATAGAGTCCCACCCCCATGCCAAGACAGGTTCAACTAGAGAAGGTTGCAGAGAATCACCATGTCCAGGTGGGTTTTGAATGTCTCCAGAGATGGAGACTCCACCGCCTCTCTGGGCAGCCTGCTCTGGTGTTTCATCACCCTTACAGAAGTTCTTCCACCTGTTTAGACAGAGTCTTGTGTTCAAGTCTGTGACCGTTACCCCTGGTCCTGTCACTGGGCACCACTGAAAAAAGCTTGGTCCCATCCTCCTGACAGCCACGCTTTAGATATTTGTCAGCAGTTATGACATTCACCCTCAATCTTCTCTCCAGACTAAAAAGACCCAGTTCTCTTGGTCTTCCCTTGTAACAGAGATATTGTAGGCTCCCTGGTGTCTTCTCTTCTCCAGGCTGAACAACCCCAACTCTCTGAGCCTGTAGATGTGCTCCAGCCTTCCCTCACTCTTTACACACATATATATAGTAATACAGACACAGGTGGATATAAAAGTGCCATAGATCAAATCCATGCAGACACAGGCATGGACATCCCACTGCTCCTCTAAACCCAATGAAGGATTAGAAAAAAATATCATTATTGAAAGAGAGTTTGGGGACTGGAAGTGGCTGCCCAGGGAGGCGAAGGCTCCAGGGAAACCTTAGAGCTGCATTTCAGTATCTGAACTAGGCCGACAGGAAGGCTAGGGAGGGACTGTTCAGAAAGGCCTGTGTGGACAGGACGAGGGCAACGGTCTGAAATTGGAGCAGGGGAGATCCAGGTCGGACATCAGGAGGAACAATGAGTGTGCTACTTTGAAGCAAACCATCACAACGAGAGCAGGGAAATGCCGGAACAAGTTGTCCAAAGGATGTGGTGGAGGCCCCATCCCCAGAGACACTCCAAGTCAAACCTCATGAGACCCCGAGCAATCTCCTCTACTTTGAGGTGTCCCTGCTCACTGCAGGGTGGGTTAGACAAGATGACCTTTAATGGTCCCTTCCAACCTCATGCATTCTGTGATTCTGTGAGGTGGTGGAGTCACTGCCACTGGAAGTGTCCAAGAAATGTGTGAAGCCTCAAGAGTTTCCAGTTCAATTTGTTCTTCCATCCTCCCTGTGAATAATCCCTGGCCAGATCCACAGCACTGGGACAGGGCTGGGAGCAGAGACCTCCCTAGCCTTTGGGAAGGTGTCTGAATAAAGATTGTGGCTGCAAAGCCCAAGTTAAGGCCACTGCAGGGTTCTGTCCATACACATCTTGCTCTCAGAGGGTGTCACTTCATTGCTCACTTCTTGTCAACACTTCTTTTTTCTCTCTCTCTGAATGCTCCAGCCTGGAACAGGCAGTTCTCAAGCCACGGATGGAGCAGAGGAGGATGCTATTCTTAGAGGAAAGGTCCTATTCAACCGGAGAAGAACAAGGGCTTGGGAGCAGAACTATCCAGAAACAGCCCTGAATGTGAAAAAGGGGCTGTGGAGCAGACTGGATGACCTCAGTAATGTACTCTTTCTAAGGTATGTGAGTCATACACAAGTATCTTTTGTGGGCTTACAGATAATGACCTGATTAGGAAACTCATTAGGTAGCCCCAACCATTGGTCTCAACCACCACTCTGTTCTCCTTTATTCCAAGTGGTGCTCATCTTCTTGGCCTCTCAAATAAACAAAAACCCAAGTCAGTCCTGCATCCCTGAGAGTGCTACATGGAATCACAGCACTGTCTTGGTTGGACAAGACCTCTAAGATCAAGTCCAGCCATCAGCCTAGGACCACCATGGCCATTAAACCATGTCCCAAAATGCCATGTCCACACAGCCCACCAATGTGACCATGCATCCAAAAATACAGAATGAAAGGCAGGACTCTCCTGGCAGCATCCCCTCTCTCTCACCTTCAGGACTCCTCGGTCTCGAGCTGGTGTGATGTCCTCCCCGCGCTCGGTGAGAGCTGCTGCCTGCACGTCCCCTTCGCTCTTGGTGGCTTCATCAGTGGTCATGGTCTCCTTGCATAAGCCCTGGTCCTAGGGAGACACATTACACACTTCATCAGGCAGGCAGGGCAGGAAGCTTTGAGCACATCGCAGACTTGCAGAGCTCCTTCCGAGGGGCCACCCAGGCTCTGCCAAACCACAGGAATCTCTGAGGTGCCACATCAACCCAGGACATGGGACAGCCCCACTTCTTAGCCTGGTCACAGTGGTGGAGGTTGCCAGCCTTCATATTCAGCCTCCCTAGGTAAACAATCTTCCAGAAGGCAGGAGTTGTACTTGAAAAAGCACCAGCAGGGAAGGCACATCCTAGCCAACCAACTCCTCACATAAGGTAAAACGTGGAACTCATTCTGGGGTGCTGCACTCAAAGCACTGGGATGTTCTAAAGAGATGCTCTGTTGAGCACCCACTTACACACAGCAGAATTAGCTCTGAAGCACCTACATCAGCAGCCACAAAGAGCAGAGGTGAAGCCAGAAGAGATGACAGCATTCCAGGGGTGAGAAACAAAGTGCTGATGACCACTAAGCTTCACCTATCTCTTCTGGCTCACATTGAGGTGGGCACACATTAGGTATAAGTGCTAGAAGTATGTGCATCAGGCAAACATGTGCCTTGTGAGATATTTTAGACTGCTCCAAGGAGTCACTGTCGCTCAAGGTGTTTAAGCAGCATGTGGACTTGGTGCTCACAGACATGGTTTAGTGCTAACCCTTCAGTGCTGGGCTGAGGATAGGACTGGATGATCTCTGAGGTCTCTTCCAACCAGATGTATTCTGTGATTGGACTTGATGATCTCCGGAGGTCCCTTCCAGCCCTTTACATTCTGTGATTGTATCAACAATAAAACTCACAGCAAGACACTAAGAAACTGGTGGGGTTGGGGACAAAACTGGAGCCCAGGCTCCCATCGTCACTGCACAAGCAGCCATAGTGCCTGAAAAGCCATAGTTTTGGTCCAATGGCACCTTTCTGTAGCAATGCCTGGTTAAAAAGAAGAAAAAAATATCCCTTTAGGTGTAACTTCCTATTTCCTGATGATTTCCTCAGGAGTGTGAGGCTACGTTGGTAGCTGCATCACTGTGTGATCATGTAATCAAGGAAACATGTGACAGAATTAGAAAGCAATGGGGTTCGGGAGACAGAAACCAGATCTATTAAAACCACCCTAACTGCAGAACTTTCCACAGCCTTTGGTGTGGAAGCTGATGTCAACCAGCAGGAGAAATCATTCATTCAAAGGGCTAAAAAAAAAAAAGGCTAATAAAGGATGTTTTCAGCTCCAGGAGCAGTTAAGTTTGTGCTGCAAGAACTGTGTTCCCACACCCGCCTGAAAGGGAAAAACTGCAGCCTGGCTCACCCCCCAGCATCAGAAGCCACCGAGACATAAGAAACCTGCAATGGAAGGAGAAAAGAGAAAAACAATGGAACTATTTCCTGCAATGCTGATTCTCACAGACTTTGGGGGTACCAGTTAATGAGATGTTGCTTCTGTTGTCTTTCCCCTGCTCTGCTGAGGTTTTAGACGGGAACACCTGAAAGAACATTCAAAAAAGCTACTTCAGTGGTGAGACTTATCATCTCCCAAATATGTCTAGATTGGAAAACCTGCCATCAGTTATTTGGGAAGAAATGCCTTCTATTGAGGGTGGTGAGACCCTGGGTCCAGGTTGCCCAAGGGAGGTGGGAGACGCCACATCCCTGGAACCATTGCAGGTCATGTTGTCTGGGCTCTGAGCAACTTGCTCTCGTTGCAGATGTTCCTACTGACTCTGAGGGGTTGGACGCGATGAGCTTTGAAGGTCCATTCCAACCCAAATCAGTATGAGATTCTGTTATTATAGCACTGAGATGGTCTCCAAGCCACAGTCACCATCATGCAGATGAGTGAGGAGGCAGTGGTGCCACTATGTCACGGCTTTCCTGCACAGTTCCTGCTCAGTGCCAGGTAAGTAGCACCCATAGCTCACTTATTAAGCACCAAGATGAACCAAACAAAAGAGCAGCAGCTTGTGTTAGAAATGCTGTCTCCTGGTGCAGAACACTCTGAGGTCCACCATGCAGCCATCACTGGTGATGCAGAAGACAGATGGGGAGGTGCTGGTTCTGGCTCTTTGATTGCTAAATCCCATCAAGAGACATCTAAAAATACATCACATGTATCCTCCTCATTATTTTTCTATGTAAGCAAGTAGTAGAGTCATCCAGGGAAGCTGGCCAAGGCAAGAAGGAGCAGAGACGCTCTGCGTCAGCAGCAGTGGGAGGGATGGAGCCCACAAGACTGGCTATTAAGTGGTCCCCGTTATGGAAGAGATGGAAAACTTCTTGGTCCAGCAGAAACAGCTCCAAGTAGGTTAGAAGAAAGACCGCACCACTTATCTCTGGTTTGGAGTGACAGAAGGAGACAGGCTGGGGGCCAAAATCCAATTAATTTGTGACAAACAATCCTAAGGAAAAAAAACTTCTGCTCCTCCCTATGATATCAATGGTAGGGAGCTGGGACTATCACCAAGAGCTGTGCAAGCTCACTGGAGGTGTCAGAGCCTGGATCTTCTCCTTGTGGCACCATGTGTGCTCGGTACTGGGAGGGGATTTCATTAATGAGGCCTCTGGGTGTTTCTGACAGTCCAAGCAGATCCTGCTCTCCTGCTGCTGTTACCCACAGCTCCACACTGTACAGGAAGCCAGGCTAAACCATCCTCCCATCCTGCCCACAGCTTCCCTGCCCTGAGATGGGTCAGGAAGGGTTAAACCTCTCTCAGGCCACCAGAAGAAAGAGATTTACACACGGAGAGAACAAAATGGACAAGAAGATAGAGAACTCCAGAGCTGTAAGGAAGGCATGCATGGATGATGGGGAGGTTTTCCCTGGTTTAGGCAGTTTTGCATAAGCCTGATTCTTTCCATCCTGAAGCAAAGTTCCTTGCAGGAACCTATAAATCCCCAAAGTGCCCTTGCTCCACATACAAGCCCAATGCTGGGGTCAGATTGTACCTCTAGCCTCTAGCTGGGTGTTCAGGGCTGTTGTGCAGCTCTGGGGACCAGAGCTGCCACCTCCACCCTCCCCAAGCCTTGCAGAGGGACAGTTACCCCTCAGAGCTAAATGGAAGGGGTTGGAGTTCTGCCCTTGTTTGCTTTTAGTCACTCCCTGCTCTACCAGATGATCCAAAAACTAAGCCTGATGCTCAATCTGTCATTGAAAAGAAGTTTTCAATCTCAGAGGTTTTGACATCTGGACACAGGCTCTCTCCTTCAAGTGCCAACTACAGCAGCGTTAATTAGCACAAAACACACTCAAGAGCTTCTAGCTGAGGAAAGAGGGAGGCTCCTGAGCCCTCCTGCACAATCACATTGCTTGCTTCCGCTGCAGACAGGCACATCCCACCCTTCCTCTCTCTGCTAAACCAACACAAACCCCTTGATCTGCTTAAAAGCAATAATGGCTGCAGCCTTCCCTGGCCAAAATGCTCTTTCTCCCTATGCTTCAAATATAAATTTTACTCCTTCAGGCCAACAGCAGCATCAGTGTAATGGATGATCATCAGTAAATGTTGCCTATGTGCCATTAAGTCACGATGGATGCTGAGAGCAGTGAAGACCCAAGGGCAGGCACAGGCTGGCCAAAGAACCCTCTGTACAACCTGACACAGCCAGGCAGTGCTACAGCTTTGGCCTTGATTGTAGACATTCTGTACAACCAGACCTCCCAGAACCCCAGCACAGTGGGAGTGTGGAAGGGACGTCTGGATATCATCAGTCCCACCCCCCTGCTAACACAGGGGCAACCCACAGCAGCTTGCTCAGCATCACAATGGCCAGGGAGGTTTGGAAGCTCTTCAGAGGAGGATACTCTACAACCTCTCTGGGCAGCCTGCTTCAGGGCTCCAGCACCCTCACACCAAACAACATTCTCAGAACGAACCTCTTGGATTCCAGTTTGTGCCCATTACCCTTGTGCTGCCATAGGCAGGAACACCTGCCACTAGACCCAAGTTGCTCAAGGCCTTGAGGATCCTAGTGACTATCTCTTCTAATCCTAGCGAGCAACTCTCCCAAATCCTGTATCACCTGAGCAACCCATCAAATCCTAGGGGTCATCACAGGGGCAAACGTGGGGAAGGCTGTGGATGTAGTCTACCTGGACTTCAGCAAGGCCTTTGACACGGTCTGCCACAACAAGCTCCTGGCCACACTGGCAGCTCATGGCTTGGACAGATTCCCTCTGATATGTGTCAAGAACGGGCTAGAGGACTGAGCCCAGAGAGTGGTGATGAATGGTGCCACATCCAGTTGGCAGCTGTCACAGTGGTGTTTCCCAAAGACCAGTGCTGGGCCCAGTCCTATTCAATATCTTTATTGATGATCTGGATGAGGGGATTGAGTCCAGCATCAGTCAGTTTGCAGGTAGGAGCAGGTGTGGAGCTGTTGCAAGGTAGGGGAGCCCTGCAGAGGAACCTGGCCAGGCTGGATGGGCAGAGGCCAAAGGGATGAGATTTAACAAGACTAAGTGCAGGGTTCTATGCTTTGGCCACAACAACCCCAAACAGCACTACAGGCTGGGGACAGAGTAGCTGGACAGAACCCAGGAAGAAAGGGACCTGAGGGTGCTAGTAGATAGTAGCTAAACAGGAGGCAGCAGTGTGCCCAGGTGGGCAGCAGAGCCAACAGCATCCTGGCCTGGCTCAGGAGCAGTGGCCAGCAGTGCAAGGGAGGTTCTTCTGCCCCTGTGCTCAGCACTGCTCAGGCCACCCCTTGAGTGCTGTGTCCAGTTCTGGGCTCCTCAATTCAAGAGAGATGTTGAGGTGCTGGAAGGTGTCCAGAGCAGGGCAGCAAGGCTGGGGAGGGGCCTGGTGCACAGCCCTGTGAGGAGTGGCTGAGGGAGCTGGGGGTGTGCAGCCTGCAGAAGAGGAGGCTCAGGGCAGAGCTCATTGCTGTCTGCAGCTACCTGAAGGGAAGCTGTAGCCAGGTGGAGGTTGGTGTCTTCTTCCAGGCAACCAGCACCAGAATGATGGGACAGTCTCAAGCTGTGCCAGGGGAGGTACAGGCTGGATATTAGGAGGATGTTCTTCACAGATAGAGTGACTGCATTGGAATGGGCTGCCCAGAAAATGGTGGAGACACCATCCCTGGATGAGGCACTTAATGTCATGGTCTAGTTGATTGGACAGGGCTGGGAGATAGGTTGGACTGGATTATCTTGGAGGACTCTTCCAGCCTGGTTCATTCTATGATTCTATGATCTCCAAATGCCAGGGACCACCATCCCCAACACCAGCCCCTTAAGCTCTCTCCACTATCCCACTGTGGTTTCACTTCCCATTTGATGGAGAAAACATTTTTTCCTATTGTAATACCCACTTGCTGAGCAAACACCCCTGTGCAGGAGGAGGAGTGAGGACTGGAACAGTGATTTTTCTTGGATAAGAGTGTTTTAATACACCTTGGAGACAGAGCAGAGACATGAGGAGATAGAGTCTGAAGCAGGAGAAAATAAGACTCTTGAGCCTGATACAGCAGCTCCACATAATCCTCAGTTTTATCCCACTACACAAGGATGCACCCAGACACCAGGCGCCACTTCTCACACTTGTACATCATAGTTTAAAAGAAAAAGTAACATTTTTTAATCCTACCTAGTTCGATTTTTCCCTCTCATTTAAAGTACGGGGGAGATGCCAGAAAACTGAAGTGTTTACTTGCTAAACAAGACTCACAGGGATTGACCATGTTGTGCAAGCAGCTCAGTCCTGGTGGGCCAGTCATGGGAACTTCTCTTTGAACCAAAGAACAAATTGCAATCAGAGCTGCTTTAGCTGCCCAGCACCCCAGCACCTCTGGCACGCTCACTTGAATCCTGACTCACTGGGAACCCAACCAAACTCCCTGCTCTCCCTCATCCATGGCTGGTCTCTGCTCCAGGGTTAAGTTCTGTCTATGGAGACCCTGGCATCCTCCAAGCATCCTCCGAGTATCGACCCACAAAGCATCCCCTTGAGCATTCCTTGAGCATCCATCTCAGCATATTCCCCCGAGTACCACCCCTAAAGCATCTCATCACACATCATGCCAGGCATCCCCTGAGTATCCCCCTTGTACATCTTTCCCCAAAGCATGCTTCTGAGGACATCCCCCAGAGCATCTTCTTGAGCATCATCCCAACTATTTTCCCCCTCCTGAGCACCCCCAGAGTATTCCCCCACCCTAAGCATCCCCCAAGCTCCTGAACTAACTTCTGCCCACAGAGACCTTGGTATCCCCCCGGCATCCTCATGAGCATCCCTTTAGCTACAGAGCTAAATCCTGCCCATGTCGATCCTGGCAGCCCTCCAGAATCCTTTTTAGCATCTCCTCCTGAGCATTGCCCCTCAAGTAACATCTGAGCACCCTTCTCAAGCATCTCCCTGAGTATCTCACCCCAAATGTCTCCCTGAGCATTCCCAGAGTACATCCCCAGAGTATCATCTTGGGGAGGACTTTTTGGGATACCAGAGAGTGACAGGACTAGGGGGAATGGAGTGAAGCTGGAGACGGGTAGGTTTAGGCTGGACATGAGGAGGAAGTTCTTCACCATGAGGTGGTGAGACCCTGGAATGGGTTGCCAAGGCAGGTGGTTGAGGCCCCATCCCTGGAGGCATTTAAGGCCAGGCCAGATGGGGCTCTGGCCAGCCTGATTCAGGGTGGGGCATCCCTGATAATCCTTGTGGTCCCTTTCACTCCTGACTTATTCTGACTCTAAGCCATACCCTGAAGCATCTCCCTCTTCCAAGTAGCCCTCTAAGCATGTACTTGAGTACTCCTCCAGGCTCTAGAGTCAGTTTCTTGCCCGTAGAGACCCTGGTACCTCCTGAGCATCCTCTGAGCATCCCTCAGTGTCCCCCAAAGCATCCCCTTCTGAGCATCACCCTGAGCACCCCTCAAGCATCTCCTAAAGCATCCCCCTGAGTAGCTTCTCTTGAGCATCCCTCAAAGTACATCCCAGCACATCCTTGATTATCTCCCCCTGTGAATCATCCAGAGCATCCCCCCGGGAACTTACCCGCAGGCATTTCTCTGAGCATTCCCCTGCCACCACGGAGACACCCCAGAGAAGGACACGGTTTCTGATCACCTCCAGAGCACCGGAAGTTACCAGTTAACAGAAAAGGGGCAGCAAAGAAAGGTGTTTAAGTAATTAAGACTATAAAGAAGAGAGAAAAGGGAACTACTGGGTGTGGTGAACTTAAACACAAGGGGGTGTGCTCCCACCACACTCGCTTCATCATTTTGCCTGGTCAATGTTTTCAAACTTTCAAAGCAGACTGAGCTCAGATACAGGTCAGAACTTGTTTCTTTTGCTTTTTCAAGACAATTAGTAAGAAGCTGCCCTTGAATTTCATCCGCAGTGAGAGGCACAAGTGAGTAGGTTGCCTCCTGCTGCCTGCCAGAACTAATTCTGCAAAGGAAACAAGCTGGGCTCAGCCCATCTGCAGACTCCAGAGAGAACCCAGTACACCCACACTAGTGACACACCATTGACTCTCAGAAAGGCTGGGCTGGCCACTAAACAAGTGACAGATGCTCTCCATGAACGCTGCTCTGTTCCCAAAGGGAAGAGAAGGGAATGATTGAGAGAGGCTGACAGGTTGGAAAGGAAAATGAAAACATCTGGCATGGAAATACTGACAATGAAATAAACAAGACAGATACAAACCGGCATTGAAACCAAATCTGGTGATAACCGCTCATTGTCAGCACTGATGCTGTGACAGAGGTCCCAAACTGGACTGACCAGCAGATGGAAAATACAGTCACGAATTCATGGATTAGGATAAATGGCAGAATGGACAGAGTCTTCCTTGCATGCTGATGGAGAGGAAAGGAGGAAGGGACTTGACCTTCATGATCCCTCAGCTTTACGCCAAATATGCCATCTATGGGAGGAATCTCTTGCTGGGCAGTTCAAAGTCACCTGTCTTGTGCTCTCCTCCCCACAGGTGTGGCCTTTTACTGTGCACCCCTAATGTGGCACACAAGACATAGTAGTGCCCTTGGTCTGCAGCCCACCTCTTGGCAGTCACTCTCCTCCCATCACCGTTGTCATTGCTAGAAACAGCCCTTGGCTGTGCAAACCTGCCCTGAGCAGCAGAAAGTGCTGGCACTGAGAAGAGACTGACATGCGAACAGACAGCACTCAATCAATTCTGTTCTAGCTCACACCAGGACAGCTGTTTTCTGCCCAGTTTACAATACAGACCCATTAAAAATAATCTGGCTCTTTTGCTGGTTATCTAGCAAGAATAAGAAATCCCAAAGACAAAGCTCCTCTGGGATCAAAGCTTTTGTGAGCATCCATCCCAGCAGCAGCCCACGGTCCAACCCCCCATTAAGGGCACCCAGAAGCATAACACTGTCTACTTTCCTATGAAATGGGAAAGAGAAAATAGGAAAAAGCCTCCAAGTGATCTTTTTTCCCCTCCTTTATTCCAAAACAGAACAGAAAAACTAAAAGCCATCGGCGTTTATGGGTTTGCTGCTTTTCCAAAGGGAGAAGGGGTGTGGGAAAGGGGGTTACACACTCCCAAAGCCATCCCTGCCCCAAGTAAGGATTTAAGCTGCTATCATGAAGAAGAAAAAAAAAAAAAAACCACACACAACAAAAAGCCCACACAAATAACCCAACCCAAACCACAAAAAGCCTCTGCCACAACCAGCACATCCTAAAAATACTGGGGGAAAACAAACAAACAAAACAGGAATGCTGGAGCTGGCAGTGAAACTTGTTCTCCATCAGCAGGGAGAGGCACCAGCCTGCATCCATCTTCCTCCTGAAAGCGGATGACACAGCCTTGGATGATGGTAAGAAATTAGTAATAATAAAAAGTAATAGTAATAATTGTATGAATTGCTGTTCCCACCTGCCTGAGCTTCTCGGGAGGTGGCTGACAGAGTGGCCAAGCACAGCTCCAACAAGCTCAGAGGCCATTACAGACAGACTCACCATGGGGAACGTCATTTCCCAAAGCTTTCATAAATGAGAATTATATAACTGGAGATAAAAAAACTAAACAAACACAAACAGAACAGTATAGCCAGGCAGGTTACATAAACCATCTTCACAAGCGAGAAAGTACTTGAGATCCCACTGCCCACTCCCTGGCACCCTCTAAGTGAGGTTTTTGCCATCAGAAATTAACAGGCTCCTTCTATCCTGACTTCTCTCCTACTCCAACAAGGAAGGAAAGACCCAGGCAGGCTTTTTGAGACACTGGAAGGGATCGTTCCACCTCTGGGTGTTAAAGGTGAAGAGTCCCCATCCTGCAGAGCATACTATGGTAAAGCCTGACCTCTCCATGGGCAGCTTGGAGCATCCTCCTGGCAGCAGCCTACCCAACACATGGCAAATTCCACTCTAAGAGACAGCTCCCGGAAACTAAAACAAATACAAAATGGAAATAAACAAGAAATACCTAGTTTGCCAATTCTGTTCTAATTTAGTTTCTTCTCCAGAATAAATCTGACAATTAAGCTTGGATTTATTTCCGTTTTTTTCATTTCTGACAGCATCTCGTTGCTTACAACAGATTTAGGGGTGTCCCAAAATCCCACACATGTGACTTTAAATTTGCAGGGAGAATGTTGTATGAAAACACTGACACCCTGCATGAGGCTTGGCAGCACCTCCACAGCCCTGATGCTGAATCCCAGGGGGGTCCCCAACTCCCTGCACCCAGAAATAACCTCTCATGAAGCCACGTGTGCACCACTGGGGCTGTGAGGGACAAATTACATTGGGCAAACAGCACTTCCCGGCACGTTGTGAAATCTCAGCCTGTCCCTGTGCCAAACTGGGATTTCTTGGAGAGAACAAGGCAACGTCATGAGCAGCCGAACTGACAGAGGGGACCAGGACCAACATCTTTGGGGAATGCTGATCAGCAGATCAAGAGAGGTGATTCTACCCCTCTGCTCTGGTGAGACTTCACCTGGAGTACTGCTTTTAGCTCTGGAACCCTCAACATAGGAAGGACATGGATCTGATGGATTGGGTCCAGAGGAGAGCCACAAAAATGATCAAGGGACTGGAGCACCTCTCCTGGGAGGACAGGCTGAGGGAGATGGGATTATTCAGCCCGGAGAAGAGAAGGCTCCAGAGAGACCTTAGAGTGGCCTTCCAGTACCTGAAGGGGGCCTACAATAATGCTGCAGAGGGACCATTTCCAAAGGCCTGCTGTGATAGAACAAGGGGCAATGGTATGAAATTAGAGGAAATTTAGATTGGATGCTAGGAACAAGTTCCACACCATGAGGTTGCTGGACTGCAACAGGTTGCTCAGGGAAGGCAGATACTCAGGGTCAGGCTCGACAGGGCTTTGAGCAATGTGTATGTCCCTGCTCACTGCAGGTGACTTGGACTAGGTGCCCTTTCCAACTCAAACCATTCTATGATTCTTTGCTGCAGCTTTGGGGACCACACTGCATTGCCACTGGATCACCTTCATCCCACTGCTAGCCCCCCAGAGCAGAGACATGGCCATGAGCTCCAGCACTTTCACACCAAAGATGTTTCTCCTGCTGTTCATGTGGAACCTTCTTGGTTCCAGTTTGTGCACGCTGCCGCTTGTCCTACCACTGGGAACCACTGAGTAGAGTCTGACCCCAGCCTCTTACCCCCTCACCTTTTAGCTCTTGCTGAGCATTGATCAGATCTCCTCTCATGCCGTTCTTGTTCAGGCTCTGTAGAGCCCCTCTGTAGAACCCCCTGGTTCTCAGCCTTTCCTCCTCACAGAGCTGCTCCAGGCCCTTCAGTGTCTTTGTAGCCTCTACTGGACTCTCTCCAGCAGTTCCATATCTCTTTTGAAATGGTGAGTCCAGAACTGAACCCAGGACTCCAGCAGTGGCCTGACTAGGGCAGAGTAGAGGGGAAGGAGAACTTCCCCAACCTGCTGGTCACATTTCTCACTTAAATAAGAAAATACTTTTAACAAGACTGTTTCCCTAAATATTTCTAATTCTAATATTTATGAAGCAGGAACATCATAGACAGAAGATGATTTAATTGCAGTCCCTTGTCATCCTCCCTCTTCCCTTCTGACAGCTACTTTTAGTGCAACCTCCTTTATTTCCCAACACGCTCACTTGCAAACTGAGAAATCCTTATTGCCATCACACTTCCTGATGATGGGAAAAGATCACCAGCTTCAGACAAACAAGTTACATTTGAGCTACTTGTGGTAATTTCTTAAGTTACATTAGAACACCCCCCCCCCCCAAGTTGTTTATTATTCTTCCGTGACGAGCAGGACATGGTACATGCCCCACAGCTCCCTCAAGAGGTTGCAACGACTTGATATAAATGTATGTAACTGAAAGGGAATATCAAATATTAAAGAGTGTAAAAGTAGAAATAACAAAGAACAAATCATTCCCCTAATCCATTATGGGATATTTTTGTCCCCCTGAGCCAGCCTAGGGAACTGTGCATCTTGAGTCTCACAGCAAACTTGCTCCTTCTGCAAGGCAGTAATTAAACTCCTCTAATTAAAATCACAGAATTGCTCAGGTTGGAAAAGACCTCTAAGATCAAGCCCAGCCTTCTATCCTATACCTCCATGACCACTAGACCATGTCCTGAAGCGCTACATCTACTCCATGGAGGGTTACTCCACCATCTGTCTCCCTGAGCAGGTGATTCATAGATTCAAAGAATAGTTTGGATTGGGAGGGATCTTGAAGATCATCTAGTTCCAACTACCCTGCCATTGGCAGAGACACCTTCCAACTAGTCCAGGTTGCTCAAGGCCTCATCCAACCTGGCCTTGCACACCTCCAGGGAGGAGGCATTCACAACCTCCCTGGGCAACCTGTGCCAGTATCTCACCACAATCAGTGTAAAGAATGTGATAGTTCTGAAGGATGCAGTTTGGCTTTTCTTCAGAAATTTTCCTTATTCCTTATTTTTTGGCACATCTCAGTGGGAAGATGCTTTAACAGCACTAGGAAAGAACCTCAACAGAATTCAAGTGTGTGCTGGGCAAATGCCATGTCAGGAAGCAACAGTTATTTGCTTCTATTTAGTTAAAACAGAATAAAAAGTAATTTCACAAGGTGTCATCCCAGCAGAGCCCTCTGCTCCAGGCAGAACCAGCACTGTGCCAGCCTTCCCCCACCATAAGCCCCTCCAGCACTGGTCAAGCTCCATCCTTCAAGCCCAAAGCCACACAGGACACACTGTGCCGTGGTCCTGCTCTGTAAGATTCAGCAGATGAGCTGACTTCTCCTTAACTGTCCAGAAATCAGCTGTTTTACCTGCTTCATGTCATCTTGCATTTTCTCTGGCACAAGCCCCCACGCCCTGCCAAGAACTCCCCAGTCCCCCCTTCATCTCCAGCTCCCATGAGCAACCAGCTTCATCATGTCTTCAACCCACCCCAGAAGGTGCTGTCAGCATCCACCATACCACAGGGCTGACGCAGCATCCCACGAAGGACCCCCAGTATTCTCCAACAACAGCTCCAGCATTCTCACCAAAGACCCAGCATCCTACTGAGAACCCCCCAGCATCCAAATAAGGGATCCCAACATTCCCGACAAGGACCCCAGCATCCAATCTTTGGGCTGCGTAACTCTTCAGTCCCACTGGAAGGTTACTCCTACTCAGTCCCCTACTCCCACTTAACTTCTTGCCAGCAGTGGCCATCATTCCCACTGCATGGACAGCATTTCTGTCCATCCACAGCAGTTTTGTCCCATCTCTCACATACCAGTCTGGAAATAAAACGTGAGCATCTCCCTGCTGCAGCACCAGTACTCAACTCAAACCCCACAGCTCCAGGAAAACAGCTCCTAAAGCCAGAGATAGGTTCTGCTGAAGGAACTGGGTGAGCCCTTCAAAGAGGCAGGAGAGAGGTAGCTTCACCAGGTTTTCAAGGAAGGAGCCATTTGTGCTGTCAACTTTGCTTTTTACCTCACAATCCCAGTTTCCAAGCTGGATCTGATGCCCCGATGATGTCCCAAATCCTCCTCAAGAGTTTAAGAGCTTGTTAGGGAGAGATATCAGGTAACCTCTACCTTTGAAACCCCAAAAGAGCAGCTCCTGAATTTTTTTGCTTTCACGTTTTAAGTTTGTTTGTATGATTGTTTTTCCACCAGCAGCAGCACAATCCCACTTGCTTGGAGTGACGAGGACAGAAACAGGATTAGAGCCTCAGCTGGAAGTCACCAGCCCATGATATACCAATAGTGGCCATATCCCGCATGAGCTCTTAGAGCTCATGTGAAATATTTTCCCTGTTAAGAAGCTGCTCACTCGATAGTGTAATTCAAAACCAGAAGCTTTGAAAGAGATTTTGTGCCCAGAGAGGAGGGAAAAATAGCAGAAGCCTAAAAAATACTAATTATCCTTGTGCAATTGCTTCCACCTACTGCTAGGGAAACTATGGGTTGAGGCACACAGGCTATAGGGTGTTCTGGGGAGTGGCATTAGAGGGGTGGTTACACCTCAGCATAGGAGCCTCGGTTTGTCAGGGAAAGAGAGAAAAGGAAAAATGTTCCGTCTCCTCAAGCACCCTCCTGCTAGCACAAATGGCAAAAGACAGACCCCACCCAGATAAAGCCGCCTTGTCCCCATCCTAGTGTAGCCAATTATCCCCAGCAAACCTCAGGCACCCACACACACCCTGCCTGCACTGGAGGGGATGTCTATGGGGTGGGGACCCCCATCCTATCTTTACCCCACAACTGGGGGGGGGGCACCATCCCCTTCCCAGCACAAGTCCACGCCCAGTGTCCCCCATACAGCCTGAGGTCCGGTCCATCCGCCCCATGTACGCCTCTCCCCAACTCCACTCTGCCCCACGCTTGCCCCACAACCGCATAACTATGCTATTTTTCCAGCCCCACTGTGACATCCCCCAGCCTCACACAGGGCACATGGGTAGCGCCGCACAGACGCCCCTCGGGTCCCAAAGAAGGACCCACACAGGGCATTCCAGGTCTCTAGCCCCACACAGAACCAGCCTAAGCCCACACAGCGACTCACGCAGGGCTCCCCAGCCCCACACAGGGGCCCATACAGGGCATCCCGAGCACCACGTAGGGGCCCACGCAGGGCACCTCAGAACCCTAGGCCCACACAGGGACTAACAAAGAATGCCCCCTAGCCCCACGCACGGACCCACAGAGGACACACCAGACCCCCAGCCCCACCGAGAGCCGCCTGCCGACACCCACCTACCGCCTCAGCCGTCCGGCTCCGAGTGGCCCCTCGCAACCGCGCCGGCCAAGTCTCCCCTGCCGCCGCGCCCCGCCTGTCGGCTCACCTCCCATTGGCCAGCTCGTCTGACCGTCTTAGCACGCTACTCTTTCTGCCTTTTGATTGGCTCTGGCGGCGGCGGTATGCAAATAAAGGGCATTCGCCCCGCCTCTATCACCCTGGCCCGACCCAAACACTTGACGGGGGCAGCGGAGGCGAAGCCGTGCGAGAACTGGGGAGCATCCCGGCTGCATGCGATACCCTAGGGGAGTCTCGGTGCAGTGCGATGTCCCTGGAGGAGTCCTGGCCCCTGCGGTGTTCCTGATGGGAGGTCCTAGTCCCGAGCGATGTCCCTGGCGGGATATTGGCACTGCATGATGTCTGCGAGGTGTTCGCAGCCCCGTGCAAAGCCCCGGGAAGGGGTCCCGTTTGTGCAATGTGCCGGGGAGGTCTCGGTGGTGTGCAGTGCCCTGAGAGGGCTCCTCTGCCCCGTGCGATGCCCCAGGGGTTTCCCTGTACTACATAATGTCCCTGGGGTGGGCCTAGTCCTGACAGGGGTCGGAGATGCAGCTCCATGCAGTTCTCCAAGGTTCCCCCAACCCTGAGCAGCGCCCTTGGCAGCGGGGGAGGGGCGACAACTTTCGTACAGCGCCCCCTCCCCAAGGACACTTCGTCCCCAAAGACATCCCAGCCACAGAACCAACCTGCCCTGTGCAGCGCCATTTTCCTAACCCACCACAATGCCCCAGCCCTGTACAGCATTCCATGTGTGTGCCAGTCTTCAGCATCACCCCACAGGCACCCCAGCCCCATGCATCACCCCATGGGTGCCCCAACCCTCTGTATCACCTCCTTGGTGTTTATTGAGGGAATTATCATATTAAGAGCAAATAAGAGTGCTCAACAGCTGAGGAGGGAAGAAGGAGGGTGGTTTGGAGGCCACATTGGCTGCTGGGACATGCAGAAATGTTCCTGTTCAGTGCAAGGGAGCTAAATAACCTCAAGATTAGACATAATGTGCATTGGCCATTAAACATCCCATCACTGCTCAAGCCTGGTGAGCCCAGAGGGGCCAAAGAAGCTGAAAGCAGGGATTACAGAGCAAGTTTAAAATGTGCATCTCTGAGTATTTAGATAGAGTGGTCATTTTTTTGCAGGCCTGTGCCTGTGGGCTGGTTCCCACAGCTCCTGCCCTAGTTCACATTACTGCTGATGCCTGCAGCTCCCAACCTGCACCCCAGCTCCCACATATTGAGCTCATAATTATTTTCATGATATTTCATTTTCTTCCTCTCTGAAATAATATAATCTTGCATTAAACACTCCTCAATCATCCTCTGAGAGCTTTACATTTCCATTTACCAAAGAAATATTGTTGGTTTCCAACATCCACAAATTAATTTTGTGTAGGCCTCTTAGACAATAAACACAAGTCCTGAGAAAGTCCATGGGGTCCATGGTGTGACGGTTTGGGTGTTCCCCGCCCCCCCACACTTTAGAAGTTACCCAGACTAGTCTCAGCCGTCTCTGGCAACATGGCAACAACATGGCGGGCAACATGCATGTTGCACATGGCAACAACATGGGGGTCCAGCCTGGTTTGGTTTTGCACCCCTAAAATAGAAAATTTCTTTGGTAGGAAAATGAAAAAACATCCATGAGTAGAGAGCACTACGTGAGGCTTTTAAAAGCCATCTTCCAAATCACTGTGATGCCAGTGCCAGCTCACTCTGCTTTTTGGGGTGTGGGATGCTTGAACTCCCCCCAATGCCAGGGTCTGCCCCATCTCCTCCATTCCTGTAATAAGACCTGGAGTAAATCCACTCCATAAATAATCCTGAGTGGCTGCCAGGGGCACTGTTTGTTCCCCCTCACTGTCCAGTTGACTGCACGTGTCTTGTTCTAGCCCTATGTCTGCTGTGCCACCATCATCCCACCCTAAAAGGATGAAGGGTGGGGTCCAGGAGAAACCCTGCCTACCAGAACCGGGGAGCAAAACCTCAAGACCTCATTTCACCAGTGATGTCCTTCCTTGTGCCATCATGAGCACTCCATGCGATGTGACAGTGTCAGTTCCTCAAAGAGAGAGAAGAAAGGAAAACTACAATGAAATGGGGGGTATTTTTATTCATCCTTGTGTTTGGCTGAAAATAGCCTGAAGAGTGCAGGGAGGCGAAGAGTCCCCCCACCTCAGCCTTCTATCTCAGGGCCACATTGGTGAATCTCTGGAGTGTGTTGGAGAGCCCAGAAGATGTGTTGCTTGCGGTTTCCTTTTGCATGTGCCCATGCAAATCGAAGGCACTGGGTGACAAGCGATGGCCCCAGGGTGGGTGACCCATGTGGGATCCCCTCCTGAAGAGATCCAATACAGCCTTCTCATTGCTACCCAGACACCCACCTGCTGCCTGTTTGGGGGAAGAAATCAGCTTTTTGCAGCCTGGTGTTGCTGTTGGCACCCTCCCAGCACATGTAGCCCCTGAAGGGCTTGGTTTGTCACCTCAGGGGGTATAGCATGGTGGGGGCCCTGCTAGGAGCCAGGTGTTTACATGAGGTGCTGCTGGGTGTTGCACAACATGCAGTGGAGAACAGGAGGACACCCTGACCCAGCCACCAGCTCTGGGTGCAGCTTTGCTGGTAGCAAGGACAGACAGTAGAGACATGGGGACATTGCGGGCACATAGGAAGGTGGATGCAGACCACCCACTTGGCATGGGGTTGCTTGAGCCAGAGGGTGTAAAGTAGCCAGCAAGCTGTTTTCTGTGTGAAATCCTCCCAGAAATATTCCTGCTGCATAGGTCACAGGACAGATGTTGGTGCCATGAGGGAGTCTGGATGGAGACTCTCTCCCACCCCTGGGAGAGAGATACTGGATGTCGTGGTGGTGCCAGCCTGGGGTGAGAATATGGATTCAGCCTAGGGTGATCTCTCCTCTGGCTGTGATCCCCCCCACCTTGCTTGGACTCATGGCTTCTGGGATGAGTTTTCCCTAGCAGAGGGGCTGAGGCATCCCTGGCACATGCAGAGACCCCCAGAGCACTCTCTGCTCCAGCTCAGGCCTAAGCCTGCCCCATCCAGCAGTGTGGACAGGGCTGGTCCTTTCCCCAGGGCATTTCCAACCATAAATTTCTGCGTTGTGATTGAAATGCTGGCCCCTGCCTCAATAACCTGCATGCAAGCAAGCAGGGGGCACCTCCTGTCTGTATCCCTCCTCACACCCTTATCTCCCCCACGGTTCTTCCTCCCAGACAGTTCTTATCAGCCGAACGGGCATTAATACTTTCCATTATTATTTACCCCCGGGGAAAAGGGGGAAAACCCCTGCAGGACTGGAGATGAGTGCTGACAGGGGCTGGGCAGGGCCCAGGGCTCACCCCAGCCCTGCCAGAGAGTGAGGGCAGGATGCAGCGGGGCCAGAGCAGGGAGGATAAATAAAGTCCGAAGCCGTCCTGGCCCAGAGCCACTTCTTACACAAAGTACATTCCGGTCTGGACGTAATGAACTGTACCAGCCTCTGTTGGGAGGAGGGTGGCTGGGGCAGCTGGGACTCCCTGCCTGCCCTGCCAGCACGGGGGTGTCAGGGTGTGCAAGCTGGCACCTTCCCTCTGTGTTGGGTGTAGGAGTGATGGAGGGTGCAGCACCCTTGGGGATGTTCAGCTGTGCTGCATGGAGGAGGGGCCCGGAAGGATCTGCACCCTAAAAAGACCCTGAGTGCCCTAATGTTTGTTGGGCATCTGGGGACAGTCAGAGAAACATCAATCAGGAACAGCGCACTCAGCGGGGACGTTACCTAGAAAAGGTATAGCAGCTGGCAGGGATGTGGCACCCAACAAGGACACAGCAGCCAGCATTAGCACGGCACCCAGCAGGGCCCCGGCACACGGCAGGGCCATGCTCAAGGGTGACCCAGGCCGGCATTACAGCCGCATCCCCCTCACTGCCCCTCCCCCGCACCTCCCCGCCTTCGGCTCTGCCCTTGCTCACAGTGGCCCTGGGCTGACCGGCGGGCACCGTGCCAGCGCCCGGCCTGGGGACGCGATGTACCGGCCGCGGGAGCGCCGGGAACAGCCTGACTCAGCACCCGGGGTGGGTGTGCGAGAAACTGCTACGCGGAGACGGCCCTGCCCGGGAGGGGAACAAGAGGGGTGCCTGGGCTTTGGGGGCTGCCCAGTGCCATCGGGCATGCAGACAGGAAACCTCCTCCCTGCTGCTGCTGAGACCCCCGAAGAGGACTGTCCCTCTGCTCGGTCCTGGTTGTCTGGTGGGGCCACTGCTATCACACACACCCCCCTCCCCCCTGCATGCCCATCGTATCAAATGCCACCCTGGCATGCTTCCTTGAAATCGCTCCCCACCATGCACCCCAGCATCACCTCTGACATCCCTCCCCCGCCCCCCAACGGTAATGAAAACATCACAGTGGAGAAACAGGAGTGTGGCTGACATTATTCGCTCCATCGCATCTGGAGGAGACAAAGCTGGAGAGGCCAGGAAAAGTCTTCACCAACAGCTTTTGGCAAGAGGAGGCAAACCAGAGCTTTCCATGAATTTGTTTTTTTCCCATTGCTAGAAGGTCTGCTCCCTGCTGCCAGGCCTGGGCAGACGGCTTCCTGCCAGCTCCATCCCCAAACCCTCTTGCCAGGGCAGTGCAAACCTGGCCCAGATTTAGGAAGACCCATTGAGGAGTCTCAGGATCAACCCCCACATCTCTGGGGGTTGCAGTTGGGTTCATGGGGGGAGCGAGGTGGAGGCTTGGACCTGCCATAAGGGCTTGGCAAGGTGCAGGTTGAGGTGTCCCACATTGACATGGGGCAGACTGGGACACCTACCCTGGTATTTGGGGTTCCCTGAGCCCCCAGAGCTCCTTGAGGTGTCCCTTTCAGCATCACCTCTCATCCCCACAGATCCTGCCTGGCAAACCAGCCCACTCCCACTCAAAAGTCAGCCTGGCTGAGGAGTAGCCTGAAATGGGTCACCAGCACCAGTCACTGCCTTGCCATACTCTGAGTTTAAATGGAAGGGAAAAGGCATCTGCAGGGGGAGAAAAGAAAACTCATCTCCAAAAGCAAACAGGCAGTTTCAGCTGTCTCTGGGCACCCCAAACATTTCTGGGGCACCTGTAGACATATCTAGGCATCCCCCAAACACCTCTGGGGTGCCCCTAAACATCTCTGGGCACTCTACAACACTTCTGGGGTTGCCTAGACATTTTTAAGTACCTCTATCACAGGCGGGTATCCCTAAATACTACTGGGCATCCCCAAATGCCTCTGTTCACCCCCCTCAGATGCCTCTGTGTAGTCTTGGGTGTATTCCTGCAGCACACGCACTCCCAGCACCACCCCCCCACAACGGAAACCCCAGGAGTTCTCTCCTGCCCGTGCTGCAGAATCAGGCCCCACATGGCACTGATCTGCAGCAAACTGGGGGGAGGGAGGATCAGGCTGTGCCTGAAGCCTGCCACCCCCCAAGTCACTGCCCCAAGTTGTGCTATCTGAATGGGCTCCTCGTCTGTCGGGGTGCAGGGCAGCTCGGGCCCCCTCCAAAAAGCATTTACACACCTCCCCCCTCCCCAGGACTTTTAGCCCCCCTGCCCATGGGGGCGAAGGTTGCAGAAACAACCCTCTCCCCCTACTCTGGACACCATTTCGGGGAGGGAGGGGGGAGTGTCAGGATTGGGAGGGTGCAAAAGATGGGAATTGGGTGGGCACCCCCCGGAGAACCCCACATCTTGTGATGATGTTGGGGGGAAAGAGCTATGAATTGGGGGTGTAAGGATAGGCAGAAACGGAGCTGCAGCTGCATGTTTGCAGAACAGAAAAGGAAATTAACGGCAGGAAGAGGGAAAGGCACAAAAAAGGGTTAAAGCAGTCGGAGAAGAGGTGAGGGCCGAGAGCTGGCGGAAAGGGGGAGGGGGGAGTTGAAAGGGAGGAGGGACGTTGGGGAGAGGGAGCTGCGAGAACATCCTGTACCCTCCTGGTAGAAACAGCCCGGCAGGCAAGAGGGGGAGGGCAGAAAAACCTTCCACCCACCCCCCAACAGTATAAGAGGTGGGGTTGGGTGGGTGTTTCTCCCACCCACCCCCTACCATTGTAAGGGGGCATATTGGGAGAGAGCAGAAAAAGCCTTCCCATCCTTCCCCCACCCCCACTCCCTGCTCCACCACTGTAGGGGGGGGACGACATTGGAAGCACCCCATGAGTGAGCAGGTAGGGATGGCGGAGCAACTGCGGTGATGGGGTGAGAGTGTGAGAAGGAGGGGTTGGATGCCCCCGGCCCCGGTCCATGATGACACTTTGGCGTCTTCCTGTGCAAAACTGGGGGGAGGGGAGAGGAGCAGAGAGGAGACAGGGGCGCCCCTTTATCACCCTGAGTGAAAGGTTTCCAGTGAGGGCGTGCGTCCTTCTGTGACCCAGCGGGATGCAGTATAAGAGGGACACGGATCTGCTGGAGAGGGTCCAGCGGAGGGCTACGAGGATGATGAAGGGACTGGAGGGCATGGCTGATGAGGAGAGGCTGAGGGACTTGGAGCTTTTTAGTCTGGAGAAGAGAAGACTTAGAGGGGATTTGATAAATGTTTATAAGTACCTGAGGGCTGCCGGGGGGGGGGGGGGGGGGGGGGGGGGAGGGCTCTGCTCACTGCTCCCTGGGATAGCACAAGGAGCAATGGGTGTAAATCGCAGGAAAAGAGGTTCCGTCCCAACACAAGGGGGACTCTTTACTGTAAGGGTCACAGAGCACTGGAACGGGCTTCTCAGAGAGGTTGTGGGGTCTCCTTCTCTGGAGACTTTTAAAGCCTGTCTGGATGTGCTCCTCTGTGATCTGTGTTAAGATAGTATTGCCCTGCTCTGGCAGGGGGGTTGGACTCGATGATCGCCTTGGGTCCCTTCCAGCCCCTAACATCCTGTGATCCTGTGTGATACTGTGAATTGGGACCTCACTACAGCAAAATCTGCTTGCAGAGTGCCTCACCCTTGCCCTCACCCTGGTGTGGGTGTCCCCACCTTGTACCCAGTCCTGGCAGCACCTCATATGCTCCAAGGGGGAGCCTTCCTGTGTTTGTTAAAAACACCACGAGTCAGGCGCTCTTTGTTTGTGTTTTTTTTTAAACCAGTATTTAGGACTCCAGAATCACTGCTTCACCAGTAAAGACAAGGACGAGATCGTGTGCATGTGAGCTATGCATGCGTGCCTCACCTTCCAGCATAGTCACCCCCATCACACCTCTCCAGTGCCCACAGCCTCCTCCTGCCAACACAGGGGCATCACAAAAACACAAACAATCTGCCTCGGATAAACGAGAAATTCACTCAACATGTGCCCTCCAGGCCCCCCCCCCCCCCCCCCCCCCTCGAGGGGATTACCCTCAAAGCAGGGATGAAGGAGGGGATGTCAGGGCTGTGGGGCTGGGTGCATTCCAGGTGTCTCCTCCGTCAAGGCGGGCGGAGAGAGGGGGCCGGCGGGGATGTCCTTGATAGAAGTCTCCCAGCCTCTGGAGGGTGAGGGGGTTCCAGGCTATGGCCACGCTGCGGCTGCCCTCTGCTGGTCCCACAGATCAAGCACTGGCCGTACCAAAGATGCAAAGCCCTGGGTGAGGCTGGCTCTGGGTAAGCAGAGTTCCCAGTGTCTCCCGGTGTGTGTACTGGGTGATGGCAGCCTGTCTGAGGTTCTCCTTGCTGGTATGGAATTATGTGTGGGGCTGAGGACCCAATGCAGATGGTGAAGCCAGGGAGACACCCTTCGTCTCCTGTCTCCTCACCCAGTGTAGGGCTGCCATGAGGTGCTCAGCCCTCCCCGAGCAGTGGGGAGTGGTGCTGTAGGTTCCTGGTCCTCATCCTGCATAACGCAGTGGAGATGGCACTAAAGAGGCCAAGACCACCCCCTTCCTGCTGCTCCTCCCAGCCCTGCCAAGCAGGTGCCTCCTCATTCTTATCCCCTCCAGCACATCTGGACCCCCTACTCCATGTCCAAACAGCTGTCTCTGAGCTGGGTATCACCCCTCCATATCTCAGCCTACTCTTTCCCAGACAGAGTGAAAGGGATTTGCTTTCTTGCTGCCAGTCTACAAGACTGGATGTGGAGTACACAAGACTCTTACAAGAGGGACGTGGGACATGCTGGAGCATGTCCAGAGAAAGGCCATGAAGATGATCAGAGAGCTGGAGCACCTCTCCTATGAGGACGAACTGAAGGAGTTGGGGCTGTTCAGTCTGGAGAAGAGGAGGCTCTGAGGTGACCTTATTGTGGCCTTCCAATATCTGAAGGGGCCTACAAGAAAGCTGGGGAGGGACTTTTTAGGTTATGAGGGAGTGACAGGACTAGGGGGAATGGAGCAAAGCTGGAGGTGGGGAGAGTCAGGCTGGAGGTGAGGAGGAAGTTGTTCAGCATGAAAGTGGTGAGAGGCTGGAATGGGTTGCTCAGGGAGGTGGTTGAGGCCCCATCCCTGGAGGTGTTTAAGGCCAGGCTGGATGAGGCTCTGGCCAGGCTGATCTAGGGTAGGGTGTTCCTGCTTGTGGCAGGGGGATTGGAACTGGCTGATCCTTGTGGTCCCTTCTAACCCTGACTGATTCTATGATTCTGTGATTCAGTCTAGGCTGCTCCCAGCATCATCCCATGTCCATCCCAATTTCCCAAAGCTCCTGCAGAGAATTTGTTCCACGGGATGCTAGTGGAGATCTTGGATCATAGGCCTCCATGGCACATACAGCTGTTGCCCATGAGGTCCTTTTTGGGGCACAAGGTCCTTTCTGAGGATGACTCCCACCTAGCTGACCATCTCCTGGCCACATGTGCTGCCCTGAGGACAAAGTGCAGAGTAACTTAGATCCCACTGTGTGGCATGGCCACCAAGCACCCTGAGAACCCACAGCTTCAACCCACAGCTTCAAGGCAGGGCACCAGCAGCAGCTTGCCCAGGATCACAATGGCCAGGGGGGCTTGGAAGCTCTCCAGAGAACAAGACTCCATAATTTCTCTGGGCAGCTTGCTCCAGGGCTCCATCACTCTCACAGCAAACAACATTGTCCTCCTATTCAGACGGAATCTCCTGAGTTCCAGTTTGTCTGTATTGCCCCTTGTGCTGTCACTGGGCACCACTGAGAAGAGTCTGGCCCCAGCCTCTTGCCTCCCACCCTTTAGCTCTTGCTGAGCACTGAGAAGATCTCCCAAGTCTGCTCTTCTCCAGGTCACCTTCCTCTGATGACAAACGTTTTCTAGGGGACATTTCCAATGAGAGCTGCCACAGCAACAAATAAATCAAATCTATCAGGTCCTGAGTGGGTCCTTCAGGTCCTGGGGCTCCTGCATCCTCCCCTCTCCTGCACACCCTTTGCTAATGCTCCTCCCCAGGCTGAGCTCCTCTCATGATCTGGCCCAGCCTAGATGGTTACCATGTGTATAGGTAAAGCCATCATATTCCTGCTGCTTTTTCCAGGACCTTCTTGCCTTGTCGCCATCCCATGTTGGAGGGATACATTGAGTGACAAGCTACTGCAGCTCAGCAGAATATGCTCTTTACTCGAACCCTGCCACAGCAACCAGAGCAGCACATGCAAGTCCAGGCATTCCTGGGGAGAGGGAAAAGCAGGGTACAGGGGCAGCTCAGGGTCACTGAGGGCGTCTCTTCCTTCATTGCAACCCTTCCTGGGGGTCCTTGCAGATGCCGAAGTCGCTGTTGGTGATGGAGCCAATGATGGTCTTATCAGCATCGCAGCTCAAGCCACTTTCGCAGGGACATTTGTAATAGACCCCATAGAGGCTCTGTAGGGGAATCAAGGCATGGTACAAGGCAGGTACGTAGAACCATTGAGGTTGGAAGAGACCTTTGAGATCAAGTCCAACTGTTCGCCTAGAGCTTGCAATGCCACCACGACTGCTAAGCCACCGCCACTAAACCATATCCTTCAGCACCACAAACAGGTGTCTTTTGAACACCTCCAGAGATGGTGACTCCACCACCTCCCTGTGTCAGAGCTTGAAATTTTTCCTAATCTCCAACCTGAACCTCCTCAGAAGCTGTTTCCTCTTGTCCTGTCACTTGCTGCATGTGAGAAGAGATTGATCCCGAATTGTCTCCAGCCTCTTTTGAGGTAGTTGTCAAGGATGATGAGGTCTCCCCTCAGCCTCCTTCAGAAGTTCAAACAACCCTGATTCCCTCAGTCATTCCTCATAAGGCTTGTGTTCAATGCCCTTCACCATCTTTGTTGCTTTTCTTTGGACATGCTCCAGCACTTTGATGTCCCTGTCCCCATCCCCACTGGGGAGCAGTGGTACACCTACCTTTGGGGAGCACTCCTGGGTCTCAGCCGCTCTCGGTGCGCAGCGGGCCAGGCTCAGGCCATTACTCCGGTGGCAGCAGCTGCTCTTGCACTGGGCACTCTGCAGGCACAACTCCCCGATGTCCTGCCCCAGGAGGTGGGGGATGAGATGGGGTCTCTCTCTGTCCCCACTTGATCCCATTCAGGGGATAAATGACACCCTCAGGACACCCTCAGGACACCCTCACAGAGCTGCTGACAGAGACCAAAGCACTGCACACCTCTCCACCTCCTCCACTGCAGCACTCAGGACATGTCCCAGTCATGACATGGCTGGAGTTAGTGTCCCTCTTACCAAGTTGAAGATGAGCCCTCGCTCATGTGGGGCAGGCAGGGCTGGGGCCAGGAGCAGCAGAGCCAGCAGCAGGCAGGAGAGCAGCACTTTGGCCATGGTGGGCTCACTTGTGCCCTTGCCTGTGGGCTGGCAGGTGATTTATAGTGAGTCTCCATCAGCTGATGTGGCTGTGCCTATCACACTCCAGCCCGTGGCATTGGGGCAGCCTTCCCAGAGCAGGGAAACAGCTATGCCCTTGCTTCCAGATGGTGCCACCATGGGGACGCCTCCAGGTGACCATCCTACACTGGCCATGCCAACCTGCCTTTTGGCAGTTCCTTTAGCTGAAGTGAAGGTGAAGCAACAGTGTTCTTTGCCCTGTCAGGGAATTCCAGCCTCCTTCACCCTGGCTGGTGGGATTTGTGTACTTGCTGGGCAATGATGATGGGCTCAAGGGCAAAACAAGAGCTTGTGCCACAGCAGGAGCTCAACTCCAGCCCACATCCTCCATCACACATTGTCATCACCAAGAAATCCACTCAAGAAGGCTCAAAGTGTAGCAGAAGTGAGGCGACTATCCTGCTATCAACTCAGCTGCCTCAGTCAGTGCTCCAGAGCCCACCGATCTCTCAGGCCATCGCCATGCCCTGCCCTGATAGGTGTTCACTTTGTGGTTCAGGGCTTGGGGGATACAGCTGATAAAAGGAAAACAGTCCTGGGAAGGGCACAGACTTTCATACCCGCCTTGGCCCAGCTGCTCTGGGCAATGATTAACCCCCCTGCCCTGTGCAACCCTGACCTTCGGTGGCCAAAGTGGTGACATTGAGGGGTGGCCGTCACGCTGGTGTGTGGCATCTACATGCACCCTCCTCCAGTGGGGAAAGGCCTTGGTCACACCAGCTGCGAGGGCAGAGAGCAGTTGAGGGGTCACAGCACTGGGAATCTCACTCAGGGTTGCACAGCACAGCCCGGGGCGTGGAGCTCAGGGGCGGGGTGGGAGCACAGTGATGCACAGGGTGTTCAGCAGGGTGCCTGGGACATCCTGAGGAACCCTGCGTTCTTCACGTGGGGACATCTCACAGGCACTGAGCACATCCCAGAGTTCACTCTCGGGGCACAGAGTGCGGCCCGGGGAACGGGGCTCATCCCAGAGGTATATCCTGGAGATACAGGCACATCCTCAGGACGCATCCCGGAACACAGGGATCCCAATCCCGGGGGTACGAGGCTCATTCTGGAATCTTGTACAGGGTGCACCCCAGGGTCCCACTGCGGGGGCGCATGGCACATCCTTGAGTCCCAGAGCTCATTCCGGGGTCCGCTGAGGGTGTACATAGATTATGCTAAGGAAGCTGCCTGGTTCCCAGCGCTCATCCCAAGCCGCACCGCCCTCCTCCTCCGGAGCCCACCCAGGTTCGGGGCGGGGGAGGGCTCGTCGGCTCCTCCCAGGTCCTGCGCCAGTTCCTACCGGGTCTTCCTTCAGATGGTTTATTCCAAAGGGTCGTTGTCCTTCGGGTCGGTCCCACCACCACCGGAGCGTCCTGGAGGGGCAGGGCGGGGCAGCGCCGGTTGCCCCGGGAATCGTGTCGATGAGGCGTTGGCCTCGGGAAGGGTGGCAGTGGCGGTGACCCCGAGAGCGGTGGCGCTGGCCCCGCCATGACCAAGCTGCTGCCGGCGCAAGAGGCGGCTCGCATCTACCACACGAACTATGTGAGGAACGCGCGGGCCATGGGAGTGCTGTGGGCCCTCTTCACCCTCTGTTTCTCCATTCTGATGGTGGTGACCTTCATCCAGCCCTACTGGATCGGGGACAGCATCGACACACCGCAGGCCGGTTACTTCGGCCTCTTCTCCTACTGCATCGGCAACGCGCTCACCGGGGAGCTCATCTGCAAGGGCAGCCCCCTGGACTTTGGCACCATCCCCTCCAGCGCTTTCAAAACCGCCATGTTCTTCGTCGGCATCTCCACCTTTCTCATCATCGGCTCCATCCTCTGTTTCAGTCTCTTCTTCTTCTGCAACGCAGCCACCGTCTATAAAGTCTGCGCCTGGATGCAGCTGGCAGCCGGTGAGTGGGGCTGGAGAGGGATGTTCGAGGAGTTAGGGGCTGCTGGTGGCCCGTCCAGAGCAGCTTGTCCCTCTTTACCCCCACATCGACTCTGCTATGGTGGGAAAAGGAACACCAGCGTAACCTCCGTGCTCCATTTGCTCCGCCTTACTGGTTACCAGTGTTGAATTTTAAGCGGGTACAGTCTGGCAGAGCAGCTGAGCCCCAGTAGACTTGGAGTGCGTGGCCGATGCTCCCCCGACACCCGTGCTGCTGTAAACTCACCAGCAGCCCGGCCTCGCTTACCTGGGGGGCCCAGCCACTGCCGAGCGCCATCGCTCCTGCTCTGCCCCATGGTGCAGCCTGGACGTGGCTCCACAGCATCAGTCTGAAAGCACCAAATGCTGAAGTATGGGATCCCTATTGTGTGGGATCCTGCAGGAACTAGTGAGCCATCCACTGACAACTTTTGATGGGATATTTGGTGCCTTCAATACCCCCTGCAGCAACGGTGGCTCCCTGAGTTCAGGGGATACCATACTGGGAAGGTGGAACAGGTGGAGGAGACTGACCATAGGATTTGATATCACCACCCACATTTGCCTACTTTTCTGCTCAAGCCCACATCCCTTTGCACTTCCAGCCTTTCCCATCCTGCCTCCACCACAGGCAGACACTCGAGACACCCTGTAACTGAGCTCCTGTCCTCGCAGCCCGAATTGAAACCCAACCCAGCCCTTCACCGCTCCTAAAACATTTATACAGGGACCCGCCACAGCCCTCACTGTTCCCAGGTGTCCCGCTGGCAGGGACACCCTGACTGACGCCGCATGAGACAACAGTCGTGGCATCGAGGTTGCTCTAGTTCCTAGCTAAATAAATGAGCTCAAGGGAAGATTTAGATAAGAGGCTTGAGGCAGCTCAGCTTCACAGGACCAAGAAAAAGGCTTTACTGTCGTGTTTGGGGCTTTTGTGTGGCTTTTTTTTGTGGAGGAAACGTGGTGCCGGTGGCTCCAGCCACATGGATAAGCCCAAATCATAGAATAGTTTAGGTTGGAAGGCACCCCAAGAACCATCCAATTCCAACCCCGTGCCATAGGCAGGGACACGTCCCACTAGAACAGGTTGCTCAAGGCCTTGAATCACTCCTGGCATCCCAGTTTTTCTGCCCTAGACAAGCTCTCATGAGTTTTCAAGCGACTTTTTGGGCAATGGAGGTGCTGCTGCATTTCAGGGAATTGTATTAAAAATGGAGCAGCCAACAAGAGGATCCATTTTCTGGCCTTTGCTCAAAGCCCAGGACATATTTTCACTAGAGAAATTATTTTTTTCCATCTTCCCACATTTCTTCATGCTTTTCCTCTATGGTAGCTACAGGGAAAGGTAAATTACCTTAAAAGAAGAAGCTATCTACTTCTGAATGAAGAGAAACACCTTCTGCACAGCTGGGAAACTGCCTGCTGGCCTTGCTGCTCTCTTGTTCCCAAATTAGTGGGAAAATAATCTACAAAGGGTGAGGAAGCCACCCAAAAAGTGTTTTCTGAGCACTCAGGGACAGAGAAGAGTCACCGGGACAGGGCAGGGTGCTTGCAGCTGCAGGAGGCTACAGATGGCCATGAAGGACAGGGACAAACATCTACTTAACCAGAGCTCCCACCATGGGGGTGCTTCTGGTGTTAGGAGCCAAGGAGGTCCTTATATCTGCATGAAAGTACATAAAAGTTCAGTTACTTCATGCTGTGTATAAAAATAGAAATGGAGGATGTGAAAAGCTTCCATTAATCACATCCCAAAGCCTTGCAGATGAATATTGCTCTTGTCCCTCTTAAGCCCGTTCACTTTTGTCCACCAAACACATGGGGATAAAAGAGCACTTCTGAGTTTTTGGAACAGAAGGTGCTTGGCAGAAGACGGTCTTTTGGCAGTGTGGTCTGGATTTGTTGCAACAAGGGCAATGTGCCAGTGGCCCCATGGCCACTGAGGTCATGTGTGCCAGGGTTGGGCACTGAGATTGGCTGCAGCAGGAACTGGTGGCTCAGGGCTGGACTGTAACCACCACAGCTGAACAAGCAGAATTAATCTGCTGCAAAGCTGCTGCTTATGGCAGATTTCCACAACTTGCTCCCTTCCAAGCTACTGAGGATCTGTACATAATGGGTGTCTCCCATTAGGACCTCTGCAAGATCATATTCCTATACCCTTCAGCAGCAGGTCACTATAGCTCTATTTTAGTTATAGCAAATATTTGGTATGCCCCTGCTTGGGATCTCTTCCTTTGCGGACAGGATTTGGGAAAGTTGGAGATGACTCAATATGAGTTAAGCTTCCGAGCGATCCGTTTGTTTATTAAGAGCATCAGGCTTCAAGTTACAAAGCACAGGTGAGTAAAGTGAGCACACACAGCATGCAACGTGGTACTGGTAACTAGCATTTGGTGCATCTAAATATTGGAATATGCATAATCCTCCCTACTTGCAGCCACTGCTATAGCGTTTAGTGCACCTAAATGTTGGAATTTGCATATTCCTCCTATTTCCCTCCTAATCTGGACACAGTCCCACAGAAGCTGTCTACAACTACCTGAGGGGTGGTTGTGGCCAGGAGGAGGTTGCTCTCTTCTCTCAGGTGGCCAGCGCCAGAGTGAGAGGACACAGCCTAAGGCTGCGCCAGGGGAAATTTAGGCTCGAGGTGAGGAGAAAGTTCTTCACTGAGAGAGTGATTGGATACTGGAATGGGAGGTGATGGAGTCACCATCCCTGGAGCTGTTCAAGGCAAGACTGGCCTTGGTGCCATGGTCTAGCCTTGAGCTCTGTGGTAAAGGGTTGGACTTGATGATCTGTGAGGTCTCTTCCAACCCTGATGATACTGTGATACTGATCCACATTAACAAACCATAAGCTGAAATCCAGCAAGGCATGGGGCAATAATAGAATTCTCCATCTTGTATGGACTAAACCATTCTGGTTTCATTTGGAGTAACATAGCTAGGAATGCATGTGGACACAGGAGGGATGTTGCCTGGGCAACGGAGGGATAGGAGATGATGCTGCAGCTTGTCTTTGATGGGGAGTGTGCTGAGCTCGTGGGAAGGCAGCAAAATGTGTGACTGAGAGAAGTGCTGAGGAGAAGGACTTGGGGTGATGGTAGGTGAGAAGCTGGACATGAGCTGGCACCATGTGTTGCCAGGCCAGAGCCAGAGCCAGCCATGTGCAGGGCTTAACCCCAGCAACATGGGCAGTGGGTGGAGGCAGGGGATTCTGCCCCTGTTCTGCGCTCTGCTGAGACCTCACCTGCAGTGCTGGAGCCAGCTCTGGAATCCTCATCGCAGGAGAGACAGGGACCTGTTTGAGCAGAGACAGAGGAGGCCACAGCAGTGATGGGAGGGCTGGAAGCCCTCTGCTGTGAGGCCAGGGTGACAGAGTTGGGGTTGTTCAGCACGGAGAAGAAAAGGCTCCAGGAAGACCTTCTGGTGGCCTTTCAGTCCTTAAAGGAGTGGGCAGAAAGCTGGGGACAGACTTTGAGCAGGACCTGTTGTGACAGGACAAGGGGTGATGGATTAAAGAAATGTTTGACCCTGAGAGTGGTGAGACCCTGGTTGAATTTGCCCGGAGACGTGTATGCGCCATCTCTGGAACTATTCCAGGACAAGCTGGGGCTCTGAGCACTTGCTCTCGTTGCAGATGTCCCTGCTGGCTAGAGTAGGTTGGACTGGATGAGCTTTGAAGGTCTCTTCCCACCCACACCAGTCTGTGACTCTATGACCCTGCTCCTCCTCAGCTGCAGCAGCATGAAAAGAGCAGAGCACACACTCATGATGAGCAGCCACAGGCAGCTGTAAACCCAGTTGGCTGCGCTGCAGTATTTCCTTTGTCTGGAGCACTGTGGCCAAGCTCTTCCACACACACCCTCACCACATACACACATTGTGTGCTCAGCAGTAGCCCATGGCTGCTGTCCCCTTTCCTTGCAGCTACTGGGCTGATGATTGGCTGCCTGATCTACCCTGATGGCTGGGACTCAACCGAGGTTCGGCGCCTTTGTGGAGACAGGACAGACAAGTATGCACTGGGTGCCTGCACTGTGCGCTGGGCCTACATCCTCTGCATCATCGGCATCCTCGACGCCCTCATCCTCTCCTTCCTGGCCTTCGTGTTGGGGAACCGGCAGGACAACCTCCTGCCATCTGACTTTAAAGTGGAAAATAAAGGTAAAGGAGCTGGGGCTGAGCTCTGAGGCCTGTCTTGCTCCAGAGTGTTTCAGCCCCCGCAGCTGATTCTGGTGAGGCTGCACCTCAAATACTGGGCTCAGTTTTGGATTCCTTACTCCAAGAAGGACACTGAGGTGCTGGAGCAGGTCCAGGGAAGGGCAGCAAAGCTGGTGAAGAGTCTGGAGAACAGTGGTGGTGAGGAGCAGCCGAGGGACCTGGGGTTGTTCAGCCTCAAGAAAAGGAGGCTGAGGGGAGACCTCATTGCTCTCTGCAATGCCCTGAAAGAAGCTTGGAGCCAGGTGGGGGTTGGGGCCTTCTAAGGAACGTGCAACATGACAAGAGGAAATATACTCAAGTTGTGTCAGGTTTAGGTTGGACATGAGGAATAACTTATTCTGTGAAAGGGTTGTCAAGGCCTGGCTCAAGCTGTCCAGGGCAGTGGTGGAGTTCCTGTCCCTGGAAGGGTTTCAAAGCCACGTGGATGTGGTGCTGAGGGATATAGTTTAGTGGTAACCTGGCAGTGCTGAGTTAACAGTTAGACTTCATGATCTTAAAAGTTTCTTCCAACCAAAACCATTCTGTGATTGTCTTTATCTGGGAGGACATCCTTCAGTGGGGAAGCAGGAGAGAAGATGTCATGCTGCTTCATAAAGACGTAGAGATCTCCACAGAAAGCCAGAAGCAGGCAGAATATTGATGGATTCCAAGGCAGGAGCTCAAAGTGAGCCAGGCTTACCTTTCACAGCCTTTCATGTGGGTTTGCTTCCCGTGATGTTAAGGTGTGTTGGGTTTTTTAAACCCCTTTTGACAGCAAACTTGAAAGCTCACTTGCACCTACACTTTATACCGCATCTCATTAACACTGTAATTATCTTTTTGTTTTGCAGAAGAGGGCCATGACTGATGGAGCTGCTCACCTCACAAGTGACCCCCACAGTGATTTTTAACATTTCTTCCCAGTACACATAAAGCTACTGGTGTATTTTGGTTACTGAAGGACTGACAACGCTAGAGAGTTTGGTGCTATGGTGATACTGGTTTTATTTGGGGTGAAATAGGAAATAATCTTTGCTTTGCCCCTTGAAAGATGGAAATCATAAATCCTTGCTGAGTGACAAAAAAAAGCTCTTCTTCTATCAGCCTTTTTCTTTAAACTGACTGTTCGAGAAGCTTTAAACATACCAAATTCTGTGGGTTTTCTGCTATGGTTCTTTTCACTGATGAAACTGCTTTTTGCTCACAGGTCTCATGGAGTTTATGTGACAGGAAAAAAACAGACTGGGCACAAGTCTTTTTTTAAGTCCATCAGCAAACCTGAGGCAAAAGGGAGGGTTTGCTATTTGCTGCTTCTTGGAGTTTGTACACTTTCCTTGAAGAGAAATACTTCTGAGTAAAAAAACCCAAACAAATTAAAACCATGAGTGTTTTGGATCCTGTGCTGGTCTCCTTTAACTGCCATTGTACCAAACGTTGTGGAGCAGGTGGCAGAGCAGGACTAGAGAGTGGTCATTTTGAATCTTTGCATCTCCAACCATCTCCCACACAGAGTTCACAGGGACATGGTGTCACCCGCAGGCACTGCCCAGGAACTTAATGATGCAGATGTGTTGGTTCAGATGCCTACAATGGTGAGAGTGCTAACAGCAGCCACCTTGTAACCTAACGTCTTCCAGCTGCATGGTTACCCAGCACATTATCTTATTGTTCACAGGTCCTTTGATTGCCAGAAAACTGCACCTGGGATCACAGACTCCACGAGACTGTTGTCATTGTCTGAGTATTATTTATGTTTGATCCTTATGCTTACCTCTAAACCAGAATTTTTATTCAGGCACAAGGACCAAACCCTGTAATTTGGGACCACTGTGATTATTATTTGTGTGCCTGTTAACCCTTCAAGTGCTGTAGAACAGGTGTAAATGAGAATGCTGGCTTGAAAATGTTGGAGACTTTTCTTTAAATGCAGCTTATTTTCCTCTGCACAGTGGGATGCTTTATGAAGGGCAAATTTGTGGCACAGAATCACAAGAATCTTGGAATCACAGAATTGACCAGGTGGGAAAAGACTTCTAGGGATCATCGACTCCAACCTGTCACCTAATCCTTCTAATTAACTAAATCATGGCACTAAGTGCCTCATCCAGTCTCCTTTTAAACACCTCTATAGGGATGGTGACTCCACCACCTCTTCAGGCAGCCTATTCCAATGCCAGTTGCTCCTTCTGCCAAGAACTTCTTCCTAACATCAGCCTTATCCTGCCTTGGCGCACTTTGAGGCTATGTTCTCTTGTTCTGTCACTGGGTGATTGGGACAAGAGACCAACCCCACCTGGCTACAACCTCACTTCAGGTAGTTGTAGAGAGCAGTGAGGTCTGCCCTGAGCCTCCTCCAGGCTGCACACCTGCTCCCTCAGCCTTTCCTCACAGGGCTGTGCTCCAGCCCCCTCACCAGATTTGGTGCCCTTCTCTGGACACATTCAAGCACCTCACAATCTTTCTTAAACTGAGGGGCCCAGAACTGGACACAGTACTGAAGGTGTACTCAAGGAGTACTCGGACTGAGCATACCCCTAACCTCATGGCTGCTGCATGTGAATGGATGTTTTGCCATCTGAACGGGTCAACAGAAGGACACAAATGCCAATAGAAGGGATGGCTATGCTCTGCTTGCTCTTCCTGGAAATCCTATATATTTCTGCATGCAATTTCCATCATTCCTGACTGTAGGCAGCTTTGTTGAAATGACTCTAATTGAAAATAACACAGGAGGAAATGGGAAGAATCACATGGAAGTGGGTGTTGTCAGTTGTCGTGGAGGCAGGGAATTAATGTGGCCAAGTCAGGAATTATAAAAATAAAATTATTTTCCTGAAAACCCCACCCCCAAACTATATACAAAACTAGTTTAGGTTTATTTACAGATTCTAATTCAATCAGGAATTCTCTGAAAGGATGTTATGGACAAATTCAGAGATTTAAGAAGTCAGGAAATGGAAAAGGCTAACCTATAAACGCAGCTTTAGTCAATCAGACCGAGCAGAGAATTAAGGGAGCAGCAGGCTTTAGTCAAGAGAGGTGAGATAGGCATTCGGCGATGATCCTTTGCTGGATTTCTCTGCCGGTCGACTGCTCTCTGACGGTGCAAGCAATAGCTAATAGTCTGGATCCACGTGGCAGAAGTCCAAGGCGAGTGGTAAAGCCGCCAAACTTAGAAATGTCTTGAGACACGGCTCCCGCAAGATGGATTCATGGAAGTGACGCTGCCTCTGCAGCGGCAGGGGAGAGACAAACTGCTAGGGTCTTCCCAGCTTGGAATGGCAGCCAGGAAGTTGGCTGTGATACAGTCCGGGAGTAGCTGGGTCTGAGTGCTGCCGGCACCTCTCTCAAATGGACCCCAGGGCTTGCCAGGCTTGCAAGTTTGCACAGAATGGTGCGAAAGTGCGGAGAATGGCCCGAAGGCAGGAACGGTGTAAAACCGAGAGCTGTGAAAAGGTAGGAGCCGTCTAAAAGCGGAGACGGTCCAAAACGGGAGTTCTGTCATGGCAGGAACCTGTCCTGTTGAGAGCTCTTTCAAGTCGGGAACCGCCTTGTGCTTTCTGCCTTGCTCTATTTATGCTTTTCTAGACAAAGTGTCCGTTTGCCATTTTATACTGCAGTCGACAACTCAGCCAACCATCAGTCTAATTCCAGTGTGGGCTTTCACACGGGTCAATCCGTGTGTGGGAAGGCACCTTTTGATGTTCTCCCTTCAAGCCTGCAGGGCAGGGTGGGGGAAAGCAGTTTTCTGCCGCCCTCTCCTCCGCATTCAAACCTGCGGGGGGGGGGGGGGGGGGGGGGGGGGGGGGGGGCGGGGGACGGACGGGGACGGGGACGAACGGGGACGGGAGGGAAGGGAGAAGAAAGGAATTTAGAGTGCGCGGGAACATCAGTCAAAAGCACTTCAGCAGCTCTGACTGCCTTTGAGACATGTGTAAGCCTCCTGGAACCCTTGTTAGATGCCTCGAGACTGATTTTTCTTAACCAATACCCAAGCTGAAGAGTAATTGCAGCAAAGAAATGAGCTGAACCTGCTCCTCTAGCCTTGAATATCATGATTTAGTCATTCACTCTCAGCAAAATGGAAACCCAGCACTGGAAGAGTTAACGTCCCTAGCCAAAGTCTTGACTCCAGCTAAGGGCGTGACAAAGTGCCTGTGATCTAAGCAGGCACTCTTCCCTGTTGCCCAACTCCTCTCGTTCCTCCTGGCAGCATGAGTTTTCGTGAAAGCGGGAAGGGCCTATAGCACAAGTCTTGTGAGGGGTGGCCGAGGGGACTGGAGTTGTTTGGCCTGAAGAAAAGGCGAGACCCCATTGCTCTCTACAACTCCCTGAAAGAAGCCTTCTCTCTCCCCTCCCAAGAAACAAGTGACAGGACAAGAGGAAACGGCCTCAGGTTGCACCAGGGAACATTTAGGTTGGACACTAGAAAGTATTTCTTCACTGAAAGATTAGTTAAGATGTGTAACAGGCTACCTATAACAGTGGTGGAGACTCCATCCCTGCAGGAATTTAAAGCTGTGCAGATGTGGTACTGAGGTACATGGTGTCACTGGTAGTGACAGATTGACTCAATGATCTTGCAGGTCTTTTCCAAACATAATGATTCTTATGATTCTGCCAGCTGTTGCACTGAATGAGACATTAGGGTGGAGAGAAATTTGCTAACCTTTGCAACTTTCTACCTCATAAACACCAATGCAGAATCCACCTTCTTTCTGGTTTGTGTCTTTATTAGTGACTGATGTCCTCCCAGTTAAATTGAAGGAGTTAGATTAGGTTTTCAGATGACCTTGTATCAGCAAAGCTGGGTTTCTTTGTGTAATTCACATAGAAAATGTGAACAAAAAATATTTTGTATTCCACAGACTTCTGCTTTCAGGTGGAATTACACAGGAAAATTCACTGAAATTCTCCTTAATGATACATAAGCCCAGCTCAAATGCATGGCTACTGTCACCTTCTGCATGAGATCCCAACAGCTGCTTTTCTGAGTGTGCCAGGACTACTTGAACTATACAACAAAATTAGTTTGTCATTTTCCCCCCAGTGCCTTGATAAAGAGTTGTGCTGACATAAGTTCATAAAGTGGAAACCATCTCATGGTTTAATTTATCAGAGCATCTGGCACAAGAGATTTGTGTGTGACAGTGATAAATGCAACGACTGCAGGGTGGCCTCAAGTTAGTAAATCCTGGGGAACATCTGATACGGTTGGAGATGCAGCCCTGTGCAGTAGCTCTGCTAGAAGAGAAAAGCAGGAGGGGCTCAGCCGTGTGCCAAAGGTGCAAAAGTTAGGCAGAAGGATATCCCTGGCTTGGGTGGAGAAGAAGGAGCAGAGCCTGTCAGCTGTCCATGTCTCTGTCTTTGCTTGCCTGATGCCATGGGGGGGGTGTGGGCTGTGATGGTGCAGCAGAGTGAGGGGTGAGGGCAGCCTCCCTTGCAAGGGTGCTTGCAGCCCTGCACGTTTGAAGGGCCTGAGAATTCCTGGAGAGGATTAAAACACACTGCAGACTGCGTTAGTTGGAGGTGCTCCGGGAGAAGAAGAGCTATGTTTTTCCTCTAGCAGCTGCAGAACGGCATTAATTCTCGTGTCAGCAGCTCCCCCTGTGTCTCCTCTGCTGTCTATAAATCCCTCAAGAGTAGATCAAGGAAGTCCTGAGTAGCCCCAGCTGGAGTTTAGAGCTGTACCTATAAACTGAGTGTCAGAGTGCCAGAGCGTGGAATGTGCCTTGCGTGCGGTGTGCTGTTTGCAAAGGCAATAGGCAGAGCGGCGCTGGGCTGAAGGCGCTGCCCCCGGCCGGGCGCAGAGGCGCTCTCGGTTGTCTGTGCTGCCCCCCTGTGTTTGCTCGTGGGTACTGCAGTTGCAGAGCGGCGTGCGGTGTGGCGCCGTTGCTCAGTGCTGCCACCGTGTGTTTCCTTGTCCACACTGCAGTTCCTCAGCCGCGGCGGTCCACCGTTTTCCTGCCTCGTCGCTAAAGGCCGTGCACGATTGAAGTGGCTGAAAGCTGAGGGGAGGGGAGGAGAGGAGGGGAAGGTGAGAGGTGGGAGGGAGAGCTGAGAACTGGTTTGGATTTGTAAGTATTCGAGTGAGGAGTTAAAAGCGGCAGGCGGGGGGGCGGGCCGGCGCTCGTGGGGGGGGCGCTCGGGGGGGCGGGCCGGCGCTCGGGAGGGCGGGCCGCTAGGGCTCCGCAGTCGGACGCATGCGCCAGTGGAGTCGCAGGAAGCGGCAGTGGCGCTGAGCCGGCTGCAGCGGAATGGCGGCGAGCACAGAGCGGCAGGCAGGCAGGCCGGCAGGCAGGCCGGCCGGCCGGCCGTTTCGGGCCAGAGGGAAGCCTCACGCGTTCCCCGGCAGAGCTGCGTTCTTTGTCTCTCGCAGCAGAGGAGTTTGGGCAGGTGAGTTGCTCGGCAGCGGCGCCGCATCTGAGACGCGTTTTAGCGCAGCTGCCCTAAGTAGCCTTTGCGGCGCTGTCTGCACGTGTGCGGGGGTCTGGAGGCATCTGTAGGTACCCTTGGGGGCCTGGAGGGCTCTCTGGAAGTCTGTGGAGCTCTCTGGGTGTCTGTGGAGGTGGTTAGGGGTCGGTAGAGGTGTCTGTGGTGCTGTAGGTGTCTCAAAAGGCTGTGAAGGTCTTGAGGTGCCTTGCAAAGGTCTCGAGGTGTCTGTAGAGGTCTGTAGGGGTCTGCAGGGCTCTATGGAAAGGTCGGGAGGGGTCCCTAGAGGTCTCTAGGAGGCTGGAGGGGTGTGCAAGTGTCTGTAGCATTCAGCAGGTGTCTGGAGGTTTCTGTTCTGGGCCCGCAGGCATCTTGTAAAGGTCTGCAGGGGTCTGTGGAGCTCTGTCAGGCATCTGTTAAGTGTCTGCAGGAATCCATTGAAGGTCTGGAGGGGGCTGCAGGGCTCTGCAGAGGAGGCTGTGGCTGTGTGTAGAGGTCTTAGGGGTGTGAAGAGTTTGCAGGGGTCTGTAAGGGTCTGCAGAGCCCTTGGAAAGGTCTGAAGTTGTCTGTAGGAGTCTGGAGATGTCTCTAGGGCACTGCAGGGGTCTGCAGGGGTCTGCTGCTGCGGGAGGAGTGGGCTCGCGGAGCCACGCCCCCCCGGGCTGCGGAGCCACGCCCCCTCCCTGGCCTTTCTTGCCTGGCTCTGGTTGCTGCCTCTTTATTTGCATAGCCACACCCCCTGTCCCCTTGCTGTCTAGTCCCCGCCCCTTTCTTTCGGAGCCACGCCCCTTCCATGTTCTGTGTCTGGTCCCCGCCCCTTTTCCTTAGCCACGCCCCCTCAGTACAATGCCTAATCCCCGCTGCCTGCATAGCCACGCCCACTCCCCATGCTGTGTCTAGTCCCCGCCCCTCCATAGCCACGCCCTCTCCCCATGCTGTGCCTAGTCCCCGCCCCCTCCATAGCCACGCCCTCTCCCCATGCTGTGTCTAGTCCCCGCCCTTTCCGTAGCCATGCCCTCTCCCCATGCTGTGCCTGGGCCCGCCCCCTCGGCCCCGCTCCCGCCCCCCAGTAACTAATAATATGGTGACAGATTTGGAGCTTCCTTTGGAGGAGAAGTTCAGGAGGTGGCTGCTGATTGGTGGATTGCGATGGGCGTGGTTTGCCACTTGTTCTGCCTCCCTCATTTGCATACATTTCAATATCAGGCTCTGCCTTTGAGTACCTTGGAGATGTGTTGGGGGTTGGGGAGGGGTTACCGGGAGGGTCAGCAGCTGATTGGTGGATCCTGTGGGGGCTGTGGGCATGGTCACCCCTGTGCCCCGCCTCCTCATTTGCATAAATGAAGGCAGGGTCTACCTGGCGGAGTTTGGTGCTTTATTGGGGGGGGAAACTGGTTAGGACGGGGAGAGTCAGCAGCTGATTGGTGCGTCCTCTTGTGTGGGCGGGCCCTGCCTTTGCCCCGCCCCTCCAAAGCGCTCGATGGTCTCCAGCACAGCCCCAGCAGCTCCAGGAAGGAGGAGACCTCCCCCCGCAGGCCTCCAGCCCCCCGGGAGACCCAGAGCCTGTGGGGGGAGGGCTCAGGGACCCCCAGACCCTCCCAGGGACCCCCAGACCCTCCTAGGGACCACCCAGGGACCCGCAGACCCGCCCACTGGCCTCCCAGAGACCCCCACTCACCTCCTTGTATGCCCCCACTAATCCCCCAGCCCCTCCCCGTCCCCGCCCAGCGCCCCCCAGTGCCCACTCAGGCCCTCAGCTTGTCCCCGCAGCACTGCAGCCTGGCCTGGGGGCGCTGCTGAGGCCTCCCCCAGGGCCAGGCTGGGGGCTGCAGGCCTAGGCCCAGCGCCCTCAGTGCCACCTGTGCCAGGCCAGCGGGCAGCGGCAGCAGCACCTCCCTGGCAGGGCAGGTCAAGGAGCTTCGGGAGAGGGACCCCAGCACCCCGCAGCGTCCCCCCAGTCCCCTCCCACTGCTCCCAGTCCCCCCCAGGCACCCCTGGGACTCTCTACGGCACCCACAGACCCTTCCCCTCCCCCCCAGCCACCTCTGACCCCCGTCAAAACCTCACCCGGGGACCCCCATGACACCCCCAGACCCTCCCTCTGCTCCACTGCCCCCTCCCCCCAGCCACCTCGGACCCTTCCCAAGGCGCCCCCAAACCCCCCCAACCCCGGGGCCGCCTACAACACCCCCAGACCCTCCCCCTAGCACCTTCAGCCACTTCGGACCCCCCCCAAATCCCCCTGCGACCCCCCCAAGCGCCCCTGGCAACCACTGACTCATCCCCAGACCCTCCCCCCACTGCTCGCCCCCTCCCCGGGACTCCTCAAACCCCCCTGGGGCCCCCCCGAAGCCCCTCTGGGACTCTCCAAAACCCCCCAGCCCCTTCCCCCGCCCCCCCCCGAGCCTTCTCGGACCCCTCCCGGGACCCCCCAACTCCGCCTAAGACCCCCCCGGGGCTGAGTACAGCTGCAGCAGCTCGCTCCGCGCCGCCATCTTGCCTCCGTGCCGTCACTTCCGGCTGGCAGGCGACGCTCTGGGCCGCTCGTCTCGCTGGTCAAAGCCGCTCTAGGCCTCCGAGGTCCTCCAGGCGCCACTGCGAGCGGCTCTGGGCCAAAGCAATGACTGTGCTCAGCTGCAGGGATGGATTTGCCTGCACTCAAGCTGCTGCTGCCAGAGCCCCTCCGTGTCAATCTGTGCTGCCGTTGGGTTCTGCAGCTCTCTCCAGCAAGCATGGCATGAGCTGAAGGAGCAGCAGGAGCAGCATGGCCGTTCCCCAGGCAGCAGGAGGTTTCAGCCCAGCACCAGCTCATGCGGGAGGAGCAGATGCTGAGGAACATCCCCCACGAGACGCAGGTGGCCAAAGAGGCTGGGTCAGGTAAAGCTTTGTGTGGAGTTTGTGCTCCTTCTGGCAGTCAGTTGCACCGGTTCTGAGGAGTAGAAGCATGGAGTGGTTGCTGTTGGAGAAGAGCTTCCAAATCATCCAGGGCAGCCCTTAAGGCAGCACTGCCAGGTCACCCCTAAAGCCTGTCCCTGAGCAGCACAGCTGTAGGACTTTGCCTCCCTCCAGGTAGCTGCAGCCAGCAGTGAGCTCACTGATCAGACTCTGTGCTCAGAGCAGAGCTGCTGCAGCCCTCTCAGCATCTTGGTGGCCTCCTCTGCACTGGCTCCAACACTTCCATGTCCTGGTTGTGCTGGGGGCTCCAGAACTGCCCCCAGGACTGCAGATGGGGTGTGAGGAGAGCAGAGGCAAGGGGCAGAATCCCCTCCCTTACCCTGCTGCCCACACTGCTCTTGCTGGAGCCCAGCACAGGGTTGCTGTCTGGGCTGCACTCACACTGCAGGCTCCTCTTGAGCTTTGCATCAGCCCAGAGCCCCAGGGCCTGTTCCTCAGGGCTGCTCTCAGCCGTTCCCCATCCAGCCTGGAGTTGTGCTTGGGATTGTGCCCACCCAGGTGCAGGACCTTGCACTTGGCCTTGATGAATGCCATGAGGTTGGCCTGGGCGCACCTCTGCAGCCTGCCCAGTTTGTAACTGGGGCTGTAAAGAATGGTTATGCATTGCTTGTGCTTCTGATTTCAGGAGAGTCCCATTTCATTCTTGATGCTTTTTTTAAGAGAGGCATACAACTGAGCTCCCTCAGAGAAGCAGCATGAAGTGCATGAAGGATGCTGGCTGCAGTCAGCACAGACAAGGCACACTGGAGTAGGTTAACAAGATGCTTGACATTTGCCCTTAATGGTCATTGTCTTCAAATGCATCATTCAGGAGTTAAGTTGCTTGGCATTTGCAGTTGACTACTTCTTCTCTGGCCTTTGGAGTGAAGGAAGGGAAAAACCAGAGTTGAAGATGTCAGCTCTGTAAGTTTTCTCTGGGTGATCAAAGCATGCACAACATCCTGTGCTTGTGCTCTGGAAGATTCTAGGAGCTTCACGGGGACTCAGGGAGCACAAGTTATGGATTTCTGTGGGCTGTCTCTAGATGAACACCTGAATGCAGTGAATCTAAAAGCAGCTGTCTCTCATTTGAAGTTAAAGTGATGTGATTGATCTGGTGCTTTATAGGTGCCAAAAAGGAGACCTTCTTCACCTGCTTCTCCTGTGCAAGCTCTTCTGTCTGTCTGCTGAGATGTTTCTGCCTGTTTATCTGGCAGAGAAGTGTTTGCTTTTTGGCTGGGTAAGTAGGAGATTTGTTTTGTTGATTTGATTTGTTTTGTCGCTGAATACTTGGTGCAGCTGGCCTCAGATGCTGTTTCTTCACAAAGGACACACTACTGTGTGATTGGTGGGCATAGAAGCAGTAATTGCTGACAGAAGCACGCTTGTGAACTTGGCTGTAAATTCATGAACAGACATTACAGTGTTTCTGTCTCTGCAAGCCAAAGTACTCTCATGCTGAAGAACTTCTTCCTCAGATCCACTCTAAGCAGCCCTGCTCTCCCTCAGCTTCAAACCATTCCCTTTGCCCTGTCTTTAGACACCCTTATGGAAAAAGTCCCTCTGCAGCCTTCCTGCTGCAGGTTCCCTTCAGGTACTGGGAGGTAGCTTTAAAGTCTCCCTGGAGTCTTGTCCCCTTCAGGCTGAGCAGCCCCAGCTCCCTCAGCCTATCCTCTTAGAAGTGCTCCAGCCCTTGGCTCATCCTCGTGGTCCTGCTCTGAACTGGTTCCAGCAGTTTTTCGTTCTTCAGCTGGACTGTGGCCATGTGGAATGTTTTGGGTTGTGCTTTTGCTTTTGCATGCTGAAAGACTTCCTGTGTTACCTTAGTAGTACGTTTCATGTGCAAGGTTCCTGTCTGTGATCTCTTGCTGCTGGGGAAGTCATGAGCTACCTGTGGGGGTGTGAAATGCAATAAGCTTCGATCGCGTTGCCTGCACGGATGTGAGGGGACAAAGTACTGCTGAGAAGCTTTTTTGTACCATTCTCTTCCCCCTTCCCCTCTTGCCTTTAAGGGAACACACACAGGGAGAAGCTTACTGAGCGCCCTCTGACATGCTGTAGGAATTCTTTGCTTTGCAGTGTTTTACACTGTGGCTCTTCAAACCTGTAACCCATCTGCTTTCCACTGCCAGCGAGCTGACCATCCGTACTACCGTCGTCTTGAATGCCTCCAACCAGCAGTGTTTGCTGCCAGACAGACACCTGGAGAAGACAGAGGACATGGTTAAGTTCATGAACGATATCTTGGATGGTGCTGCTGAAGTAAGTCTTTGTTGTGGCTTGAGATATATTGGTTGGTGTTTGGTTTTTCCCCCCTTAGCTGCGGTGGCTCCGATTGTTATGCCGTGTGATTTATCTTCCTGTCCTGGCTGTCTTCCTGTGCTGGGTGCTGGCAGTGAATACGTGGTGAGGAGTGCTTGGAGTGTGCCATCCTTTGCTGTTCTCACTGTGGGAACTCCAAGAACCATGGAATGGGTGCGTTATGAGTGATGCAAAATTAATAATCAATATTAATGTTGGTATCCAGGCAAAGGTTGTTAATAGCTACAACCAACCTGTTTCTTATCATTCAGTCTCTGCAGAAAGCTTATTGACATGGTTCAAAGCACACAGCTGGGGTATTTGTACACTTAGAATCATGGAATCAGCCAGGTTGGAAGAGAGCTCCAAGCTCATCCAGCCCAACCTAGCCCCCAGCCCTCTCCAGTCAGCTAGGCCATGGCACTAAGTGCCTCATCCAGGCTTTTCTTGAGCAGCTGCAGGGACGGCGACTCCCTAGGCAGCCTCTGTGGTCTGAGAGCAGAGCAGCAACTTGCTGTTAGTTTGCTGTGATGGTCTCAAACAGCTGTGGGAGAGTTTGGCATGAGCCTGTTGGAATGCTTAGCCTTACTGGAGGAGCTGGGAGCGTCTGGGCAGCATGAAATGCAAGAGCAATTGCTTTTCACTTCCTTCTTAAGGGACTTAAGGGTTGGGAGGTCTGAAGAATGAACTGTTGGGATCATAACTGCAAAGTGTCAGCAGTTTTGACATGGTTCCATTTGACATTGCAGGCACAGGCTGGTGATGGACTTCTGCAACGAAGCAAGAGAGTCATCTATGAGGCCAAGGCTGCTGTAATGGTAGAGTTCATTGCTTATTCAGTGAGGTGATGCTCTTGTCAGTCAAGAAGGACTTAGTTGCAGAGGCTTTGGAAATGCTTTAATGTAAGCTTGTTGCTATGCTGTGCTTAGTGTATCTATTGTCACTCTTTATAACTAGGTTTAAACCAAATGAACTTCTTGATTAAAACAGCCAATCATGTCTGCCATAGTTCTCATTGTTCCACCTGCATGAATGTCACATTTTTCACTCTGCTGTTAGTCTGACATATTTTAAGGGACAGAATCATGAAAATCCAACCTCGTTTCCTTGAGCTTTTTGCCATCGCTTCAGAGGTTCTTTTGTGTTCTGAGCAATGTTTTGGTTTCAGTCTGTCCCAGTCCTCTGTCAGCCTCACAGCCAAGAAATCTCTGCTCCTTTTGAGGCGGAGCAGCTTCTGTCTGTTGTTACGTGTCCTAGTGCTGAGCACCGCCAAGCAGCAGCTGCCACCTTGGTGCTGACCCCTGCCCCTCGGCAATGTATAGACGTTAAGGAGATCCCTTCTCTTCCCCAGACTAAACAGCCCCTCCCTCCTCTTCTCCCCCCCCCCGTCGCTCTTCCCCCCCCCCCCCGTCGCTCTTCTCCCCCCCCCCGTCGCTCTTCTCCCCCCCCCCGTCGCTCTTCCCCCCCCCGTCGCTCTCCCCCCCCCCGTCGCTCTCCCCCCCCCGTCGCTCTCCCCCCCCCGTCGCTCTCCCCCCCCCCGTCGCTCTCCCCCCCCCCGTCGCTCTCCCCCCCCCCCGTCGCTCTCCCCCCCCGCCCTCCCCCCCTCCGTCGCTCTCCCCCCCCCCACCGTCGCTCTCCCCCCCCCCCACCGTCGCTCTCCCCCCCCCACCCGTCGCTCTCCCCCCCCCCACCGTCGCTCTCCCCCCCCCCCCACCGTCGCTCTCCCCCCCCCCCACCGTCGCTCTCCCCCCCCCCCCCACCGTCGCTCTCCCCCCCCCCCCACCGTCGCTCTCCCCCCCCCCCACCGTCGCTCTCCCCCTCCCCGTCGCTCTCCCCCTCCCCGTCGCTCTCCCCCCCCCCACCGTCGCTCTCCCCCTCCCCCACCGTCGCTCTCCCCCCCCCCCACCGTCGCTCTCCCCCCCCCCCACCGTCGCTCTCCCCCCCCCCCACCGTCGCTCTCCCCCCCCCCCACCGTCGCTCTCCCCCCCCCCCACCCGTCGCTCTCCCCCCCCCCACCGTCGCTCTCCCCCCCCCCACCGTCGCTCTCCCCCCCCCCACCCGTCGCTCTCCCCCCCCCCCACCCGTCGCTCTCCCCCCCCCCCACCGTCGCTCTCCCCCCCCCCCACCGTCGCTCTCCCCCCCCCCACCGTCGCTCTCCCCCCCCCCACCGTCGCTCTCCCCCCCCCACCGTCGCTCTCCCCCCCCCCACCGTCGCTCTCCCCCCCCCCCACCGTCGCTCTCCCCCCCCCCCACCGTCGCTCTCCCCCCCCCCCACCGTCGCTCTCCCCCCCCCCCACCGTCGCTCTCCCCCCCCCCCACCGTCGCTCTCCCCCCCCCCCACCGTCGCTCTCCCCCCCCCCCACCGTCGCTCTCCCCCCCCCCCACCGTCGCTCTCCCCCCCCCCACCGTCGCTCTCCCCCCCCCCCACCGTCGCTCTCCCCCCCCCCCACCGTCGCTCTCCCCCCCCCCCACCGTCGCTCTCCCCCCCCCCCACCGTCGCTCTCCCCCCCCCGCCGTCGCTCTCCCCCCCCCAATAACGAGAGCCACACCAGAGGCCAGAGCTGTGCTGTCGCAGCAAGCAAAGGAGGCAACGAGATGCTGTAGGGACTCTGACTCTTGCTGCCAGGCTGCAACAAGAGGAAGGGAGATTCTGGCCCCCAACAGGTGAAAACAAGAGAGGAGCAAGGCAGGAAGAGCAAAAGCAAACCTATCTCATGAAGGAAACAGCACAACTTCAAGCACAGCTTTAAGCACAACATTCCAAGGAGGAAGAGAAATCCCAAGCAGAGGAAAGGGGAAGAGTGGCTCAGAGAAAAGCAAAACCACCCCACAAAGAACGCAGCCAAAACACCACCCCACAAAGGACACAGCCAACCTACCACCGCAAAGGGGCTCAGCCAAAGGCTTCTGCCTCTCCTGGGGCAGCTTAAAAAGGGGAGGTCAATTGAAGTCTCCTCCCACCCCAGCTGTGGCCACTTTGCCCTCCCTGCTCACTGCCCTTTATAAGCAGTGCAGGAGGAGCCCAGCCCCAAGCTGGGCCCATTGCGGGCCAAGGGATCTTCCGCCTGGCATCCCAGGTGAGTGCGCACGGGTGAGCATCGGGTGCGTGGTGGAGGGTTTCAAAGGCCGGGGGGCCTGGCTGGCCCCCCGGCTAGCTAGGGCTACCTTAGGGCTAGGCTACTGACCCACCGCAACATCCACCTTAGCTCACGGGTGCTAAGTCTGTGTTGTTATTGAGGCTGAGTTTGCTTTAGGAGTTTGGATCCTCAAAGGTTTTGCTCTAGGTTCTGCGATGGAGGCAAAGATGGAGCAGGAGCACAAACTGGAGCTGGTAATGGACGAGGATCTTCAAAAGTTTTACTCTAGGTTCTGCGATGGATGTGAACATGGACCAGGAGCATGAACTGGAGCCGGTAACGGACCAGGAGCCGCAGCTGGTAATGGTACTGGTAACGGAGCCGAAGCTGGTAACGTAGAGTGGAGAGGAGGAAAGCAGCAGAGACTGCCCGGGGGAAGGTGGAGGGCAGCGGCAGGATGGCAGGGGCTGCCCAGAGAGGTTGTGGAGTCTCATTCTCTGGAGCCTTTCAAGGCCTGTCTGGATCTGTTCCTCTGTGAGCTGAGCCAGTCTGTATGGTCCTGCTCTGGCAGGGGAGTTGGACTCGATGATCTCTTTGGGTCCCTTCCAACCCCTGACATCCTGTGAGCCTATGATTATGTATAAGCTTGACTTCAATATTGTCTACGAGGTTGAATTCAGCATTATGTATAAGCTGAAATTAATTACTCTAATCACAGCCAGTTGCTAATCTTTTCCAGCCCCTTTGGTTATCTAGTCTCTGCCCACTGCAGCTGTGTGGGGTGCTCGGCTGTTTACAGCTCCATTTGCTGAGCTGACTGGGAACCAAAGACGTTCCCAGCATGAGTTGCTCATGTTTATCAATTCTTGTGTGCTGTACTAATCAAGAATTTCTCCAACAGATTATTTAATTTGACCCGGGGGAAAGTTAAGATGGAAACTTTGTCAAAATAGAGAAGTGAAAAATATTTAATCCATTTCCTGAAATTTCCTTAGCTGATATCAGAAATTAAATTGCATTACTGCTCAAGGCAAAACCAATAAAGCACTTCAAGCACAAATAGCAAGGAACTGGAACATTCTTACCAATGAAACTGGAGAATAGAGAGGAGTGTGGAGAACTAAAGCTAGCGTCATAGAATCAGTCAGGGTTGGAAGGAACCACAAGGAGCAGCCAGTTCCAAGCCCTTTTGTGGTGCAGTGGTAGAATTCTCGCCTGCCATGTGGGAGACCCAGGTTCGATTCCCCAAAGGGGTGGGTGTTGTGGTGCAGTGGCAGATTTCTTGCCTGCCGTGTGGGAAACCCAGATTCGATTCCCCAAACGGGTGGGTGTTGTGGTGGAGTGGTAGAATTCTCGCCTGCCGTGGGGGAAACCCAGGTTCGATTGTCCAGACGGGGGGATGTGTTGGTGGCACAGGTTTGAGTCCTGGCCAATGCACCTAAGAAGGAGAGAAGTCTGGGGAAGGGTGGTTGTGGTGCAATGGTAGAATTCTTGCCTGCCGCGTGGGAAACCCAGGTTTGATTCCCCAGAGGGGGGGATGTGTTGGTGGCTCAGGTTCGAGTCCTGGCCAATGCACCTAAGAAGGAGAGAAGTCTCCGTTTGGAAAAAAGCACCAAGAATTGATGTCCCGGGTTGGGCGAGGTGCCCCCCAGGGAGAAGTTGACTCAGCACAACACAAAACCCATCCTTTTTTGAAAGTCAGGGAAAGATGAAATTGTATTTTCTTATAGTATAAGTATAACAATGTAAAGAGAAATAATAACTAGAGAAGGAAGGAAGGAAAAAAAACCAAACAAACAATACAATAACCTTAAGGGAGATGGGGGAGGGGTCAAGTGGTGGCGAAGCAGCAGAAGCAGCAGTAGCCAAAACAGCAGCCGGGGAAGATAGGCGAAGCTGCAGCAGCAGAAGCCAGCGGGAGAAGGGGGAGAAGAAACTGTGCTTCTAGACATTAAGTTCTTGATGCTCCAATGAAATTATATTAATTTATCTATTGTTGCCATTTATGTGGCCTATCCCTGGAATGTTCATCTCTCCCCTATGTCTGAGCTAGAGGATCAGCTCAAACGGCCACAAGAGGGGCCGGGGAAGGTGTTGGGGTGGTTTGATAACCCCTCCTGGGGACTTAGGTTTCTGAGAGAGGAGTTGTGCTTCTGTATTGTTTACCCTTTGTATATTTCTGTATATAACTGTATATATTGTAAATATCTGCTTGTGTATTTGCAGCTGTAAAATAAATAGCTTCATTTATATTCCCAGAGACCGTCTGAGTTAGCTGGGGCAATTCCAAAAGTGTGGGGGGGCGGGAAAGAGCCCAAACCATCACAGCCCCCCTCTCTTTGCTCCCTGGGTTGCCCCCCCCTTTGCGCCCCGCTTTGCCCCGGTCTCTCTCTCACTGCGCCCCGCTTTGCCCCGGTCTCTCTCTCACTGCGCCCCGCTTTGCCCCGGTCTCTCTCTCGCTGCGCCCCGCTTTGCCCCGGTCTCTCTCTCGCTGCGCCCCGCTTTGCCCCGGTCTCTCTCTCGCTGCGCCCCGCTTTGCCCCGGTCTCTCTCTCACTGCGCCCCGCTTTGCCCCGGTCTCTCTCTCACTGCGCCCCGCTTTGCCCCGGTCTCTCTCTCACTGCGCCCCGCTTTGCCCCACCCCTTTGCTTCCCGCTTTAACCCTCGTCTCTCTTTGTGCCCTGCTTTGCCCCGTCTTTCTTTGTGCCCCCTTTGCCCCCGCCCTCTTTGCGCCCTGCTTTGCTCCCCACTGTGCGCCCCACTGTGCACCCCCCCCTTGGCGCCTCGTTTTTCCCCACCTCCTTTGTGCCCCGCTTTGCCCCCGTCTCTCTTGGCGCCCCGCTTTGCCCCCGTCTCTCTTGGCGCCCCGCTTTGCCCCCGTCTCTCTTGGCGCCCCGCTTTGCCCCCGTCTCTCTTGGCGCCCCGCTTTGCCCCCGTCTCTCTTGGCGCCCCGCTTTGCCCCCGTCTCTCTTCGCGCCCCGCTTTGCCCCCGTCTCTCTTGGCGCCCCGCTTTGCCCCCGTCTCTCTTGGCGCCCCGCTTTGCCCCCGTCTCTATCTCCTGGCGCCCCGCTTTGCCCCCGTCTCTCTTGGCGCCCCGCTTTGCCCCCGTCTCTCTTGGCGCCCCGCTTTGCCCCCGTCTCTCTTGGCGCCCCGCTTTGCCCCCGTCTCTCTTGGCGCCCCGCTTTGCCCCCGTCTCTCTCTCTCTTGGCGCCCCGCTTTGCCCCCGTCTCTCTCTCTCTTGGCGCCCCGCTTTGCCCCCGTCTCTCTCTCTCTTTGCACCCCGCTTTGCCCCCGTCTCTCTCTCTCTTTGCGCCCCGCTTTGCCCCCGTCTCTCTCTCTCTTTGCGCCCCGCTTTGCCCCCGTCTCTCTCTCTCTTGGCGCCCCGCTTTGCCCCCGTCTCTCTCTCTCTTGGCGCCCCGCTTTGCCCCCGTCTCTCTCTCTCTTGGCGCCCCGCTTTGCCCCCGTCTCTCTCTCTCTTGGCGCCCCGCTTTGGCCCCCAAGTCTTGGCGCCCCGCTTTGGCCCCCCTTTGCTCCCAGCTTGTCCCCCGTCTCTCTCTTTGCGCCCCGCTTTGCCCCCGTCTCTCTCTTTGCGCCCCGCTTTGCCCCCGTCTCTCTCTTTGTGCCCCGCTTTGCCCCCGTCTCTCTCTTTGCGCCCCGCTTTGCCCCCGTCTCTCTCTTTGCGCCCCACTTTGACCCACCCCTTTGCTCCCCGCTTTACCCCCCATCTCTCATCGTGCCCCGCTTTGCCCCGTCTCTCTCATCGTGCCCCGCTTTGCCCCGTCTCTCTCATCGTGCCCCGCTTTGCCCCGTCTCTCTCATCGTGCCCCGCTTTGACCCGTCTCTCTCTCTCTTTGCGCCCCGCTTTGCTCCCGTCTTTCTCTCATCGCGCCCCGCTTTGCCCCTTCTATCTTTTCTCCCCGCTTTGCCCCCCCTCTTTTCTCCCCGCTTTGCCCCCCTGTCTTGGGTTCAAATGCAAGTTCCCAGAGACTCTTATAAATTTAGTAGACCCAATGACAATTTATAGAATTTATAGAGCGCCCTCCCCTCTTCCCCCTCCTTTCCCCAAAAGACAGGGAGAGAGATAAAGGTAGGGACACCCAAATAAATCAATCTCACTCGATTTGGAAGTTAAAAAGGAAAAGTTTAACAATAACTTAGAAAAAGGGATTGGAGGTAGGGGAGTTTACAAAGGATAAGGAAGGGAAAACAGCAAAATACAAACAGGGATGGATACAACCCGAGTAGTGTGATGGTGTCTCTGCCTCGTGGCTGCCACGTGTTGTGCTGGTATGCAGTATCAGTGTGTGTGTGATCATGAACGCAGGAAGAGAGAAAGAGCAAGAGCGTGAGGAGCAGGAAGTGCTCCTCTTTTATACCACAGGAAGTGGGGGGAGTGGGCTAACCATCACCTGGAGTGTGGCCCACCCCTGAGGAGGGGCCAAGACCCCTAGGGTCAGGTTCAGGGTCACTCCCCCAGGAGTGTTAACCCTATACATTCCACCCCTTGGTTAGACCACTTCCACCTTCCTAAGAACAGTCTTCTTCTCCAAAGATGGGAAAAAAGGTGTCCATGGGTTAAGAGTTCTTAAAGTCCTTCTTGGTCCCCGGCTGTATCTCAAGGCGATGTGCTCCTCTGGTCCGGTGCAGGTTGCTGAGATGTGAGCAGGGCAGGAATGGAAGAAAAAAGTCAGTGAAGCAGGAACAGTTCTTGTTGGAACTCAGGAAAGTCTTTTCCCTCTGTGAAGAAAAAAACATCAGGAACAGTCTCTCTTGGTGTCTGGCATCAGGGGAACAGGTGTGGATGAGATGGCTGTAGACATCCTCTGGAGGGAAATCAGGAACAGTCTCTCACTGCAGGGCATCAGTGACGAATCAGATGCAGGGTTCTGGTTGGACGCCATGGTGTGATGCGATGTTGTAGGACTCTGGATAGCTGCTGCTGTCATGTAGGTTCTGTTGGACGCCATGTAGTGGTGAGGGTATAACTACAAAAACAACTTGTAACCCCTTATGAACTATAATGCAAGTATTGCACAACTATGATACAACTATTATACAACTATAATACAAGATAACCTGAAAGTATCTGGAACACATGGAATCAACTCTGAGATTTCAAAACCTTTTCAGCCAAAGAGAGATTTCTCTGAGGGACACACTCGATAACACCAGTTTCCATCATCACCCAGTATGTGTGACCAGGACCCTCTGCAGATACCACCCCTTTGATAGGTTTTCCCCCACCAGAGGCAGGAGCAACCCACACAGTCTTTCCCAGTAGATTCCTTTCACAGACCACAGGAACTCCATCTCCCTCAACTATGGGCAGTAGGGCAGACTGAGCAGGACCAGCTCTGTTAACTGATCCCCTGCTGTTCACCAGCCAAGTGGCTTCTGCAAGGTGCTTCTCCCAGTTTCTGAGAGTTCCACCTCCCGTAGCCTTCAGGGTGGTTTTCAGCAGGCCATTGTGTCGCTCAATCTTTCCTGCAGCTTGTGGGTAGTATGGGATGTGATAAACCCATTCTATCCCATGCTCTTTTGCCCAGTTGCTTACAAGGTGGTTCTTGAAATGGGTCCCATTGTCTGACTCAATTCTCTCTGGGGTACCGTGTCTCCACAGGATGTGGCTCTGCAGACCCAGAATGGTGTTACGGGCAGTAGCATGAGGTACTGGGTAGGTTTCCAGCCACCCCGTGCTTCCCTCCACCATGGTTAACACATACTGCTTGCCACTACGAGACCGAGGCAGAGTGATGTAATCAATCTGCCAGGCCTCCCCATACCTGTACTTTGACCACCGTCCCCCGTACCACAAAGGCTTCATGCGCTTAGCTTGCTTTATGGTGGCACAGATGTCACATTCATGGATAACCTGAGTTATGGCCTCCATGGATATGTCCACGGACCTGTCTCGGGCCCATTGGTATGTGGCATCTCTTCCTTGGTGACCAGAAGAGTCATGTGCCCACCGAGCTAAGAACAGTTCACCTTTGTGCTTCCAGTCCAGGTCAATCTGGCAGATGTGGGCAGCCTGGTCAGCTTGGTGGTTATGCTGCTGCTCTTCAGTGGCTCTGCTCTTTGGGATGTGAGCACTGATGTGTCGGATTTTAACTGGCAGTTTGTCCAGGCGTGCAGAAATGTCTTGCCAGAGATCAGCAGCCCAAATAGGCTTCCCTTTTCTCTGCCAATCATTTCTCTTCCGCTCCTTCAGCCACCCCCATAAGGCATTTGCTACCATCCATGAGTCGGTGTAGATGTATAGCATTGGCCACTGCTCTCGTTCGGCAATGTCCAGGGCCAGCTGGATGGCTTTCACCTCAGCATACTGGCTGGATTCACCTTCTCCATCTCTTGCCTCTGCAACCCTGCGTGTGGGGTTCCAGACGGCAGCCTTCCATCTTCGCTTGCTGCCTACCAGACGGCAGGATCCATCTGTGAAGAGAGCATATGCCTTTTCCTCCTCAGGAAGGTCACTGTATGGGGGGGCTTCCTCGGCACGGGTCACTGCCTTCTCTTCTGCTGGCTTTCCAAAGTCAGTGCCCTCTGGCCAGTTGGTGATGACCTCTACAATGCCTGGACGCTCGAGAGTCCCCATCCTAGCCCTCTGAGTTATCAGAGCCATCCACTTACTCCAAGTGGCATCTGTGGCATGGTGCGGAGTTGAACCCTTCCCTTTAAACATCCAAGTCAGGACTGGAAGCCTTGGAGCTAAAAGGAGTGGTGACTCCGTCCCAATCACCTCAGAGGCAGCTCTGACTCCCTCATAGGCAGCTAGGATTTCTTTCTCTGTGGGGGTATACTTGGTCTCTGAGCCTTTGTATGCCTTGCTCCAGAACCCGAGTGGGCGGCCTCTTGTCTCATCAGGAGCTTTCTGCCATAGGCTCCAGCTAGGACCATTCTCACCGGCTGCTGTATAGAGAATGTTCTTAATCTCTGGGCCGGTTCGAACTGGTCCCAAGGCCATGGCATGGACCACCTCTCATTTGATCTGGTCAAATGCCACCTGCTGCTCAGGTCCCCACCCAAAGTTATTCCTCTTTCTTGTAACGTCAAAGAGGGGTTTCACAATTTGACTGTACCCGGGAATGTGCATCTTCCAAAAGCCCACAAACCCCAGGAAGGATTGTGTCTCCTTCCGGTTAGTGGGTTCCACCATAGTGGCCACTTTATTCACCACATCCATAGGGATGTGGCGTCGGCCATCCTGCCATCGAACTCCCAGGAACTGGATCTCTCTGGCAGGCCCTTTCACTTTGCTTCTCTTAATGGCAAAACCAGCATCCAACAGGATATTAATGATCTTCTCACCCTTCTCGAAGGCCTCCTCTGCTGTCTCACCCCATACAATGATGTCATCGATGTACTGCAGATGTTCCGGAGCTCCACCCTTCTCCAGTGCAGTCTGGATGATGCTATGGCAGATTGTAGGGCTGTGCTTCCACCCTTGAGGCAGTCTGTTCCAGTGGTACTGGACTCCTCTCCAGGTGAAGGCAAACTGTGGCCTACATTCTTCTGCAATGGGGATGGAGAAGAAAGCATTAGCAATGTCAGTTGTGGCATACCATTTGGCCTCCTTCGTTTCCAGTTCATACTGCAGCTCCACCATATCAGGCACGGCTGCGCTGATTGGAGGAGTCACTTCGTTCAGGCCTCGGAAATCTACCGTGAGTCTCCACTCCCCCGTCTCCTTTCGCACTGGCCATATCGGGCTGTTGAAGGGCGAGTGGCTCTTGCTGATGACAAGCTGCTGCTCCAGGCGGCGAATCAGCTGCTGTATGGGTAGCAGGGAGTCTCTGTTGGTGCGGTATTGCCTGTGATGAACTACACGAGAAGCAATAGGTAACTTGACATCTTCCACCTTGTGGGTACCAACCACGGAAGGGTCATCTGACAAGCCAGGCATGATAGACAGCTGCTCTTTGTCTGCAGTCTCTACAGCTGCTATGCCAAAAGCCCACTTGTTCCCCTTCGGATCTTTAAAGTACCCTTCCCGGAGAAAGTCGATCCCCAGGATGCAAGGTGCATCAGGGCCAGTTACTATGGAGTGCTTCTCCCACACATTCCCGGTGAGGCTTATCTCAGCCTGCAGCACAGTCAACTCCTGAGACCCCCCTGTGACTCCTGCAATTGTAACAGTTTCTGTCCCCCTGTGGCTGGAGGGGATCAGAGTGCATTGGGCACCGGTGTCTACCAACGCTCTGTACTTCTCGGCTTCAGAAGTGCCAGGCCATTTCACAAACACGTCCCAATATACTCTGTTATCCCTGGCCTCCGCCTGGCTGGAGACAGGGCACCTCTAATTCTGAGCAGTGTGACTGCATGAGGCACATGGACCTGAGTTACTGGCTTCACCACCCCTTGAGCGAGAGGGCTGCCTGCGGGACACTGGGGCAACCCCTCTTCTGGAGGAGTTATTCCCTGTGTTTGTCCCCTGCAGTTCCCTTACCCTGGCCGATAGAGCTGAGGTGGGCTGGCCATGCCATCTATCCATGTTTTCTCCATGGTCACACAGTGTTCTCCAGAGTGACCCCCTGTGTGTACCCTGTCTGCTCTGGGCTGGTCTCCTGCGGGGAGGAGGAGGAGCACGGCGGCGTGTGTTCCTTACAGCTGAGACTTGCACCCATTCTGAAGGTGAAGAGCAGTCATCCTCTGCCTTCTGCATTTCAGAGAAAGAGGCTTTTAGCTCATTCATTTCTTGGGTGAGGGTCTCTACAGTGGCAATTAAGGTTTTCCTCGACAAACTGTCTTCAAACTGTCTTAGGTCATTCACAAACTCCCTGATTGTGGGAAGGTTGTTGGGGTCTCTGCCCAGCAGCAGTGCTCCCAATGTGGGGGCATATGTAGAAGGGGCACACTGGGTCAGTTTCTTTAAGAGGGCTGGCTTCATGCGGACATCATCAGGGTCCGAGGGCATCTGGTCGGCTCCATAAATTATCTCTTGAACCGCCATTTGCCTCAGGTATGAGATCCCCTGTTCCATATCTGTCCATCTAAGGGGATGGAAAATCATGTCATCCTTAGTCGGGTACCTGTGCCTCACAGCTATCAGAAGCCTGGCCCAAAGTGAGTGGGTACCATCGAGCCTTCCCAGCTCCTTATCCACACCTCCATCCCTCGACAAGGATCCCAGCTGCTTTGCCTCCTTCTGATCTAGGTCCACGGTTTCTGCTCCTGCATCCCAGCATTTCAAAAGCCAGGCTAAAAGGGACTGTCCGTTTGCCCTTGCATACTCCTGCCTTGTGTGCCTGATTTCCTTTCTGGGTGTGGAGCTGATAAGGATCACTCCATTATCAGGTCCATTTCCAGCTGGTTGCTGTTGCTGGGGGGTGCTGGTTCCCGAAGAGGTCCCTTGCCCTGAATCGGTGTCTGCGGGAGGATTTGGGTTTGATCTTGCTGGCCGCGTGGTAATCGGTGCCAGATGGAGTGGGCTGGGCTGAGGGGGCAGGGTCCGGGGGGCTGCCCTGGGCGGGACCGGAGGCGGAGTTCGGGGCGGAGCCACGCTAGGGGCGGTCTGACCTGTCGCCCGCCCCCCGCAGCTGCAGCTCGGGCAGTGAGGGCCACCCCTCCCCCTAAGCATCCTAATGGCGGCACCCACTCGATATTTCCACGTGTCTAAGTTCACAGCTACCTTGTTAATTCCCAAACCCACATTTACACACAGTGAAATAACAGCTATCCAGTACCATTTCTCCCCCAAAATATCTGGAGCTTCTGTGTTCCAATGCATATACTCAGATTGATTCCATGTTCCAGAAACATTTCTAAACACAGTGATATTACTAACAGAATTCAGGAAATAGGCATAGACTCGGGCAGGCAAATGCTTAGAATATTCCCAGAGCATATCAATGACAATCCAGAAGACATGGTAACTTATAAACTTTAACAGCCAGCCCCACAACAGCCATGCAAAAGCGTTAATGATTAAGACTTTCAGAATATCCAATTTTTAACTTCCAAATCTTCTCTGAAAGAATTCTTTCTACCTAGCCCCACGTTGAGACGCCAAATAAATTGTCTTGGGTTCAAATGCAAGTTCCCAGAGACTCTTATAAATTTAGTAGACCCAATGACAATTTATAGAATTTATAGAGCGCCCTCCCCTCTTCCCCCTCCTTTCCCCAAAAGACAGGGAGAGAGATAAAGGTAGGGACACCCAAATAAATCAATCTCACTCGATTTGGAAGTTAAAAAGGAAAAGTTTAACAATAACTTAGAAAAAGGGATTGGAGGTAGGGGAGTTTACAAAGGATAAGGAAGGGAAAACAGCAAAATACAAACAGGGATGGATACAACCCGAGTAGTGTGATGGTGTCTCTGCCTCGTGGCTGCCACGTGTTGTGCTGGTATGCAGTATCAGTGTGTGTGTGATCATGAACGCAGGAAGAGAGAAAGAGCAAGAGCGTGAGGAGCAGGAAGTGCTCCTCTTTTATACCGCAGGAAGTGTGGGGAGTGGGCTAACCATCACCTGGAGTGTGGCCCACCCCTGAGGAGGGGCCAAGACCCCTAGGGTCAGGTTCAGGGTCACTCCCCCAGGAGTGTTAACCCTATACACCCCCCTCTTTTCTCCCCGCTTTGCCCCCCTCTTTTCTCCCTGCTTTGCCCCCCCTCTTTTCTCCCCGCTTTGCCCAACCCTCTTTGCGCCCCGCTTTGCCCCCCTCTTTGCTTGCTGCTTTGCCCCCACCACTTTGCTCCTCGCTTTGACCCCCCCTTTACGCCTCGCTTTGCCCTCCCCCTCTTTGCACACCGCTTTCCCCCCACCTCTTTGCACTCCGGTTTGGCCCCCTCTTTGCGGCCTGCTTTGACTCCCCCCTCTTTGCACCATGCTTTGTCCCCTCTCTTTGTGCCCCGCTTTTCCCCGCCTCTCTTTGCACCCCGCTTTTCCCTGCCTCTCTTTGCGCCCCGCTTTTCCCCGCCTCTCTTTGCGCCCCGCTTTGCCCCTTCTCTCTCTCTTTGTGCCCCGCTTTGCCCCTTCTCTCTCTCTTTGCGCCCCGCTTTGCCCCTTCTCTCTCTCTCTTTGCACCCCGCTTTGCTGCCTCCCCAGTTTGCGCCCCGATTTGCACCCCCTTTGCGGACCGCTTTGACCCCCCTTTACACCATGGTTTCCCCCCGCTTTGCTCCCCGCTTTTCCCCCCCTTTGCTCCCCGCTTTACCCCCCATCTCTCTTTGAGCCCTGCTTTGCCCCCGTCTCTCTTTGCACCCCACTTTGCCCCGTCTCTTTGCGCCCCACTTTGCCCCTGCCCTCTTTGCGCCCTGCTTTGCTCCCCCCTTTGCGCCCCGCTTTGCCCCGTCTCTCTCTCTTTGCGCCCCGCTTTGCCCCCGTCTCTCTCTCTTTGCGCCGCACTTTGACCCCGTCTCCTTGTGCCCCACTTTGCCCCGTCTTTGCTCCCCCCTCTTTGCGGACCTCTTTGCCGCCCATGTCTTTGAGCCCTGATTTGCCCCCCCTTTTCTCCACACTTTGCCCCCTCTTTGCTCCCCAATTTTCCCCCGTGCTTTGCTCCCAGCTTGTCCCCCCCTTTGATCCCCGCGTTGCCCCCCCTTTGTGCCCCGCTGTGCCCCCCGCTTTGCACCCCACTTTGCCCCGTCTCTCTCTTTGCGCCCCGCTTTGCCCCCGTCTCTTATTGCGCCCCACTTTGATCCGTCTCTCTCCCTTTGTGCCACGCTTTGCACCATCTCTCTTTGTGCCCTGCTTTGCCCCCCTCTTTGTCCCCCCCTCCTTTGCTCACCGCTTTGCACCCCCTCCTTTGCTCATGGCTTTTCCCCCTCCTTTGCTCCCCACTTTGCCTCCCCCCCTTTGCGCCATGCTGTGCCCCCACCCCGTGTGCCCCGATTTTCCCCCCCCTTTGCTCCCTGCTTTGCCCCCCCTTTGCACCTCGTTTTTCCCCCTTCTTTGCACCCCACTTTGTCCCCCCCTTTGCGCCCTGCTTTGCCTCCCCTCTTTGTGCCCTGATTTGCTTCCCCCGCTTTGCCTCCGTGTCTCTCTTTGCGCCCCACTTTGACCCCGTCTCTTTGCGCCTCACTTTGACCCCCTTTGCACCCACACAGCCTGGTTCGGCAAGAGAGCAGGACCCAGGCTAGCTCAGCTGAAACGCGCTTTCTCGCAGCCTTTTTTCTCCTCTTTTTTGAGGCTCTCTCGATCTGAGGAGCCCAGAGGGAGGGAGGGAGCGGCAAGCAGGCGCTAAGTACTCGCAGGGAGGTGAGTCAGAGGGCGGTGCCTGGCGAGCGGCACATTTAAACGAGGAGTGGCAGAGGCGAAGCCACAGCCTGGTTCGGCAAGAGAGCAGGACCCAGGCTAGCTCAGCTGAAACGCGCTTTCTCGCAGCCTTTTTTCTCCTCTTTTTTGAGGCTCTCTCGATCTGAGGAGCCCAGAGGGAGGGAGGGAGCGGCAAGCAGGCGCTAAGTACTCGCAGGGAGGTGAGTCAGAGGGCGGTGCCTGGCGAGCGGCACATTTAAACGAGGAGTGGCAGAGGCGAAGCCACAGCCTGGTTCGGCAAGAGAGCAGGACCCAGGCTAGCTCAGCTGAAACGCGCTTTCTCGCAGCCTTTTTTCTCCTCTTTTTTGAGGCTCTCTCGATCTGAGGAGCCCAGAGGGAGGGAGGGAGCGGCAAGCAGGCGCTAAGTACTCGCAGGGAGGTGAGTCAGAGGGCGGTGCCTGGCGAGCGGCACATTTAAACGAGGAGTGGCAGAGGCGAAGCCACAGCCTGGTTCGGCAAGAGAGCAGGACCCAGGCTAGCTCAGCTGAAACGCGCTTTCTCGCAGCCTTTTTTCTCCTCTTTTTTGAGGCTCTCTCGATCTGAGGAGCCCAGAGGGAGGGAGGGGGCGGCAAGCAGGCGCTAAGTACTCGCAGGGAGGTGAGTCAGAGGGCGGTGCCTGGCGAGCAGCACATTTAAACGAGGAGCTAGTTGTCTCTGCTAAGCGCAGCGCGCGCCGCTGGGAAAAAAAAAAGAAAAAAAAACCAAAAAACAAACAAAAAAAAACCCACCACACCTAACAACTCGCAGCGGACCTTCAGGACAGCAGACATGGTTCGAACTAGGTCCAAGCTGTATAATACTTGTAAAACTGTGGGCACCCAAACAGAGCCCACCTGTAGGAGTGCAGGCGTCCAGACGTCTGGATGTGAGGAGTGCTGGAGCCTGGCACTCGACACAGGCAATGGCTGCATTAGGTGTGAGCAGATTGATTGTCTGCTTAACCTGGTGGCTGAACTCAAGGGAGAGGTGGAACGACTGAAGGCTGAAAGGGAAGGTGCAAAAGAGCAACATGCTTTGCAGTCCCCCTTGCCAGAGGGAGACGAACAGAGCAACCAAGAAGAATGGATGCAGGTGCCTGCCAGAAGGGGCAAGGGAAAACCCTTCCAGCCATCTTCACATCCCCAGCTGCCCTTACACAACAGATATAGGGCACTAGAGGTTGAGGATGAGGTGATCCTGGAGCAGGCAGAAGCATCACCGGCTGGGAGGGCAACCGAGACAAATCAGTTGCCCCCTCGCATCAGAACAAGTACCCAGAAGAAAAAGAGGAGGGTAATTGTTATTGGTGATTCCCTTCTGCAGGGAACAGAGGGCCCCATATGCCGGCCAGACCCCTTCCACAGGGAGCTCTGCTGCCTCCCTGGAGCCTGGGTCAGGGATGTTACCAGGAGGCTGCCTACTGTAGTGCAGCCCTCTGATTACTATCCCTTATTAGTTATACAGGCAGGGAATGATGAGATTAATAACAGAGGACTAAAAGCTATCAAAAGGGACTTTAAGACACTGGGGAAAGCAGTTGAGGGAGCAGGGGCACAGGTAATCTTTTCATCTATACCCTTAGTCACAGGCTGGAATACAGAGAAGAATAGGAAAGCATATTTGATGAACAAGTGGCTCAGAGGTTGGTGCATCCAACATAACTTTGGATTCTTTGATATTGGGGAACTTCATCTTGCCACAGGTCTGCAATCAGCAGATGGGACACAACTATCACAGAAGGGGAGAAGGACCCTGGCACATAAGCTGGCTGGGCTTGTTGAGAGGGCTTTAAACTAGAATGGAAGGGGGAGGGGGTTAAACATGACAGCACCAGAGATAAATCCAAGGGAATTGAGGATGGTAGGCTAGAGCTAGGAGTAAAAGCAGCAGCCCAGCTGAAGTGCATGTACACTAATGCACGCAGTATGGGTAACAAACAAGAGGAGCTGGAAGCTCTGGTGCTGGAGGAAAACTATGATATTGTTGCCATCACTGAAACGTGGTGGGATAGCTCACATGATTGGTGTGCTGTAATCAATGGCTACAGACTCTTCAGGAGAGACAGGCAAGGGAGAAAGGGCGGGGGAGTGGCTCTGTATATTAGGGATGCTCTGGATGTCGTGGAGGTAGAAATCAAAGATGATCAAGTTGAGTCATTATGGGTGAGACTTAAGGCGAAGGCCAACAAGGCTGATATCCTGGTTGGAGTCTGTTACAGACCACCCAACCAGGAAGAAGAGGTTGATTTATTACTCTTTAAGCAACTGGAGGCTGCCTCAAGATCACCTGCCTTTGTTCTGGTGGGCGACTTTAACCTACCAGACATCTGCTGGGACTTAAACACTGCAGAGAAGAAGCAGTCTAGAAGGTTTCTGCAATGTGTGGAAGACAACTTCCTATCCCAGCTGTTACGTGAGCCTACCAGGGGGGCAGCCCTGCTTGACCTGCTGCTCACAAATAGAGAGGGGCTGGTAGGGGATGTGGTGGTTGGAGGCTGCCTGGGGTCCAGTGACCATGAAATTATAGAGTTTTCAATACATGGAGAAATCAGGAGGGGCATCAACAGAACCTCCACACTGGACTTCCGAAGGGCAGACTTCAGCCTATTTAAGGAACTAATTCAGAAAGTTCCTTGGGAAAGAGCCCTTAGAAACAAAGGGGTCCAGGAAGGTTGGACCTGCTTCAAGAAAGAACTCCTGAAGGCACAGGAGCAGGCAGTGCCACTGAGCCGGAAGATGAGCCGACGAGGGAGGCAGCCAGGCTGGATGGGCAGGGAGCTGCTGAAGGAATTAAAGCTTAAAAAGAGAGTGTATCACCTTTGGAAAAGAGGGGAGGTGTCCCAGGAGAAGTTCAAGGAGGTTGCTAGGTCTTGTAGAGGAAAAATTAGAGAGGCAAAAGTGTGGGAAGCTTCCTCCCGCAGCGGAGCATGAAAGGTAAACATCAGACCCTGTGATGAGAAGTGTCCTTGGAGCCTTGAGGCTCCCAGGGGCCTGAGCCTGCAACTATGAGCAACCCACGCACAGCTGTCAGGGGGTGGAATCTGCCCGCCTCTGAGGTGGGCACGGCCCAGGGGGCTGACTCTGGCCACCCCCCCCTGGGTGGGATCCTTAAGGTGTTTACTGTAAGTTAACCTATCTCTGCCTTACACTTAACCTGGAGCCAATCTGTACCCTCCACTTGTACCAATCTTGAACTAAGTCAGTTGTCTACACCCCCTTTGGGGGCTATAAAGGTCGCTGTATCGCCCTAATAAATTGCACTGCTGCGCAGAAGCCACAGAGTCGACTCTCAGTGCCCCGATCTCTCGCCGCACCGGTCTCCGACCTCCAACAGATGGCGCCCGAACACACCGATTGAACCTCCGGACAACTCCAGGTACGGAAGACCCGCACCCCGGGCCCCCACCGCCAGGCCGCGGAGAAGACGGCCAGGCCGCTCCCCTCCCCACCGCCAGGCCGAGGAGAAGACGGCAAGGCCGCTCCCCCCCCCACCGCTAGGCCGAGGAGAAGACGGCAAGGCCGCTCCCCCCCCCACCGCTAGGCCGAGGAGAAGACGGCCAGGCCGCTTCCCCCCCCACCGCTAGGCCGAGGAGAAGACGGCCAGGCCGCTCCCCCCCCCACCGCTAGGCCGAGGAGAAGACGGCCAGGCCGCTTCCCCCCCCACCGCTAGGCCGAGGAGAAGACGGCCAGGCCGCTTCCCCCCCCACCGCTAGGCCGAGAAGAAGACCGCCAGGCCGCTCCCCCCCCCCCGCCGCCAGGCCGCTTCCCCCCCACCTCCAGGCCGCGAAGAAAACCGCCGCCAGGCCGCTTCCCCCCCACCGCCGGGCCGCGAAGACTACCGCCGCCAGGCCGCTTCCCCCCCACCGCCGGGCCGCGGAGACTACCGCCAGCCAGGCCGCTTCCCCCCCCACCGTCGGGCCGCGAAGAAAACCGCCGCCAGGCCGCTTCCCCCCCCACCTCCAGGCCGCGAAGAGAACTGCCAGGCCGCTTCCCCCCCACCTCCAGGCCGCGAAGAAAACCGCCGCCAGGCCGTTTTCCACACCCCCCCCCCCCCCCCCCCGCCTCCTCCGGCCACGAAGGACATAGAGGCTTCCACATAAAAGGAGCTGGTGGAAACGCAAGAGATCGGACGCTACTATACCCCCTGCTGGGGAAACACGTCTCCTTTTTTTCTCCTTTTTCCTTTTTTTCTTTCTTTCTATTTTTCCTTTTTTTTCCTTTTTTTCTTTTTTCCTTCCCCCTCGTTAAACCCGTTACTAACCAAGGGAAAGGTGTCTGCCGATACGGACGGCCTATATAGATAGGCGTTTATTAAAAAAGAAAAAAAAAAAAAAAAAAAAGAAGAGTCGCCGCCCATAAAGATGGGGGCAAAAATTTTAATAACGGCAGCTGGTGTGACGACAGGTGTGACCATATAGATGGGCACTTCTGGGGGCAGTGATCGTGCATAGTCAGATCCCCCCAGGGCAGTTGCCGCCGGAAGGCGAACGCACCACCCACACACACCCCCCCCCCCCCCCTTCCTTCCTTCCTTTTTTTTTTTTTTTTTTTCTTTTTTCTCTTTTTCCGCGCGCTTACGGAACCTTGCCGTTACCATGGAACCTCCCAGCCGCCCCTCCCTTCTTCCGCGGTTTTTTCAAAGTATTGGTGACTCCCTTTGGGGAGCTGGCGAACCGACCACACAAGCACTTTTGGATAAACAAGTAGCAATTTCTCTCCTCTTGAACTTTTTGGAAAAGCGAGGAGTTTCTATGTCAAAGAAAAAATTGACTTCCTTAGTAGCATATGGACTAGTAAGAGGACACTTTCAAACTTCAGACTCTCTTTTTGATGAATCTGAATGGCGCCGCTGTGGCGATACTATTTTTGACCAGGCTATTGACGGTGACAAAACAGCCAAAGGCGTACAGAAGCAATGGCGTGATGTCATCAATTGCTTGAAGAAATACAGACTGGAACAGACCCTTGCAGCGACAGCAGCGGCACGGCTTGCTGACGGCTTGGACACTCGGGGGGAGAGACCACTAGAGGCAATGGTTACCCCAGCTAGCTCTCTCTTTTCCGACCTGAAAATTTCTCCAGGCACGGTGGTGCCTTTGATGACTCTCCCCAGTGCATCTACTGTTCCGATGCTGTCCGCAGTGCCGAAGCAACCAGCGCCGCTAACTCCAAACACTCCGACGCAGCCAGCAGCGCTTCAGCAACCAGCGCCGCCAACTTCAAACACTCCGACGCAGCCAGCAGCGCTTCAGCAACCAGCGCCGCCAACTCCAAACACTCCGACGCAGCCAGCAGCGCTTCAGCAACCAGCGCCGCCAACTTCAAACACTCCGACGCAGCCAGCAGCGCTTCAGCAACCAGCGCCGCCAACTTCAAACACTCCGACGCAGCCAGCAGCGCTTCAGCAACCAGCGCCGCTAACTCCAAACACTCCGACGCAGCCAGCAGCGCTTCAGCAACCAGCGCCGCCAACTTCAAACACTCCGACGCAGCCAGCAGCGCTTCAGCAACCAGCGCCGCCAACTTCAAACACTCCGACGCAGCCAGCAGCGCCCCAGCAACCAGCGCCGCCTCAGCAGGACGTCCCAATGCAGCCAGCGCCGCCTCAGCAGGACGTCCCAATGCAGCCGGTGCCGCCGGCTCAGGACCCTTCGTTATACCCTGCGCTGCCTCAAGACGTTCCCGACGTTCCTGCCGTTCCAGTGCAACCACCAGCACCCCCGATGCCAGCGGCACCAATTCCCCAAAACATCCCTGCCGTTCCGGTGCAGCCGTCTGCCCCCCCGCTCCCAGCGCCACCGCCCTACAGTGGTCCATTTTCCCCACTCCCGGCTTCCGCTGCCATCTCGCCACGTCCGGCGCAAACTCCTTTTGCTACATTCCGACCCGCCCCCCCGGCTGCAGCGGGCCCGAGTTGGACTTCCGCCACGGAAGCCGGTCCTTCCTCTCAAGCCCGGGAACCGCCGCCTGTGATTAACTCGGACGCTAGCGACTCCTCACAGTCCGATGCCGACGACACTATTGACAATGTTGCCGACGACTTGCAGAAACTTAGAATAATGCCTTCTGGCAATGCCCAGTCCCTGGCGGCACCACAAGCTACAGAGATCACCGGGAAGACTCTCCAGCTTACACCCGTTGGTCCACAACATCGGTGGCGTGCCGTTATTCGCGACGCCTTGTTACAAGGTGATTGGGAGGCAGCTGCTGCTCTGGAAGGTGCAGCGGCATTCCCAGTTGTGGCAGCACGGACCGCAGATGGACAGCCAGGAGCCACTCACACGGCTCTTGATTGGAAACTGCTTATGCAGTTGAAAACAGCAGTGTCTTCCCATGGCTTACACTCACAACCGACTAAGCAATTGCTGAATTACATCTTCTCCGCCTATGTGCTATGCCCAGCAGATTGTGAGACTGTTGCGAGACTGATTTTAACACCATCCCAGTTTATGTTGTGGGAAAGGGCATGGCGCGATGAGTGCAGGAAGGTGGTGGAGCAGCCACGACAACTAGGCGACCCCTTACTCAATGTTCAAGCAGATATACTGCTGGGAAAAGGGGCTTTCAGCTCGCTGGATGCCCAGATACGTCATCCCTTTGAGTGGCATCATGCGTCCATGACAACTGCCAGAGCAGCTTTTAATATGGTGCCTACAGAGCCAAAAGCACCCAGCTATACCGCTGTTAAGCAAGGCTTGAGTGAGGACTACAACCATTTCATTGATAGACTAGCAGCTGCAGTCGAAGCAGCCACTGAGTTAGATGCTGCAACCAGACAAGCCTTTTTTCGAACCCTAGCTTTTGAGAATGCTAATAACAAGACCAAGCAGCTGTTGTCCATTCTGCCTAGGGAAGCCTCAGTGGACGATATGTTGGAGCGAGTTGCTCGAATGCCTACAAACCAGCAGCAGACATTTGTTGCAACCCAAATGGATCAAGTTCTAGATAAGCACACGCAGCTCGTAATGGCAGCACTGCGATCCGCAGATGCAAGGAATCGTGGCCGCCGAAACAACAACCCGCGGAACCCCTGCTTCCGCTGCGGTCTAACTGGGCACGCGCGCGATGATTGCCCACAGGCTGCAGTTTGGTGTGACCACTGCCAACTTGACTCTCATGCAACTGCGGCCTGCAAGCGCTCGGGAAACTACCAGCGCAGCGCGGCAGGCAGCCGCGCGAGGACACAAGTTGCTGCCCCAGTGATGCTATCTGCCCAGCAACCTCCGGCAGCCTCGGGCTGGATCTTACAACAGCAGTAAGCATCACTTTGATTGACAACCGCCCGGTCCCTATTGCCACCTCCATGAAAGGCCCATTAATGATAAATGGCAAGCCCACTGGCGCATTACTCCTGGGAAGATCCTCTGCTGGGCTGAAGGGATTAATGATTGTTCCCGGGGTGATTGATGAAGACTACACCGGTATCATACAAATTGTCGCATACACTAACAACCCACCTATCATGGTGCCGGAAGGCAGTCGCATTGCTCAACTGGTGCCCCTGACCAACCTGCTGCAGGACGTGGCCCAGGGCCGCGCCTTGCCACAAAGAGGAGATCAGGGTTTTGGATCTACGGGTGGCCTAGCCATGCTGACCCTGTCCCTGAATAGACGACCACTTGCATCAGCTATCATTAGTAATGGTCAGGACACAATAACCATGGACGTTCTCCTAGATACAGGTGCCGATATAACCATTTTTTCCATATCTGCCTGGCCCTCGCACTGGCCAGCAGGCCCAGCTAAAGACGGTATTGAAGGTATTGGTGGAGTATCTCAGACTCTGACAAGCTCACAGCGAATCAGTATAACCATAGATGACAGGACAGGCCACGTCTTTGCAACCATCGCACCTCTCCCGCGAGGTGTAAATGCGCTGATTGGTAGGGATGTCATGACACAGATGGGAGTCGTGATGACTACTCCGCAGGTAATTTTTCAGCAGCGGCCACTGGACGGCAGCCGCCCATAATCAAACTCCAGTGGCTTTCTAATACACCGATCTGGATAGATCAGTGGCCGCTGCGAAAGGAACGGCTGCAAGAAGCACACAAGCTCGTCGAAGAACAACTTGCTGCAGGCCATATTGTACCTTCAACCAGCCCATGGAACACCCCAATTTTTGTAATACCAAAAAAGTCAGGAAAATTTCACCTATTACATGACCTTCGAGCTATTAACGAACAAATGCAAGCTATGGGTGCTCTTCAGCAAACACAGCCTGGTTGAATTCTCAAGATATAGACTGGGGTCTTGATGACTATGTTGGACTCTGGAATTTTACCGTTATTTTTGACTTTAATTATAATATATTTTGTATTTTGGACATTTGTTGGATAAGGTACTGATACTTATTAATAATATTGAATTTTTAGGATAATGTTAATAATGCAGTAATTCTTAGGCAATCATGATAGAACATAATTAGCTTTTGATAGATATTATACTGATATACTATGGTAAGGCATCATATTGTATACTTATAAGTCCCTACTCACTTTTTCTATACTAAGGATAATATGGTACCATATTCTCTTTTACACACTCACTCACACACCTTTTTTCTTTTCCTTTTCTACTAGGCTTATAAGTTAAGACAGTATTATAGTTATATGATTATTTTTTTTTTTCTTTAACGTATAGAAATGTAGAATTTTGTCTTTTATAAAAAAAAAAAAAAAAAAAAAAAAAAAAAAAGAGGAAAAGGGGGCGAGATGGAAGAGGAGCTAGTAAAATAAGAAGAGAGGCATGGAGAAACACTACAGCCTTTTTTGGACATCATACAAGTAAGATCAGTGGATTTATCAGCTTAGGTATTGAATATGTTCGTATTATGCTTTATCACCTGTCTGTACAGGCCCTAAGGTGGATACCAACTTGAATATGATTGGTTTGTCCTTTCATGAAGTGAGCAGAAAATCCTGCTCAGATGGCAGAATTGTGGTAAAATCTTGGGAGAGTCATAGAGATGATGATCATGAGTATTTGGATTATAAGGCATTGGATCTTGGCTAATGAATTTGGGTATTTTCATGAGCTTCAATGATTGTAGCTTAATGGAATAGATTCGGTCTGGTCCCTTTGATGAAGGCCAAAGCCCACTTAAAATTGGCATAAGTTGGCAAGTGATTTCTTTATCTCTTGCAAGGGCCCTGCAAGGGATGAAAAAACACTGCTCCAAATTCTTGAAGTGAATTGAGAGCTGTGGGAAAAGGCCTAAGCAGAATAGCCTGAAAGCAACATCTAAGACGCACTCATGTATTGTATTTGGGGATTGGTAGTTCTTAAGCACAATCGTCAGACGTAGCTCATAGCCGAGGACTGCACTGGGAACATCAAGATCTCTGAAAAGTATGAAGTGAACTTAAAGCTATGGAGAGATACTGGACAATTCACTTGCCCACAACATCGGCTACCATAGTGAGCTAATGAAGACGTGACAGACTTGCACCCTCCAGAAGCTGTGATGTTCGTCTGGACTTTTGGGTTTTTGAACATTTGACTCACTGTCGCTTGCAGAAATAGCTTTTGGGATCATTAGCTAAGCTTGGGTGGCTGGTTTGCCAGATTGTTGTCACTAGCAAAATTCTTAACAAATGTATTCTCTTTACTTTAGCACCATTGACCTGCGCTCCCACTGAGCACAGCTCGTTTAAAATCAAACGTGGGTTGCTCAAAAGAAAAGAAGGGGGTATTGTGGGAAGCTTCCTCCCGCAGCGGAGCATGAAAGGTAAACATCAGACCCTGTGATGAGAAGTGTCCTTGGAGCCTTGAGGCTCCCAGGGGCCTGAGCCTGCAACTATGAGCAACCCACGCACAGCTGTCAGGGGGTGGAATCTGCCCGCCTCTGAGGTGGGCACGGCCCAGGGGGCTGACTCTGGCCACCCCCCCCTGGGTGGGATCCTTAAGGTGTTTACTGTAAGTTAACCTATCTCTGCCTTACACTTAACCTGGAGCCAATCTGTACCCTCCACTTGTACCAATCTTGAACTAAGTCAGTTGTCTACACCCCCTTTGGGGGCTATAAAGGTCGCTGTATCGCCCTAATAAATTGCACTGCTGCGCAGAAGCCACAGAGTCGACTCTCAGTGCCCCGATCTCTCGCCGCACCGGTCTCCGACCTCCAACACAAAAGCCCACTTGGAGCTCAGGCTGGCCACGGCTGCCAAGGAAAATAAAAAGTGTTTCTTTAAATATATGAATGGCAAGAGAAGGGCCAAGGACAACCTCCAGTCCTTACTAGATAGAGATGGGAACATAGTGACAAAGGATGAGGAAAAGGCAGAGGTGCTTAACACCTTCTTTGCCTCAATCTTCACTAGTGGGACAGGTTGTCTCCAGGACAGCTGGACTCCTGAAGTGGTGGATGGAGTCAGGGACCAGTACAGTCCCCCTCTAATCCATGAGGAAACAGTAAGGGATCTGCTAAGTCACTTGGATCCTCACAAGTCCATGGGACCGGATGGGATCCACCCTAGGGTGCTGAGAGAGTTGGCAGCTGAGCTGGCCAAGCCACTCTCCATCATTTATCAGCAGTCCTGGCTCACTGGAGAGGTCCCCAAAGACTGGAAGCTGGCCAATGTGATTCCCATACACAAGAAGGGTCGTAAGGAGGAGCCAGAAAACTACAGACCTGTGAGCCTGACCTCAGTGCCAGGCAAGGTCATGGAACAGGTCATCTTGGGTGCCATCACAAAGCACCTACAGGATAGCCAAGGGATTAGGCCCAGCCAGCATGGGTTTAGGAAGGGCAGGTCCTGCCTCACCAACCTGATCTCCTTTTATGATCAGGTTACCCGCCTGGTGAATGTGGGGAAGGCTGTGGATGTAGTCTACTTGGACTTCAGCAAAGCCTTTGACACTGTCTGCCACAAGAAGCTCCTAGCCAAGCTGGCAGCTCATGGTTTGGACAGATTCACTCTGTGCTGGATCAAGAACTGGCTGGATGGCAGAGCTCAGAGAGTGGTGGTGAATGGTGCCACGTCCAGTTGGCAGCCAGTCACAAGTGGTGTTCCCCAAGGATCAGTGCTGGGCCCAGTCCTGTTCAATATCTTTATTGATGATCTGGACGAGGGCATTGAGTCCAGCATCAGTAAGTTTGCAGATGACACCAAGCTAGGAGCAGGTGTTGATCTGTTGGAAGGTAGGAGAGCCCTGCAGAGGGACCTGGACAGGCTGGATGGGTGGGCAGAGGCCAATGGGATGAGATTTAACAAGGCCAAGTGCAGGGTTCTGCACTTTGGCCACAATAACCCCAAGCAGTGCTATAGGCTGGGGACTGAGTGGCTGGAGAGCAGCCAGGAGGAAAGGGACCTGGGGGTACTGATAGATAGTAAGCTGAAGATGAGCCAGCAGTGTGCCCAGGTGGCCAAGAGAGCCAATGGCATCCTGGCCTGCATCAGGAACAGTGTGGCCAGTAGGACAAGGGAGGTTATTCTTCCCCTGTACTCAGCACTGGTCAGGCCACACCTTGAGTACTGTGTCCAGTTCTGGGCCCCTCAATTCAAGAAGGATGTTGAGGTGCTGGAACATGTCCAGAGAAGGGCAACGAAGCTGGTGAGGGGCCTGGAACACAAATCCTATGAGGAGAGGTTGAGGGAACTGGGCCTGTTTAGCCTGGAGAAGAGGAGGCTCAGGGGTGATCTTATTACTGTCTACAACTACCTGAAGGGGCATTGTAGCCAGGTGGGGGTTGGCCTCTTCTCCCAGGCAACCAGCAATAGAACAAGGGGACACAGTCTCAAGTTGTGCCAGGGTAGGTATAGGCTGGATGTTAGGAAGAAGTTCTTCACAGAGAGAGTGATTTCCCATTGGAATGGGCTGCCCAGGGAGGTGGTGGAGGCACCGTCCCTGGGGGTCTTCAAGAAAAGACTGGATGAGGCACTCAGTGCCATGGTCTAGTTGACTGGATAGGGCTGGGTGATAGGTTGGACTCGATGATCTTGGAGGTCTCTTCCAACCTGGTTGATTCTATGATTCTATGATTCTATGATTCTATGATTCTATGATTCTATGATTCACTTTGCCCTGTCTCTCTCTCTTTGTGCCCCGCTTTGCCCCGTCTCTCTCACTTTGTGAGCCACTTTCCCTCGTCTCTCTCCCTTTGTGCCTCGCTTTGCCCCGTCTCTCTCACTTTGTGCCCCGCTTTGCCCCCCCCAATATGTGCCGCACTTTGACCCCCCAATTTGTGCCCCGCTTTGCCACCCCAATTTGTGCCCTGCTTTGCTCCCCCCTTTGTGCCCCGCTTTGCCCTCCCCATTCTTGGTGTCCCGATTTGCTTCCCCCGCTTTGCCTCCGTGTCTCTTTGCGCCGCGCTTTGCCCCCCCATTTGATCCCCTCTATTGCCCCCCCCTTTGCTCCCCTCTTTTGCCTCTTTCGTTGCTCCCCTTTGCTGCCCAGGGAGGTGGTGGAATGGCCGTGGCTGGAGGTTTTGAAGCCAAGCCTGGCTGGGGCTCTTAGTGCCATGGTCTGGTTCAGTGGCCAGGGCTGGGTGCTAGGTTGGACTGGGTGAGCTTGGAGCTCTCTTCCAGCCTGCTTGATTCCATGATTCTAAGGAGATCTCCCATGTCCCACCCTAGCTGGAAAACATCGCCCATGTGCCAGTCTGGTTGGATGCTCTCTCAATGAGACTTCGGGGTTTGATTTGTTCGATTTCCCACCTGGCTTTTAGCCAAATCTCTCCCTGGTCAGATTTAGTGCCATTTGTTTGTTTTGCACTCCTTCTTCTACCCCCGCAGCACCTGAAGTCAATTGAAGTCTCCTCCCACCCCAGCTGTGGCCACTTTGTCCTCCCTGCTCAGTGCCCTTTATAAGCACTGCAGGAGGAGCCCAGCCCTGCCCGACATCCCAGGTGAGTGTGCACGGGTGAGCACCGGGTGCATGGTGGAGGGTTGCAAAGGCCGGGGGGCCTTTGAAGACGGCGGGCGGCGGCGGGACAGTGAGGCCGCCCTAACCTCCCCCCCGCCGCCGCTCGCTCCGCGCGCCCCCCCCCCCTCCGCCGCCGCCTCTCGCTCCGCGCCCCCCCCTCCGCCGCCGCCGCCGCCGCCTCTCGCTCCGCGCCCCCCCCTCCGCCGCCGCCGCCGCCTCTCGCTCCGCGCCCCCCCCTCCGCCGCCGTCGCCGCCGCCTCTCGCTCCGCGCCCCCCCCTCCGCCGCCGCCGCCGCCTCTCGCTCCGCGCCCCCCCCTCCGCCGCCGCCGCCGCCGCCTCTCGCTCCGCGCCCCCCCCTCCGCCGCCGCCGCCGCCGCCTCTCGCTCCGCGCCCCCCCCCTCCGCCGCCGCCGCCGCCGCCTCTCGCTCCGCGCCCCCCCCTCCGCCGCCGCCGCCGCCTCTCGCTCCGCGCCCCCCCCTCCGCCGCCGCCGCCGCCGCCTCTCGCTCCGCGCCCCCCCCTCCGCCGCCGCCGCCTCTCGCTCCGCGCCCCCCCCTCCGCCGCCGCCGCCGCCGCCTCTCGCTCCGCGCCCCCCCCTCCGCCGCCGCCGCCGCCGCCTCTCGCTCCGCGCCCCCCCCTCCGCCGCCGCCGCCGCCGCCTCTCGCTCCGCGCCCCCCCCTCCGCCGCCGCCGCCGCCTCTCGCTCCGCGCCCCCCCCGCCGCCGCCGCCGCCTCTCGCTCCGCGCCCCCCCCTCCGCCGCCGCCGCCGCCTCTCGCTCCGCGCCCCCCCCTCCGCCGCCGCCGCCGCCGCCTCTCGCTCCGCGCCCCCCCCTCCGCCGCCGCCGCCGCCTCTCGCTCCGCGCCCCCCCCCTCCGCCGCCGCCGCCGCCGCCTCTCGCTCCGCGCCCCCCCCTCCGCCGCCGCCGCCTCTCGCTCCGCGCCCCCCCCTCCGCCGCCGCCGCCTCTCGCTCCGCGCCCCCCCCTCCGCCGCCGCCGCCTCTCGCTCCGCGCCCCCCCCTCCGCCGCCGCCGCCGCCTCTCGCTCCGCGCCCCCCCCCTCCGCCGCCGCCGCCGCCTCTCGCTCCGCGCCCCCCCCTCCGCCGCCGCCGCCGCCGCCTCTCGCTCCGCGCCCCCCCCTCCGCCGCCGCCGCCGCCGCCTCTCGCTCCGCGCCCCCCCCTCCGCCGCCGCCGCCGCCGCCTCTCGCTCCGCGCCCCCCCCCTCCGCCGCCGCCGCCGCCGCCTCTCGCTCCGCGCCCCCCCCTCCGCCGCCGCCGCCGCCGCCTCTCGCTCCGCGCCCCCCCCCTCCGCCGCCGCCGCCGCCGCCTCTCGCTCCGCGCCCCCCCCTCCGCCGCCGCCGCCGCCTCTCGCTCCGCGCCCCCCCCTCCGCCGCCGCCGCCGCCTCTCGCTCCGCGCCCCCCCCTCCGCCGCCGCCGCCGCCTCTCGCTCCGCGCCCCCCCCTCCGCCGCCGCCGCCGCCTCTCGCTCCGCGCCCCCCCCTCCGCCGCCGCCGCCGCCTCTCGCTCCGCGCCCCCCCCTCCGCCGCCGCCGCCGCCTCTCGCTCCGCGCCCCCCCCTCCGCCGCCGCCGCCGCCTCTCGCTCCGCGCCCCCCCCTCCGCCGCCGCCGCCGCCTCTCGCTCCGCGCCCCCCCCTCCGCCGCCGCCGCCGCCTCTCGCTCCGCGCCCCCCCCTCCGCCGCCGCCGCCGCCTCTCGCTCCGCGCCCCCCCCTCCGCCGCCGCCGCCGCCTCTCGCTCCGCGCCCCCCCCTCCGCCGCCGCCGCCGCCTCTCGCTCCGCGCCCCCCCCTCCGCCGCCGCCGCCGCCTCTCGCTCCGCGCCCCCCCCTCCGCCGCCGCCGCCGCCTCTCGCTCCGCGCCCCCCCCCCCCTCCGCCGCCGCCGCCTCTCGCTCCGCGCCCCCCCCCCCCCCCGCCGCCGCCGCCTCTCGCTCCGCGCCCCCCCCCCCTCCGCCGCCGCCGCCTCTCGCTCCGCGCCCCCCCCCCCCTCCGCCGCCGCCGCCTCTCGCTCCGCGCCCCCCCCCCCCTCCGCCGCCGCCGCCTCTCGCTCCGCGCCCCCCCCTCCGCCGCCGCCGCCGCCTCTCGCTCCGCGCCCCCCCCCTCCGCCGTGTCTGTGGTGCTGCAGGTGTCTCAAAAGGCTGTAAAGGTCTTGAAGTGCTTTGCAAAGGTCTCGAGGTGTCTGTAGAGGTCTTTAGAGGTCTGCAGGGGCCTCTTAAAGATATGTAGGAGTCTGCAGGGATCTATTGACAGGTTGGGTGGGGTCCCTAGAGCTCTCTAGGAGACTGGAGTGGTCTGTAGGTTTCTGTAGGGGTTTGCAAGTTTCTGTAGCATTCAGTAGGTGTCTGGAGGTTTCTGTTAGGGGTCCGCAGGTGTGTGCAGGCATCATTTAAGGCTCTGGAAGGGTCTATAGATGTGTGCAGGGGTCTGTTAAATATCTGGAGGGGTCTGAAGGGGACTGGGGAGCTCTGTAGGGGTCTGTATGTGTTTGCAGGCAGCTGCAGGGGTCCGTAGATGCCTGTAGGGATTTGCAGGGGTCTTAGTTGTCTGCAGGGGTGGGTCGAGGTTTTAAATCGTTGCTGTAAATAGCATTTATGTCTTTAGAAACCTCCTTGCAATTATAATTTAGATTGTGGGAAATTATATTTTTTGTTAAAATAGAAAGTATTTACCCATATTTATTAAATTTATTTTGTAGGATGTTGTGGGTGTTCTTTTCTCTTTTACAGAGAATGAAGATTATGGAGGGGAAACTGAGGTGACTTCAGAGCAGAGAAGTGATATTTTGGAGGAAAAAGCTGAACAGGTCTCTTGGGAAGGAAGCAAAAACTCTGGAGGAAAAATCTGAGGTAAACAAGAGGACACAAGTGACATTTTATAGGGGGGAAAAAAGTGAGTTAGTCTCTAGGGGATAAAAATGAAGACTGTAGGAGGGAAAAGCTGAGGTGATTGGGTGGAACAGAGCTGACATGATGCATGAAAAAACTTAGGGTAACCCATAGGGGAGACCATGAGCATTTTGGAGGAAAATCCTGAGGTAGGTGAGGGTATGTGGGTAACATATTAAAAGAGAGACCTAAGGTAGTGTCTGTGAAACAAGATACTCTTGTGTCACCAGAGTTATAGTCAGAGGTGAGTCCCTTTGGCCAGAGTACCTTGCTCACCTCCCATTCTCCAGCCTGATGCGGATCCTCTTTGCGATGTGTCTTGCTTCGAGATTCCATGCCACGCCTCTTCCACCATCAGTGTCAGCTGCTGCTGAGGAAAAAGGATAGACTTAGGCTTCAGTAGCACCTCCTCCTCCATGCCCGAGGAAAACAGGGACCTCCCCAGAGGCACCATCCCTAGTCCGAGTGCCTTTGCGCTCAGCTGGCAGCCTGTGTGGGGTGCCCGTGTCCTTAGCGGGGTGCGGGTGTAGATGGCCCTAAACTGGAGAGAAGGAGCCTGTGTAGGCCCCTGGGACCAGGGTTGCCCTGCCGGTCAGAGCCCGCTCAGTGCCCTGGCGTGCCAGGCGCTTTTTGATGCCAGCAGCGAGTACAGCGCGCCGTAAGCAGGATCGTGTAGCCACCGCGGCGGCTGCTTTGCGTGCCCAGCTGGATTTGTGCGGGGTTCCCGCCTCGCAGCCCGTCTCCAGTCCTGACCGGGAGTGTGCCGTGCGCCGCTTGGGTGAGACAAGGCAAAGTGGGAGGGCTTTGCGGCGCTGGGGCTGCCTGCGGGTGGGAAGCTGGCTGGGTGGTGCCCCTGGGGAGGTGCCCATTTCCCGCGGGTGCGGAGGGGGAGGCGCCAGTGAGGCCTAAGCCTGCCCTTGCTCGGCGGTTGCTGGAGCCGACAGCGGAAGAGGCACGACAGAGAATGGCGAGGTAAAGGACGTTGAGAAGAGGCGGGCCGTCGGTCTGGAGAAGAGGAGACGGGCGAGGCGCTCTGGGCAAAGGGAGTCGCTCCTGACCGAAGGTGTGGTAAGTCGAGAGCTTTGCCGTCACCTCGAGTGTGGCCTGTGTGGCTTTGCGCTGGACAACCTCCACGTAAGTAGGACTCGGTCTTTGCTTGTGCCGTCGTTTGCCTTTTGGCGGTTTGGTCCTTTGGCTGCCCGGAGCCCGGCTGCCCTGTAAGGAAGGCGCGAGGCGGTGTCTCCACGCCCGTTGGGGAAAGGGATCAACCTGGTCCCCGAGCCCCCCCTGTAAGCGGGGTAGGGTCCTTTCCGCAGCCCCGGCAGCTTGTCAGCTGTGGGCTGCCTGTGCAGCGTGACCCCCTGTACTCGGGGCGTGTCGCGGCTTTTGTCCTTTGGCCGCCCCTGAGGGCCTTTGGTGTCCCGAGGCTTCCCCGAGCTCCGCAGAGTCTGGTGCGGCCAAGTCTGACCCTCTTCTCTCCTGCTGCGGGGTAAGGATGACTGTCCCATCGGTGGCTGCCCGGAGCTTGCTCCCTCTCCTGGGAAGAGATGTGCGTATGGCCCCCTCCCTTGCCTCTGTGTGTGTGTGCTTGTGTGCCTGAGCGTGCTTGTGGTGTAGGTTGCTGTGAAAAGTGCTGTAGCTTAGCTTAGGCTTCCCAGGAGGGAAAGAGGGGCTCTGGGCAGTAACAGGGGAGTCTCCTCGGAGTGCCCGAGCGGAGTGGGAGCTCAGCTTGCCCCTCCTTGTCCTGTAGGGACAGGGCGTAGGCCCTGTTGTTGAGGGCCTGGGTGTGTGCCTCCGTGGCAGCCTGTCCTGTTGTCAAGGTGGCATCTCAAGGGCCCTGTAGTCGGGGCCTGTGCGATGAGCCGTGGAGCCTTCTGTCCCTGTGTGTCGCCAGGAGCGGCCCGAGGTCCCGGTGAGCAGGTCCTAGTAGGCTGTTTTGGGCAGCTGAGTGGAGCGCACGTTCCTGGGCCCTTAGAGGGTGGAGGTGGCTCCCTGGGCTCCTGAAGAGGTGTTGCTGTGCTGCAGGCAGGTGGGCCGTCCCGTAAGTTGGGCGCAGTCCGGAGCCCGTGGCTCCGTAGGCGTTTTTGGGAGTGCCGAGGCGAGAGCGGCCGCCCTGCAAGTGGGGCTGTGCGTCGCGGTGCCCGGCGGGAGGTTGGAGGGAACCCCCCTGTAATCAGGGTGGGTATGTCTGGCCCCAGGCTTTCAGAGGCATGGCGTCAGGTTTGTTCATCTCAGCGTGTACTCCTCGGCCCCAGGCTTAGTGTTGGTGGAGTCTCCCGCCATGACCCAGGTGTTTGGCTGCGAAAGCCCGCTGCCTGGCTCCTGAGTCTGCTTCCTGTAGCTGCGGGGCTAGGCCATGCTCTCGACTCCCCGGCGTCGACCCACCCGTAAGCGGTCCCCGGTCCGAGTGCCTTTGCGCTCCGCTAGCAGCCCGTGTGGGGTGCCCGCGTCCTTAGCGGGGTGCGGGTGTAGATGGCCCTAAACTGGAGAGAAGGAGCCTGTGTAGGCCCCTGGGACCAGGGTTGCCCTGCCGGTCAGAGCCCGCTCAGTGCCCTGGCATGCCAGGCGCTTTTTGATGCCAGCAGCGAGTACAGCGCGCCGTAAGCAGGATCGTGTAGCCTCCGCGGCGGCTGCTTTGCGTGCCCAGCTGGATTTGTGCGGGGTTCCCGCCTCGCAGCCCGTCTCCAGTCCTGACCGGGAGTGTGCCGTGCGCCGCTTGGGTGAGACAAGGCAAAGTGGGAGGGCTTTGCGGCGCTGAGGCTGCCTGCGGGTGGGAAGCTGTCTGGGTGGTGCCCCTGGGGAGGTGCCCATTTCCCGCGGGTGCGGAGGGGGAGGCGCCAGTGAGGCCTAAGCCTGCCCTTGCTCGGCGGTTGCTGGAGCCGACAGCGGAAGAGGCACGACAGAGAATGGCGAGGTGAAGGACGTTGAGAAGAGGCGGGCCGTCGGTCTGGAGAAGAGGAGACGGGCGAGGCGCTCTGGGCAAAGGGAGTCGCTCCTGACCGAAGGTGTGGTAAGTCGAGAGCTTTGCCGTCACCTCGAGTGTGGCCTGTGTGGCTTTGCGCTGGACAACCTCCACGTAAGTAGGACTCGGTCTTTGCTTGTGCCGTCGTTTGCCTTTTGGCGGTTTGGTCCTTTGGCTGCCCGGAGCCCGGCTGCCCTGTAAGGAAGGCGCGAGGCGGTGTCTCCACGCCCGTTGGGGAAAGGGATCAACCTGGTCCCCGAGCCCCCCCTGTAAGCGGGGTAGGGTCCTTTCCGCAGCCCCGGCAGCTTGTCAGCTGTGGGCTGCCTGTGCAGCGTGACCCCCTGTACTCGGGGCGTGTCGCGGCTTTTGTCCTTTGGCCGCCCCTGAGGGCCTTTGGTGTCCCGAGGCTTCCCCGAGCTCCACAGAGTCTGGTGCGGCCAAGTCTGACCTTCTTCTCTCCTGCTGCGGGGTAAGGATGACTGTCCCATCGGTGGCTGCCCGGAGCTTGCTCCCTCTCCTGGGAAGAGATGTGCGTATGGCCCCCTCCCTTGCCTCTGTGTGTGTGTGCTTGTGTGCCTGAGCGTGCTTGTGGTGTAGGTTGCTGTGAAAAGTGCTGTAGCTTAGCTTAGGCTTCCCAGGAGGGAAAGAGGGGCTCTGGGCAGTAACAGGGGAGTCTCCTCGGAGTGCCCGAGCGGAGTGGGAGCTCAGCTTGCCCCTCCTTGTCCTGTAGGGACAGGGCGTAGGCCCTGTTGTTGAGGGCCTGGGTGTGTGCCTCCGTGGCAGCCTGTCCTGTTGTCAAGGTGGCATCTCAAGGGCCCTGTAGTCGGGGCCTGTGCGATGAGCTGTGGAGCCTTCTGTCCCTGTGTGTCGCCAGGAGCGGCCCGAGGTCCCGGTGAGCAGGTCCTAGTAGGCTGTTTTGGGCAGCTGAGTGGAGCGCACGTTCCTGGGCCCTTAGAGGGTGGAGGTGGCTCCCTGGGCTCCTGAAGAGGTGTTGCTGTGCTGCAGGCAGGTGGGCCGTCCCGTAAGTTGGGCGCAGTCCGGAGCCCGTGGCTCCGTAGGCGTTTTTGGGAGTGCCGAGGCGAGAGCGGCCGCCCTGCAAGTGGGGCTGTGCGTCGCGGTGCCCGGCGGGAGGTTGGAGGGAACCCCCCTGTAATCAGGGTGGGTATGTCTGGCCCCAGGCTTTCAGAGGCATGGCGTCAGGTTTGTTCATCTCAGCGTGTACTCCTCGGCCCCAGGCTTAGTGTTGGTGGAGTCTCCCGCCATGACCCAGGTGTTTGGCTGCGAAAGCCCGCTGCCTGGCTCCTGAGTCTGCTTCCTGTAGCTGCGGGGCTAGGCCATGCTCTCGACTCCCCGGCGTCGACCCACCCGTAAGCGGTCCCCGGTCCGAGTGCCTTTGCGCTCCGCTAGCAGCCCGTGTGGGGTGCCCGCGTCCTTAGCGGGGTGCGGGTGTAGATGGCCCTAAACTGGAGAGAAGGAGCCTGTGTAGGCCCCTGGGACCAGGGTTGCCCTGCCGGTCAGAGCCCGCTCAGTGCCCTGGCGTGCCAGGCGCTTTTTGATGCCAGCAGCGAGTACAGCGCGCCGTAAGCAGGATCGTGTAGCCTCCGCGGCGGCTGCTTTGCGTGCCCAGCTGGATTTGTGCGGGGTTCCCGCCTCGCAGCCCGTCTCCAGTCCTGACCGGGAGTGTGCCGTGCGCCGCTTGGGTGAGACAAGGCAAAGTGGGAGGGCTTTGCGGCGCTGGGGCTGCCTGCGGGTGGGAAGCTGGCCGGGTGGTGCCCCTGGGGAGGTGCCCATTTCCCGTGGGTGCGGAGGGGGAGGCGCCAGTGAGGCCTAAGCCTGCCCTTGCTCGGCGGTTGCTGGAGCCGACAGCGGAAGAGGCACGACAGAGAATGGCGAGGTGAAGGACGTTGAGAAGAGGCGGGCCGTCGGTCTGGAGAAGAGGAGACGGGCGAGGCGCTCTGGGCAAAGGGAGTCGCTCCTGACCGAAGGTGTGGTAAGTCGAGAGCTTTGCCGTCACCTCGAGTGTGGCCTGTGTGGCTTTGCGCTGGACAACCTCCTCGTATGTAGGACTCGGTCTTTGCTTGTGCCGTCGTTTGCCTTTTGGCGGTTTGGTCCTTTGGCTGCCCGGAGCCCGGCTGCCCTGTAAGGAAGGCGCGAGGCGGTGTCTCCACGCCCGTTGGGGAAAGGGATCAACCTGGTCCCCGAGCCCCCCCCGTAAGCGGGGTAGGGTCCTTTCCGCAGCCCCGGCAGCTTGTCAGCTGTGGGCTGCCTGTGCAGCGTGACCCCCTGTACTCGGGGCGTGTCGCGGCTTTTGTCCTTTGGCCGCCCCTGAGGGCCTTTGGTGTCCCGAGGCTTCCCCGAGCTCCGCAGAGTCTGGTGCGGCCAAGTCTGACCCTCTTCTCTCCTGCTGCGGGGTAAGGATGACTGTCCCATCGGTGGCTGCCCGGAGCTTGCTCCCTCTCCTGGGAAGAGATGTGCGTATGGCCCCCTCCCTTGCCTCTGTGTGCGTGTGCTTGTGTGCCTGAGCGTGCTTGTGGTGTAGGTTGCTGTGAAAAGTGCTGTAGCTTAGCTTAGGCTTCCCAGGAGGGAAAGAGGGGCTCTGGGCAGTAACAGGGGAGTCTCCTCGGAGTGCCCGAGCGGAGTGGGAGCTCAGCTTGCCCCTCCTTGTCCTGTAGGGACAGGGCGTAGGCCCTGTTGTTGAGGGCCTGGGTGTGTGCCTCCGTGGCAGCCTGTCCTGTTGTCAAGGTGGCATCTCAAGGGCCCTGTAGTCGGGGCCTGTGCGATGAGCTGTGGAGCCTTCTGTCCCTGTGTGTCGCCAGGAGCGGCCCGAGGTCCCGGTGAGCAGGTCCTAGTAGGCTGTTTTGGGCAGCTGAGTGGAGCGCACGTTCCTGGGCCCTTAGAGGGTGGAGGTGGCTCCCTGGGCTCCTGAAGAGGTGTTGCTGTGCTGCAGGCAGGTGGGCCGTCCCGTAAGTTGGGCGCAGTCCGGAGCCCGTGGCTCCGTAGGCGTTTTTGGGAGTGCCGAGGCGAGAGCGGCCGCCCTGTAAGTGGGGCTGTGCGTCGCGGTGCCCGGCGGGAGGTTGGAGGGAACCCCCCTGTAATCAGGGTGGGTATGTCTGGCCCCAGGCTTTCAGAGGCATGGCGTCAGGTTTGTTCATCTCAGCGTGTACTCCTCGGCCCCAGGCTTAGTGTTGGTGGAGTCTCCCGCCATGACCCAGGTGTTTGGCTGCGAAAGCCCGCTGCCTGGCTCCTGAGTCTGCTTCCTGTAGCTGCGGGGCTAGGCCATGCTCTCGACTCCCCGGCGTCGACCCACCCGTAAGCGGTCCCCGGTCCGAGTGCCTTTGCGCTCCGCTAGCAGCCCGTGTGGGGTGCCCGCGTCCTTAGCGGGGTGCGGGTGTAGATGGCCCTAAACTGGAGAGAAGGAGCCTGTGTAGGCCCCTGGGACCAGGGTTGCCCTGCCGGTCAGAGCCCGCTCAGTGCCCTGGCGTGCCAGGCGCTTTTTGATGCCAGCAGCGAGTACAGCGCGCCGTAAGCAGGATCGTGTAGCCTCCGCGGCGGCTGCTTTGCGTGCCCAGCTGGATTTGTGCGGGGTTCCCGCCTCGCAGCCCGTCTCCAGTCCTGACCGGGAGTGTGCCGTGCGCCGCTTGGGTGAGACAAGGCAAAGTGGGAGGGCTTTGCGGCGCTGGGGCTGCCTGCGGGTGGGAAGCTGGCCGGGTGGTGCCCCTGGGGAGGTGCCCATTTCCCGCGGGTGCGGAGGGGGAGGCGCCAGTGAGGCCTAAGCCTGCCCTTGCTCGGCGGTTGCTGGAGCCGACAGCGGAAGAGGCACGACAGAGAATGGCGAGGTAAAGGACGTTGAGAAGAGGCGGGCCGTCGGTCTGGAGAAGAGGAGACGGGCGAGGCGCTCTGGGCAAAGGGAGTCGCTCCTGACCGAAGGTGTGGTAAGTCGAGAGCTTTGCCGTCACCTCGAGTGTGGCCTGTGTGGCTTTGCGCTGGACAACCTCCACGTAAGTAGGACTCGGTCTTTGCTTGTGCCGTCGTTTGCCTTTTGGCGGTTTGGTCCTTTGGCTGCCCGGAGCCCGGCTGCCCTGTAAGGAAGGCGCGAGGCGGTGTCTCCACGCCCGTTGGGGAAAGGGATCAACCTGGTCCCCGAGCCCCCCCTGTAAGCGGGGTAGGGTCCTTTCCGCAGCCCCGGCAGCTTGTCAGCTGTGGGCTGCCTGTGCAGCGTGACCCCCTGTACTCGGGGCGTGTCGCGGCTTTTGTCCTTTGGCCGCCCCTGAGGGCCTTTGGTGTCCCGAGGCTTCCCCGAGCTCCACAGAGTCTGGTGCGGCCAAGTCTGACCCTCTTCTCTCCTGCTGCGGGGTAAGGATGACTGTCCCATCGGTGGCTGCCCGGAGCTTGCTCCCTCTCCTGGGAAGAGATGTGCGTATGGCCCCCTCCCTTGCCTCTGTGTGTGTGTGCTTGTGTGCCTGAGCGTGCTTGTGGTGTAGGTTGCTGTGAAAAGTGCTGTAGCTTAGCTTAGGCTTCCCAGGAGGGAAAGAGGGGCTCTGGGCAGTAACAGGGGAGTCTCCTCGGAGTGCCCGAGCGGAGTGGGAGCTCAGCTTGCCCCTCCTTGTCCTGTAGGGACAGGGCGTAGGCCCTGTTGTTGAGGGCCTGGGTGTGTGCCTCCGTGGCAGCCTGTCCTGTTGTCAAGGTGGCATCTCAAGGGCCCTGTAGTCGGGGCCTGTGTGATGAGCTGTGGAGCCTTCTGTCCCTGTGTGTCGCCAGGAGCGGCCCGAGGTCCCGGTGAGCAGGTCCTAGTAGGCTGTTTTGGGCAGCTGAGTGGAGCGCACGTTCCTGGGCCCTTAGAGGGTGGAGGTGGCTCCCTGGGCTCCTGAAGAGGTGTTGCTGTGCTGCAGGCAGGTGGGCCGTCCCGTAAGTTGGGCGCAGTCCGGAGCCCGTGGCTCCGTAGGCGTTTTTGGGAGTGCCGAGGCGAGAGCGGCCGCCCTGTAAGTGGGGCTGTGCGTCGCGGTGCCCGGCGGGAGGTTGGAGGGAACCCCCCTGTAATCAGGGTGGGTATGTCTGGCCCCAGGCTTTCAGAGGCATGGCGTCAGGTTTGTTCATCTCAGCGTGTACTCCTCGGCCCCAGGCTTAGTGTTGGTGGAGTCTCCCGCCATGACCCAGGTGTTTGGCTGCGAAAGCCCGCTGCCTGGCTCCTGAGTCTGCTTCCTGTAGCTGCGGGGCTAGGCCATGCTCTCGACTCCCCGGCGTCGACCCACCCGTAAGCGGTCCCCGGTCCGAGTGCCTTTGCGCTCCGCTAGCAGCCCGTGTGGGGTGCCCGCGTCCTTAGCGGGGTGCGGGTGTAGATGGCCCTAAACTGGAGAGAAGGAGCCTGTGTAGGCCCCTGGGACCAGGGTTGCCCTGCCGGTCAGAGCCCGCTCAGTGCCCTGGCGTGCCAGGCGCTTTTTGATGCCAGCAGCGAGTACAGCGCGCCGTAAGCAGGATCGTGTAGCCTCCGCGGCGGCTGCTTTGCGTGCCCAGCTGGATTTGTGCGGGGTTCCCGCCTCGCAGCCCGTCTCCAGTCCTGACCGGGAGTGTGCCGTGCGCCGCTTGGGTGAGACAAGGCAAAGTGGGAGGGCTTTGCGGCGCTGGGGCTGCCTGCGGGTGGGAAGCTGGCCGGGTGGTGCCCCTGGGGAGGTGCCCATTTCCCCGTGGTGCGGAGGGGGAGGCGCCAGTGAGGCCTAAGCCTGCCCTTGCTCGGCGGTTGCTGGAGCCGACAGCGGAAGAGGCACGACAGAGAATGGCGAGGTGAAGGACGTTGAGAAGAGGCGGGCCGTCGGTCTGGAGAAGAGGAGACGGGCGAGGCGCTCTGGGCAAAGGGAGTCGCTCCTGACCGAAGGTGTGGTAAGTCGAGAGCTTTGCCGTCACCTCGAGTGTGGCCTGTGTGGCTTTGCGCTGGACAACCTCCTCGTAAGTAGGACTCGGTCTTTGCTTGTGCCGTCGTTTGCCTTTTGGCGGTTTGGTCCTTTGGCTGCCCGGAGCCCGGCTGCCCTGTAAGGAAGGCGCGAGGCGGTGTCTCCACGCCCGTTGGGGAAAGGGATCAACCTGGTCCCCGAGCCCCCCCCTGTAAGCGGGGTAGGGTCCTTTCCGCAGCCCCGGCAGCTTGTCAGCTGTGGGCTGCCTGTGCAGCGTGACCCCCTGTACTCGGGGCGTGTCGCGGCTTTTGTCCTTTGGCCGCCCCTGAGGGCCTTTGGTGTCCCGAGGCTTCCCCTGAGCTCCGCAGAGTCTGGTGCGGCCAAGTCTGACCCTCTTCTCTCCTGCTGCGGGGTAAGGATGACTGTCCCATCGGTGGCTGCCCAGAGCTTGCTCCCTCTCCTGGGAAGAGATGTGCGTATGGCCCCCTCCCTTGCCTCTGCGTGTGTGTGCTTGTGTGCCTGAGCGTGCTTGTGGTGTAGGTTGCTGTGAAAAGTGCTGTAGCTTAGCTTAGGCTTCCCAGGAGGGAAAGAGGGGCTCTGGGCAGTAACAGGGGAGTCTCCTCGGAGTGCCCGAGCAGAGTGGGAGCTCAGCTTGCCCCTCCTTGTCCTGTAGGGACAGAGCGTAGGCCCTGTTGTTGAGGGCCTGGGTGTGTGCCTCCGTGGCAGCCTGTCCTGTTGCCAAGGTGGCATCTCAAGGGCCCTGTAGTCGGGGCCTGTGTGATGAGCTGTGGAGCCTTCTGTCCCTGTGTGTCGCCAGGAGCGGCCCGAGGTCCCGGTGAGCAGGTCCTAGGAGGCTGTTTTGGGCAGCTGAGTGGAGCGCACGTTCCTGGGCCCTTAGAGGGTGGAGGTGGCTCCCTGGGCTCCTGAAGAGGTGTTGCTGTGCTGCAGGCAGGTGGGCCGTCCCGTAAGTTGGGCGCAGTCCGGAGCCCGTGGCTCCGTAGGCGTTTTTGGGAGTGCCGAGGCGAGAGCGGCCGCCCTGTAAGTGGGGCCGTGCGTCGCGGTGCCCGGCGGGAGGTTGGAGGGAACCCCCCTGTAATCAGGGTGGGTACGTCTGGCCCCAGGCTTTCAGAGGCATGGCGTCAGGTTTGATTATCTCAGCGTGTACTCCTCGGCCCCAGGCTTAGTGTTGGTGGAGTCTCCCGCCATGACCCAGGTCTTTGGCTGCGAAAGCCCGCTGCCTGGCTCCTGAGTCTGCTTCCTGTAGCTGCGGGGCTAGGCCGTGCTCTCGACTCCCCGGCATCGACCCACCCGTAAGCGGTCCCCGGTCCGAGTGCCTTTGCGCTCAGCTGGCAGCCCGTGTGGGGTGCCCGCGTCCTTAGCGGGGTGCGGGTGTAGATGGCCCTAAACTGGAGAGAAGGAGCCTCGTAGGCCCCTGGGACCAGGGTTGCCCTGCCGGTCGGGGCCCGCTGAGTGCCCTGGCGTCCCAGGCGCTTTTTGATGCCAGCAGCGAGTACAGCGCGCCGTAAGCAGGATCGTGTAGCCTCCGTGGCGGCTGCTTAGCGTGCCCAGCTGGATTTGTGCGGGGTTCCCGCCTCGCAGCCCGTCTCCAGTCCTGACCGGGAGTGTGCCGTGCGCCGCTTGGGTGAGACAAGGCAAAGTGGGAGGGCTTTGCGGCGCTGGGGCTGCCTGCGGGTGGGAAGGTGGCCGGGTGGTGCCCCTGGGGAGGTGCCCATTTCCCACGGGTGCGGAGGGGGAGGCGCCAGTGAGGCCTAAGCCTGCCCTTGCTCGGCGGTTGCTGGAGCCGACAGCGGAAGAGGCACGACAGAGAATGGCGAGGTAAAGGACGTTGAGAAGAGGCGGGCCGTCGGTCTGGAGAAGAGGAGACGGGCGAGGCGCTCTGGGCAAAGGGAGTCGCTCCTGACCGAAGGTGTGGTAAGTCGAGAGCTTTGCCGTCACCTCGAGTGTGGCCTGTGTGGCTTTGCGCTGGACAACCTCCACGTAAGTAGGACTCGGTCTTTGCTTGTGCCGTCGTTTGCCTTTTGGCGGTTTGGTCCTTTGGCTGCCCGGAGCCCGTCTGCCCTGTAAGGAAGGCGCGAGGCGGTGTCTCCACGCCCGTTGGGGAAAGGGATCAACCCGGTCCCCGAGCCCCCCCTGTAAGCGGGGTAGGGTCCTTTCCGCAGCCCCGGCAGCTTGTCAGCTGTGGGCTGCCTGTGCAGCGTGACCCCCTGTACTCGGGGCGTGTCGCGGCTTTTGTCCTGTGGCCGCCCCTGAGGGCCTTTGGTGTCCCGAGGCTTCCCTGAGCTCCACAGAGTCTGGTGCGGCCAAGTCTGACCCTCTTCTCTCCTGCTGCGGGGTAAGGATGACTGTCCCATCGGTGGCTGCCCAGAGCTTGCTCCCTCTCCTGGGAAGAGATGTGCGTATGGCCCCCTCCCTTGCCTCTGCGTGTGTGTGCTTGTGTGCCTGAGCGTGCTTGTGGTGTAGGTTGCTGTGAAAAGTGCTGTAGCTTAGCTTAGGCTTCCCAGGAGGGAAAGAGGGGCTCTGGGCAGTAACAGGGGAGTCTCCTCGGAGTGCCCGAGCAGAGTGGGAGCTCAGCTTGCCCCTCCTTGTCCTGTAGGGACAGAGCGTAGGCCCTGTTGTTGAGGGCCTGGGTGTGTGCCTCCGTGGCAGCCTGTCCTGTTGCCAAGGTGGCATCTCAAGGGCCCTGTAGTCGGGGCCTGTGTGATGAGCTGTGGAGCCTTCTGTCCCTGTGTGTCGCCAGGAGCGGCCCGAGGTCCCGGTGAGCAGGTCCTAGGAGGCTGTTTTGGGCAGCTGAGTGGAGCGCACGTTCCTGGGCCCTTAGAGGGTGGAGGTGGCTCCCTGGGCTCCTGAAGAGGTGTTGCTGTGCTGCAGGCAGGTGGGCCGTCCCGTAAGTTGGGCGCAGTCCGGAGCCCGTGGCTCCGTAGGCGTTTTTGGGAGTGCCGAGGCGAGAGCGGCCGCCCTGTAAGTGGGGCCGTGCGTCGCGGTGCCCGGCGGGAGGTTGGAGGGAACCCCCCTGTAATCAGGGTGGGTATGTCTGGCCCCAGGCTTTCAGAGGCATGGCGTCAGGTTTGATTATCTCAGCGTGTACTCCTCGGCCCCAGGCTTAGTGTTGGTGGAGTCTCCCGCCATGACCCAGGTCTTTGGCTGCGAAAGCCCGCTGCCTGGCTCCTGAGTCTGCTTCCTGTAGCTGCGGGGCTAGGCCGTGCTCTCGACTCCCCGGCATCGACCCACCCGTAAGCGGTCCCCGGTCCGAGTGCCTTTGCGCTCAGCTGGCAGCCCGTGTGGGGTGCCCGCGTCCTTAGCGGGGTGCGGGTGTAGATGGCCCTAAACTGGAGAGAAGGAGCCTCCGTAGGCCCCTGGGACCAGGGTTGCCCTGCCGGTCGGGGCCCGCTGAGTGCCCTGGCGTCCCAGGCGCTTTTTGATGCCAGCAGCGAGTACAGCGCGCCGTAAGCAGGATCGTGTAGCCTCCGTGGCGGCTGCTTAGCGTGCCCAGCTGGATTTGTGCGGGGTTCCCGCCTCGCAGCCCGTCTCCAGTCCTGACCGGGAGTGTGCCGTGCGCCGCTTGGGTGAGACAAGGCAAAGTGGGAGGGCTTTGCGGCGCTGGGGCTGCCTGCGGGTGGGAAGGTGGCCGGGTGGTGCCCCTGGGGAGGTGCCCATTTCCCACGGGTGCGGAGGGGGAGGCGCCAGTGAGGCCTAAGCCTGCCCTTGCTCGGCGGTTGCTGGAGCCGACAGCGGAAGAGGCACGACAGAGAATGGCGAGGTAAAGGACGTTGAGAAGAGGCGGGCCGTCGGTCTGGAGAAGAGGAGACGGGCGAGGCGCTCTGGGCAAAGGGAGTCGCTCCTGACCGAAGGTGCGGTAAGTCGAGAGCTTTGCCGTCACCTCGAGTGTGGCCTGTGTGGCTTTGCGCTGGACAGCCTCCACGTAAGTAGGCCTCGGTCTTTGCTTGTGCCGTCGTTTGCCTTTTGGCGGTTTGGTCCTTTGGCTGCCCGGAGCCCGGCTGCCCTGTAAGGAAGGCGCGAGGCGGTGTCTCCACGCCCGTTGGGGAAAGGGATCAACCTGGTCCCCGAGCCCCCCCTGTAAGCGGGGTAGGGTCCTTTCCGCAGCCCCGGCAGCTTGTCAGCTGTGGGCTGCCTGTGCAGCGTGACCCCCTGTACTCGGGGCGTGTCGCGGCTTTTGTCCTTTGGCCGCCCCTGAGGGCCTTTGGTGTCCCGAGGCTTCCCTGAGCTCCGCAGAGTCTGGTGCGGCCAAGTCTGACCCTCTTCTCTCCTGCTGCGGGGTAAGGATGACTGTCCCATCGGTGGCTGCCCAGAGCTTGCTCCCTCTCCTGGGAAGAGATGTGCGTATGGCCCCCTCCCTTGCCTCTGTGTGTGTGTGCTTGTGTGCCTGAGCGTGCTTGTGGTGTAGGTTGCTGTGAAAAGTGCTGTAGCTTAGCTTAGGCTTCCCAGGAGGGAAAGAGGGGCTCTGGGCAGTAACAGGGGAGTCTCCTCGGAGTGCCCGAGCGGAGTGGGAGCTCAGCTTGCCCCTCCTTGTCCTGTAGGGACAGAGCGTAGGCCCTGTTGTTGAGGGCCTGGGTGTGTGCCTCCGTGGCAGCCTGTCCTGTTGTCAAGGTGGCATCTCAAGGGCCCTGTAGTCGGGGCCTGTGTGATGAGCTGTGGAGCCTTCTGTCCCTGTGTGTCGGCAGGAGCGGCCCGAGGTCCCGGTGAGCAGGTCCTAGGAGGCTGTTTTGGGCAGCTGAGTGGAGCGCACGTTCCTGGGCCCTTAGAGGGTGGAGGTGGCTCCCTGGGCTCCTGAAGAGGTGTTGCTGTGCTGCAGGCAGGTGGGCCGTCCCGTAAGTTGGGCGCAGTCCGGAGCCCGTGGCTCCGTAGGCGTTTTTGGGAGTGCCGAGGCGAGAGCGGCCGCCCTGTAAGTGGGGCTGTGCGTCGCGGTGCCCGGCGGGAGGTTGGAGGGAACCCCCCTGTAATCAGGGTGGGTATGTCTGGCCCCAGGCTTTCAGAGGCATGGCGTCAGGTTTGTTTATCTCAGCGTGTACTCCTCGGCCCCAGGCTTAGTGTTGGTGGAGTCTCCCGCCATGACCCAGGTCTTTGGCTGCGAAAGCCCGCTGCCTGGCTCCTGAGTCTGCTTCCTGTAGCTGCGGGGCTAGGCCATGCTCTCGACTCCCCGGCATCGACCCACCCGTAAGCGGTCCCCGGTCCGAGTGCCTTTGCGCTCAGCTGGCAGCCCGTGTGGGGTGCCCGCGTCCTTAGCGGGGTGCGGGTGTAGATGGCCCTAAACTGGAGAGAAGGAGCCTCCGTAGGCCCCTGGGACCAGGGTTGCCCTGCCGGTCGGGGCCCGCTCAGTGCCCTGGCGTCCCAGGCGCGTTTTGATGCCAGCAGCGAGTACAGCGCGCCGTAAGCAGGATCGTGTAGCCTCCGCGGCGGCTGCTTTGCGTGCCCAGCTGGATTTGTGCGGGGTTCCCGCCTCGCAGCCCGTCTCCAGTCCTGACCGGGAGTGTGCCGTGCGCCGCTTGGGCGAGACAAGGCAAAGTGGGAGGGCTTTGCGGCGCTGGGGCTGCCTGCGGGTGGGAAGCTGGCCGGGTGGTGCCCCTGGGGAGGTGCCCATTTCCCACGTGGTGCGGAGGGGGAGGCGCCAGTGAGGCCTAAGCCTGCCCTTGCTCGGCGGTTGCTGGAGCCGACAGCGGAAGAGGCACGACAGAGAATGGCGAGGTAAAGGACGTTGAGAAGAGGCGGGCCGTCGGTCTGGAGAAGAGGAGACGGGCGAGGCGCTCTGGGCAAAGGGAGCCGCTCCTGACCGAAGGTGTGGTAAGTCGAGAGCTTTGCCGTCACCTCGAGTGTGGCCTGTGTGGCTTTGCGCTGGACAACCTCCACGTAAGTAGGACTCGGTCTTTGCTTGTGCCGTCGTTTGCCTTTTGGCGGTTTGGTCCTTTGGCTGCCCGGAGCCCGGCTGCCCTGTAAGGAAGGCGCGAGGCGGTGTCTCCACGCCCGTTGGGGAAAGGGATCAACCTGGTCCCCGAGCCCCCCCCTGTAAGCGGGGTAGGGTCCTTTCCGCAGCCCCGGCAGCTTGTCAGCTGTGGGCTGCCTGTGCAGCGTGACCCCCTGTACTCGGGGCGTGTCGCGGCTTTTGTCCTTTGGCCGCCCCTGAGGGCCTTTGGTGTCCCGAGGCTTCCCTGAGCTCCGCAGAGTCTGGTGCGGCCAAGTCTGACCCTCTTCTCTCCTGCTGCGGGGTAAGGATGACTGTCCCATCGGTGGCTGCCCAGAGCTTGCTCCCTCTCCTGGGAAGAGATGTGCGTATGGCCCCCTCCCTTGCCTCTGTGTGTGTGTGCTTGTGTGCCTGAGCGTGCTTGTGGTGTAGGTTGCTGTGAAAAGTGCTGTAGCTTAGCTTAGGCTTCCCAGGAGGGAAAGAGGGGCTCTGGGCAGTAACAGGGGAGTCTCCTCGGAGTGCCCGAGCAGAGTGGGAGCTCAGCTTGCCCCTCCTTGTCCTGTAGGGACAGAGCGTAGGCCCTGTTGTTGAGGGCCTGGGTGTGTGCCTCCGTGGCAGCCTGTCCTGTTGCCAAGGTGGCATCTCAAGGGCCCTGTAGTCGGGGCCTGTGTGATGAGCTGTGGAGCCTTCTGTCCCTGTGTGTCGCCAGGAGCGGCCCGAGGTCCCGGTGAGCAGGTCCTAGGAGGCTGTTTTGGGCAGCTGAGTGGAGCGCACGTTCCTGGGCCCTTAGAGGGTGGAGGTGGCTCCCTGGGCTCCTGAAGAGGTGTTGCTGTGCTGCAGGCAGGTGGGCCGTCCCGTAAGTTGGGCGCAGTCCGGAGCCCGTGGCTCCGTAGGCGTTTTTGGGAGTGCCGAGGCGAGAGCGGCCGCCCTGTAAGTGGGGCCGTGCGTCGCGGTGCCCGGCGGGAGGTTGGAGGGAACCCCCCTGTAATCAGGGTGGGTACGTCTGGCCCCAGGCTTTCAGAGGCATGGCGTCAGGTTTGATTATCTCAGCGTGTACTCCTCGGCCCCAGGCTTAGTGTTGGTGGAGTCTCCCGCCATGACCCAGGTCTTTGGCTGCGAAAGCCCGCTGCCTGGCTCCTGAGTCTGCTTCCTGTAGCTGCGGGGCTAGGCCGTGCTCTCGACTCCCCGGCATCGACCCACCCGTAAGCGGTCCCCGGTCCGAGTGCCTTTGCGCTCAGCTGGCAGCCCGTGTGGGGTGCCCGCGTCCTTAGCGGGGTGCGGGTGTAGATGGCCCTAAACTGGAGAGAAGGAGCCTCCGTAGGCCCCTGGGACCAGGGTTGCCCTGCCGGTCGGGGCCCGCTCAGTGCCCTGGCGTCCCAGGCGCTTTTTGATGCCAGCAGCGAGTACAGCGCGCCGTAAGCAGGATCGTGTAGCCTCCGCGGCGGCTGCTTTGCGTGCCCAGCTGGATTTGTGCGGGGTTCCCGCCTCGCAGCCCGTCTCCAGTCCTGACCGGGAGTGTGCCGTGCGCCGCTTGGGTGAGACAAGGCAAAGTGGGAGGGCTTTGCGGCGCTGGGGCTGCCTGCGGGTGGGAAGCTGGCCGGGTGGTGCCCCTGGGGAGGTGCCCATTTCCCACGTGTGCGGAGGGGGAGGCGCCAGTGAGGCCTAAGCCTGCCCTTGCTCGGCGGTTGCTGGAGCCGACAGCGGAAGAGGCACGACAGAGAATGGCGAGGTAAAGGACGTTGAGAAGAGGCGGGCCGTCGGTCTGGAGAAGAGGAGACGGGCGAGGCGCTCTGGGCAAAGGGAGTCGCTCCTGACCGAAGGTGTGGTAAGTCGAGAGCTTTGCCGTCACCTCGAGTGTGGCCTGTGTGGCTTTGCGCTGGACAACCTCCACGTAAGTAGGACTCGGTCTTTGCTTGTGCCGTCGTTTGCCTTTTGGCGGTTTGGTCCTTTGGCTGCCCGGAGCCCGGCTGCCCTGTAAGGAAGGCGCGAGGCGGTGTCTCCACGCCCGTTGGGGAAAGGGATCAACCTGGTCCCCGAGCCCCCCCCTGTAAGCGGGGTAGGGTCCTTTCCGCAGCCCCGGCAGCTTGTCAGCTGTGGGCTGCCTGTGCAGCGTGACCCCCTGTACTCGGGGCGTGTCGCGGCTTTTGTCCTTTGGCCGCCCCTGAGGGCCTTTGGTGTCCCGAGGCTTCCCTGAGCTCCAGAGAGTCTGGTGCGGCCAAGTCTGACCCTCTTCTCTCCTGCTGCGGGGTAAGGATGACTGTCCCATCGGTGGCTGCCCAGAGCTTGCTCCCTCTCCTGGGAAGAGATGTGCGTATGGCCCCCTCCCTTGCCTCTGTGTGTGTGTGCTTGTGTGCCTGAGCGTGCTTGTGGTGTAGGTTGCTGTGAAAAGTGCTGTAGCTTAGCTTAGGCTTCCCAGGAGGGAAAGAGGGGCTCTGGGCAGTAACAGGGGAGTCTCCTCGGAGTGCCCGAGCGGAGTGGGAGCTCAGCTTGCCCCTCCTTGTCCTGTAGGGACAGAGCGTAGGCCCTGTTGTTGAGGGCCTGGGTGTGTGCCTCCGTGGCAGCCTGTCCTGTTGCCAAGGTGGCATCTCAAGGGCCCTGTAGTCGGGGCCTGTGTGATGAGCTGTGGAGCCTTCTGTCCCTGTGTGTCGCCAGGAGCGGCCCGAGGTCCCGGTGAGCAGGTCCTAGGAGGCTGTTTTGGGCAGCTGAGTGGAGCGCACGTTCCTGGGCCCTTAGAGGGTGGAGGTGGCTCCCTGGGCTCCTGAAGAGGTGTTGCTGTGCTGCAGGCAGGTGGGCCGTCCCGTAAGTTGGGCGCAGTCCGGAGCCCGTGGCTCCGTAGGCGTTTTTGGGAGTGCCGAGGCGAGAGCGGCCGCCCTGTAAGTGGGGCTGTGCGTCGCGGTGCCCGGCGGGAGGTTGGAGGGAACCCCCCTGTAATCAGGGTGGGTATGTCTGGCCCCAGGCTTTCAGAGGCATGGCGTCAGGTTTGTTTATCTCAGCGTGTACTCCTCGGCCCCAGGCTTAGTGTTGGTGGAGTCTCCCGCCATGACCCAGGTCTTTGGCTGCGAAAGCCCGCTGCCTGGCTCCTGAGTCTGCTTCCTGTAGCTGCGGGACCGATTTGAGGTCTCCATGACCCCTTCTCAGACGCAGGTCTTGTGTAGCCCCAAACTGTTCCACGAACCCAGAATAGTTGACAGAAGCTTTTAATGAAATGGTTTGTAAAGATGGGAAGAGACCTCTCATTGAGGTAGTTGACTTCCAGTCCTTGGACTTGGCATTGAAGTTGAGACGTGGTCTTGAACTCTCTTCTTCTTGGAGTTTGGGAATGGTCGGACCCATGATCTTGATGATTTTTTGTTTCAAATTGAGGTGATTCGAAATGGCTATGACATAAAGCTAAAGCTCTGCTGTACCCTGAGGATACATAGTACCCGTGCTGCCCTTAGCATTAGTTGTATCCTTTTTATTGAGTACGTCCATTGGTGAAATGACCACAGGAGATGCGGAGTTCTCATCTCACTGAAGATCTTAGAAAAGTTGTGTTTTGCTGCCCACCATGCGTGTCTCTGCTACGAATGTGCAAGCGGGAGGAGTGGCTGATACTTCTTGAAGCTGTGCTACTCTTCAGGCCCATTTTAGCAGGTTGGGGAGCTGCAGACAGGACACCTGAGGAAGGTCAGCAAAGGTAAGTGTGGAGTCCTGCATGTGGGGAGAAAGAAGTATTAGATGTTGTATCTTTCATCCCGCTGTGTTCTAAAATCTCTTAAGAACAAGTGTTGGCTTGGTAGAGTGCATCTATTTCGTCTATTATATATAAAGGCTTCTAGACTATAACCTCAAATAGAGCTGCATGAGGTTTTCTATATACACAACTCATATTTTGAAAACAGTGAATTTTCCATTGTGTGTGTTTGTAGCAGACATAATGAGATGGGTGAAGGAAGAGAATTATCCTTAAGGACATTGTTTAAGTATTGAAATGACAGCATGGTGATGATGGCAATGGGAAAGGCTCTTGGAAAGCACATGTTAAGAGGGGTGAAGGTTGTGGGGTGGTTAGGAATGTTCTTAGGAGACATTTGTATAGAGGCCAAAGAGAGGATGGTGCAGATGAAGAGAATGTTATCTAGAGTTGTAAGGAGCCCAGAAGAAGACAGGAGAACCAATTCTAAGCTGGCTAGGGAGATATTGTGTTACAGGTGCCAGCATTCTAGAGGTTGGTGACAAGCCTGCAAACCACATAGGGCCACTTAAAAAGGCAAGTGGAATCGACTAATACATAGCAAGCTCTCTTGGTAAGATTACACTGTGGGCATGCCTTTGGTTGGCTGTGCTACTGAGGTACCCTTCTGGAGGAGATTTGCCACAGACATCTAGGAAGTGGACCACACTTGAGCAGGGAATTAAGCTTCTGAGGGAGTTTGCTGTAAAGGAAATACTTTCTGGAGATGACGGTATGCAGAATCCTGATGAAATTCCTGTTGGAAAATGTCTTTGAAAGAAACTTCTTGACATTAGATGGAGGAGCAAGTTTAATAGTTTGGTAAACAGGTTTGTGTGAGAGAACAACGATGGAAGACTTCCTACAGTTGGTGAATTCCCTGACCAAATGAGGCAGTTAGAGGACATTTTGTCCCACACTTCTTTAGTGTCTGCTTTAAAAACTCAGGCTGCAGAAACGAAAGGTAGAATAAAAAAGATGGAGGAGGCCCTTAAAATCTCCATATCTAAGTTGGTGAAGGAAAAAGCATTTCATCTGGAGATGAATCCAGTACCAGTTGAACAGTTTACCTCAGGAGTGGAAACACAGTTGGACAATGTGTCATTCGGTCATCCACAATGCATTGGAGAAAGGTAAAGTCCCAGAACATCTGCAATTCATCAATGACAACATTGTGTGGGACCAAACTGCTGAGGAAGCCTTTGAGAAAGGTAACACAATAATTGACATTTGGTTGAAGGCAGGTTTTACCATAAAGAGGACAAAGTAAAAGGACCTGCCAGACAAATACAGGCAGGATGGTCACTGTCCCATTCCACAGGATGTGCTAAAGGAATTCTCCACCATGGCAGTTCCTGTGACTAAAGAAGACCCTTCCAGTTTCTTGGGTGCAGTGGGATTTTTGGAAACCTGGATTCAGTCAGATTGTTAAACCTCTGCAAGATGTGACTTGTGAAAGGAGCAATTTTGAGTAGGGACCTGAGCAGCAAGCAGCCTTTGATCAGATCAAGTGAGTAGTCCGTGCAGTGGGCTTGGGAGCAGTTCAGACTGGTCCAGACATGAAAAACATTCTGCATCCAAATGCAAGTGGCAGTGGCCCAACCTGGAGCCTTTTGGCAGAGAGCTCCAAATGAGACATGTGGTTGTGCACTTGGTTTCTGGAGTCATTGGTGCAGAGGTTCAGGAGTGAATGACATTCCAAAAGAGAAAGAAATACTAGCAGCTCCTGAAAGAGTAAAAGCACTTCTGAAGTAATTTGAACAGAGTCACAACTTTCAGCTTCTAGATTACCAGTTCTGAACTGGATGTTCAAAGGCAAAGGTTTCTCACCACATCATGCCACAGATGCACCCTGGTTTAAGTGGATAGCTTTGGTAAGCCTAGGAGCACAAATGGGTACTCTTGCATGACCTGGTCTGGTGGAAGTGTTCACTAATTGGCCAGAAGGTACAAACTGTCCCAAATCTCCAGTAGAGAGAGTAACCTGTGATGAGGAATTTTCTCCTTATGGTGATCTCTCTGATCAGGACAAGAACAATGCTTTGTTGACAGACGATTCCTGTCGTCTTGTCGGGAAGAAGCAAAGATGGAAGTCAGCAGTCTGGAGTCCCGGCAGGAGAGTTACAGAAGTGAGAGATGGAGAAGGTGAATCCAGTCAATTTGCTGAAGTAAAAGCTGTCCAGCTTGCTCTTGATGTGGCCGAATGTGAAAACTTGGCTATCCTTTACCTCTACGCTGACTCGTGGGTGGTAGCCAATACTCTATAGGGTTGTCTAAAAGACTGGAAAAAGAACTGGTGGCAGATGAATAAAAGTCTATTTGGTGTGCTGGTCTATGGGAGGAAATTGATGGTTGCCTTGAGAAAATGCCAGTGCAAGTGCAGCGCAGAAACACACACAGGCCTAAGAACAAAGCTACTCAGGAACATAAACACAACCATGGGGCAGATCAAGCTGCTAGAGTTTCTCAAGTTGATACAAAGTATGATCTTGACCTCGATAGGAAACATGGAGGTGAGCTGTTCTGGGCTTGGTGGGCCCTTCATTCATTTGGACACCAAGGCCGAGATGCAACTTACTGGTGAGCATGTGACACGTCAATGGACTTCTCCATGGATCACAGGATATTAGGGGTTGGTAGGTAAATAGGGTGTGTGATACGGTAGAAGTAACCACTAGGTGTGTGGAATAGGCTGCATGCTGTTTTTTAATGAACGAATCACAAGATGCCAGAATGTACTAACTGCCACATGAACAGAACTCAAAAAGTGTCTAAGAGATACACAGTAAAGGTCTTGGGAATCTTGCGGCGTTTGCCACAGTCGAGGTTCTGTAAACAGAACGGGACCTGCACAATCAGGTTTGTTGCAAACAGTGGATGGTAATAAAATTCCTGTTGTGCGTGAAAAGAATCTGTTAGGAAAAGCTGTTTGGGAACTTTCTCCTTTGGGTGAAGAGAAACCTGTGCGAGGGGTGGTTTCCGCTGAAGGTCCTGGTCATCCATACCGGGTAATGCAGGAGAATGGTGAAATCCAGTGTATTCCAGGAAGAAATCTAACTTTAGATGAGAGACTTAAACCTCAGAGCGCATAATAGAAGCTGTAAGAACTTGTGTTTGGGGTACAATGCGGCATCAAAAAGACGAATCTTTGAGAGATCTACAGTACAAGGGCATGAAGCTATGTCACTTGGGAGTTCCTGTTTTCATGTCATCTGTGAAGAGACAAACCGTTTCCTGTCTTCTGGTCTTTTGAGTCGCCTACATCTAAGATAGCTGGAATGAAGTATGAAGTGGTGTTGCAGAGGGGAAATGAATTGGTGGGAGATGATAGTCTACAAAAACATATAATTTATTAACTTTAATATTCTGAACTCTTGCCAACCCCAACCACTGAATTGTAATATTAATATTTGTTCTTACATGCTTATGGAAGACATTCTAGGAATATCAGCAAACAGAACTATTATTATCTAGCAAACATTCAAACTATAAACAGAGAGAGGAATTTCCCCACAGCCAAATGCCACTTGGGGTCAATCTGCTGCTTGCCCACTAGGTGGGCGGAAGCTCGTTCTGCTTTATGGCAGAAGGCAGTAGAGAATTACAGAGACATTTAAAGCATTTACTCACAAATTCCTATTAATCGTCAATCACCCTCCGGGGCTACGTCACAGCCTATACAAGTGTCCAATCTTCAGGGAGCTCTGCCCATGGACTTCAAGGCTGAGTTCCTCCTGGTTTCAGGGGAAAGGATGCAGACGTGCAGACAATCTCTGACTTTGTTCTCATGTCTTCTTCTGACAGGACCTGAGGTGCAGGAGGATGTCATACAGTCTCAGCACGACGTCCCGCTGGCCATGCAGGCCGATCACGTGCAGACAGTCAAGGGTCTGCTCCTGGTAACTTGCGGCAGTGGAGTTTACCAGGCAGCAGTAAGGCAGCGGTCGTGCAATAGGGTGGACGGGAGACTGGGCTCCGTAGAGAAAGGCAGGCAATACAAGCAAATAGCAACAAGCAGTGAAGCAAAAGCAAGCAAGCAGGCAGGCACTTTGTTTACCTGTGTACCTCCTATTTATCACATGTGGGCTGAGAATAATGGCCCCTTGGCTGTCAGAATGACCAATGAGCTTGGCAGTTAACCAAAGCATACCATAATAGGCAAGGGCCACAGGCCTGGCCTCCTCCAAATATGGGGCTAGCATGGGCCTTGCACCTAGTAAGCTGCAAGCTAGGTGCATGGGCTTACCCAAGCGCGTTACACAACTTGGGCCCTGGGCAGGCCAGACTTTATGGCGCCAGGTCTATTGTGGCCTTTTTGCATTTGTTTGTATCCGTTTAATGCGTTTACCCCTGGTGCGGGCAGAAAAACACGTCCAGGCAAGACAGAACATGTATAAGCCTATTTTGGGCAACTGGAAACACAGACTTTACAAGGATGGATAAATATTTTTTTAGATTTGACAGATGACTGTATGTAAAACAGTGAATGATCTAGAGGAGTGATTTGTCATGGTTTGAGGCCAATTGCGATATTTTAATGAAGGAATGAGATGATTGGTTGTAAAAGGAAAATAATGATGAAGTCTGTCATTCATTGGTCTGCTTTCTGGGATAGAAAGAATGTCAACAATTTGTACCACTCTGGTCTGTGATGCTGGATCTAATAGCTTCCTCCTCATTCTGTTCTGGTGTCTGTTCTACTGATTGTGGCTATCAGGAAACAATGTTTCAGCCGCTCACAGTTACTTAAAACTTGCTGTAAGGGGCCACTAGGCTCTTTTGTGTGTGGCACACTGGGGTAACCTTACAGGGCCTCCTGTAATACTAGAGAATTCCTAAGACATCACTCTAAGTGCTCTGTGGGTATGGGCACACCAATATTGGTAGGCTCTTCTCCTGTTGCGTCTACAATTCTTTGTCTGCCCTTGCAGATCAACTCACCTATTGCTTCCATTTGAGTTTGAATGCTTGTTTTTGGTCGATTATAAGATTGCATTGTTTGTCAAGGGCACTGCTTGCCTGGGGATCCTTTCCCCCTTTTCCTTTTTACCATTGACAAACCACGGCAAAAGAGCGCGTGACACGGTTACGGACGAGCAGCAATAGCGATAGTTCAGCGAGTCGTCGGCTGACAGCACCGGCAGCAATCTTTTGAGCAAACTTCCGCAAGACAGACTCAAGGAGAAACCGTTATAGATTGACAGGCATCAGTACCACAGAAAAGTGGCAGAAGAGGAGCAATATCGGCATTAGCGATACCCACAGCGTTTCTAAGCCACTGAATGTTGCCCAGGAGCGTCTGCGCATCAGTAAGGATAGTTAACTTTACATCCAATTCAACCTTTGGTGGCTGAATAACTGAATCAGAATTTTTCTACTGTAGATAATTCCAAGGCGCCCTCTGCTCATCCTTCTCAGCTGCTACTGTTAAACCTTTCTCCCTCAGTTTTGCAGTGATGTGGTTTGTATCTTGATCAGTGAATTGTGTCCGTCTGCAGAACAGCATGTCATGCATATAGTGGTAAATGATGACCTCAGACCAGAGGATCAAATGGGTGCCAAAGCCCAAGCCACATATAGTTGGCATAAGGTGGGAGAGTTTTTTGTGCCTTGAGGCAGTACAACCCACTCATAACGCTGACTAGGTTCTGCTTTATTGACAGAAAGTGGGGTAAAAGCAAAGCTTTGTCAATCTTGGTTAGCCACTGCAGTCATGAAAAAGCAATCTTTCAAATCAATTATCACAATATGTCAATGGTGTGGTAACTTAGCAGGAGAGGAGAGACCAGGCTGTAGGGCTGCCATTGTCTGCATTTGGTCATTTATTTTTTGGCGGTCACGCAAAAGATGCCATCTTCTGGATTTCTTTGGGATTACAAAAATGGTAGTATTTCACGGGCTAATGGAAGGTCGAATGTGGCCACCAGCCAATTGTTCAGCTACCATATTTTTTTGCATATTGCAGCATTTCTTGCGTTATCGGCCACTGCTCAAGCCAAACAGGATTATCTGAGAGCCAAGTAAGTGGCAATATGGGTGGCTGCTCAGCAGTGGCTGTCACTAAAAAGAATGCTTGTCTGTGGTAAGGATAGCACCCGTCTGATCTAGTGCATCCTGTCTGATTAACGTCTGTAAACATCCTGGTAACGGCACGACGTACAAAAAGGTGACAGTATGAGGCTCTTTTCCCAATTGTATCACATAAGAATTCCTCTGCAGCTCTGTTTGTCTGTGAGGGATTTGGGGTTTTGTATTGCATCTCCTTTGTTTCTAATTGTAATACTTGTAAATATGTTGTGTATATGTGCTAGTAAATTTGGCTGTGCAATAAATACATCTACATCTCAGCAGTGGGAGCAAATTCCAAGTAAGGTAAGTTCCAAGAGAGGTAAGTACCTATCCCACCACAGAGGTTTAGGGGGTTGGGGTTAGGATTGGAGTGAGATTAGGGGCTTGGAGGTTAGGAGTTGGGAGTTAGTATTAAGGGTTAGGGGTTACAGTTAAGGGATTTGGCTTAGGGTTAGTCCATTAGAATTGTGGTTGGCATGAGGGTGAGGGGTCAGGGTTAGAGTTAGGTGAGGGTTGGGAGTTAGGGGTTGAGGTTAGGGGTGAGGGTTGGAGTTAGGCACTAGGGTTGAGGGGTTAGGGAGTGAGGGTAAAGTTAAGGGGCTGGGGATGGAGTTTTGAAGTTGGGAGTTATGGGCAGGGGGTTAGGTGTGAGGGTTAGTGTTAGTCAACCATTAGGTTTAGGGGGTTGGGGTTAGGCAGCTGTTAGGGTTAAGGAGTTAGGGTTATGAGGTTGTGGTTAGTCACCTGTTAGGGTTGGGTTCAGGAGTTAGGCTTGGTGTTAGGGTTTTAGGTTAGGGAGTTAGGGTTGGGGTTAGGGTTAGTCACATCCGTTAGGGGTGGGGTTAGGGTCAGGGGATGACGGTGAGCGCATTAGGGTTGGGGTTAGGGTTGAGTTTAGGGATTGGGTTAGGGCGTACCTGTTAGGTTTAGGGGTAGGGTTAGTCCGTTAGGGTTGTGGTTAGGGGTTTGGGTTATTGGTAGGGGGTTAGGGTTAGAGGGTAGGGGTTAGGGTTTAAGGGTTAGGGTTAGGTTAGCGCATGCATTAGGGGTGAGGGTAGGGGTTAGGGTGAGCGGATGGTTAGGGTTGGGGTTAGGTTTAGGGGTTAGGGTGAGGGTTGGGGTGAGTGTTAAGGGTTTAGACATTAGGGTAGGGTTAAGAGTTTTGGGTTAGGGGTGAGGGTTTGGGGTTTGGGTCGGGGTTAGGGTCAGGGGTGAGGGTGGGTGTCGGGGTACGGTGGCTGGCGAGAGGCGAGATTGGGGTACTGACGACTCGAGACAGCAGCTTCTAGGCATCTGTGCATCAGTACATCAGTACAACTTTATTAGGGTAGTGCAGTGTCTTATATAGTGCTCAGAGGAGGGGTTTCCAGCCAGCCTGGGGCTGGCAGAAGTGGACAGTACAGATTGGCCCCAAGTTATGTGTAAGGCAGAGATAGGTTACCTGTGGTAAACAACCTGTGAGTACCACCCAGGGGAGCTGGCCAGGGTCAGCCCCCCTTGGGGCTGCGTCCGCCCCGGGGGCCGGCAGATTCCACCCCCTGACAGCTGTGCGTGGGTTGCTCATGGTTGCCAGCTTAGGCCCCTGGGAATCAGTAAGACCCAAGGACACTTCTCATCACAGGGCCTGATGTTTACATTCCATACCTCGTTGCAGGAGAAAGCTTCCCACAGGTGGGGTTAGGGGATTAGGGTAAGGGGTTCGGGT